>NC_064855.1:28048316-28348316 GCF_024139225.1 Suncus etruscus | reverse complement strand
TCAATGATGCAGAATGGAAATGGCGCCTCAAGGCCTATCTGAGAGATGTAACAGAACTAGATCAATAGTTTCATTGCGCAACTTCAAGGAAAGATAAAGCTCACCTGTGATGTGCAATCACATGTAAGGAAGAATTTGAAGTAAAATTAGCCCCACTCATCAAAAAAGTGAAGGAAGAAAATTTTGCCATCTCCCAACTCAAATCTGTTAGTGGAAACCACATTGCATTCCCAAGCAAAATACATGTGGATTCACTGAAAAAGTTGCAGGAGTTCCAATTTATATTTAAAGAACTTCATCTCCATGAACAGGACATACAGCTTTTCCATAACTCATTTTCTATTGACATTGAAAATGTGGATATAATTTTTTTCAAAAGAAACTGGATGGACTGCAGAATTGTGACTCTCTGAGAGAGGCTTTCAAGTCAAGCAGCCTTCCTAGTTTCCATGCATCTCTGCCCTCTGAGACATAGCCTAATCTCAGGAACCATGCACTCAAAGTGGCAACCATTTTTGGCAGCACTTATGTCTGTGAACAGACTTTTGCCAGAATGAAATATCTGAAATATCCAGCCAGATCTAGACTAACAGATGCATGCTTGCATCACTTGTTACAAATATGGAACCAGACATCCGCCATCTCATTAGCCAAAAGCAGGCCTATAGATTCCATTAAAATACTGTAAGTTTGTTGACTTAACTTTACTTGTTCTTCATCTTAAATATTGTTATTTGTCCCTTTTTTCTCCCCCCTTTTTGTTTTTTTTTTTAACTTCAAAATAAGTTATATTCAGTGTGCACATAAAAATTTGTTCATTGTTTTTTTTTTTTTAAACTATAGTCTGGCCCTCCAATGGTCTGAGGAAAATGAACTGGCCCTGTTTAAAAAGTTTGAAGACCCCTGATCTCAACCTTCTTGGACTCTTCTCTGAAATTCCCTCCTGGAAGCAATTTCACTGCTTCCAAACTCTCACCCTGATCACTATTCTTCCCATGTTTAGTAGATGCTCTATTCTAGTTTCCTCGGCACATGTCTCCTGATTCAAATGGAAATTCCAAGCCAGATAGATTATACTGATAAAGTGATTGCCTTGCACAGGGCCAACCTGGACTTGATTTCTGCACTGCATAATAGTGTCTCCTGAACATGTCCAGGAGTGATCGCTGAGCACACAATCAAGAGAAAACCCTAAGCACAGCCAGGTATGACCAACCCCCACCTCCCCAAAAAATAAAGTAAAAAGAATAACATGAAAATTCCAGGAGGAGGCTGGAATTCCTCCTGTAAATTTATGTAAGAGGTTCCGTGATAAACCACCAGTCTTGCAAAGCATGAGGCCACACATTCAAGACAGATAAATTGAGTGCAACCCTAGCGACAGTGGAATGAGTAATGCAATCAAGTATGCACCCCAGTCAGCACCTCTACTACATCCTGCAACCCCTGGCCAAGGCAACAACAAAAGAAAGGATAACGTTAACAAAATAAGAAGTGGAAATTTCTCTGTAGTCACTGTTCTCGCCTGGGTGGGCATAGGGCAGTGGTTCTCAAATAGTGGGGCGTGCCCCCCAGGGGGGGCGCATTTGACCTTGGCAAACACTGTCATACAAGCTAAGCCCCGTGTTTATGTCTCTGTATGTCTCTGGATCTGAGAGTTGCTGTGTCCTGCTTCAAACCCCGCTTCGAAAAGCTATACATTGCAAAACGTGCTCATTGTAGCCATTCATCCAGACATCACCTCTGATTAAAAAATCAGCTCAAGGGCCCGGAGAGATAGCACAGCGGCGTTTGCCTTGCAAGCAGCCGATCCAGGACCAAAGGTGGTTGGTTGGAATCCCGGTGTCCCATATGGTCCCCCGTGCCTGCCAGGAGCTATTTCTGAGCAGACAGCCAGGAGTAACTCCTGAGCACCGCCGAGTGTGGCCCAAAACAAAACAAAACAAAAAAATCAGCTCAAGTTATTTTATATATTTTTGTTTTGCAGGTTAAACTTTTTTAATAAAGATACTATTTATAGTCGTGCAGGGGGGCACGAAAAAGTGTTTTCTTCTTTCTAGGGGGGCATGACAGAAAATAGTTGAGAAGCATTGGCATAGGGAGACAGACTCCCCTTATGGTTATTAAGGGAATCTTGCCCACCGGGGGTGCTGTGTTGGTCACACATTTTGGGTGTTAGGTTCACCAGGGGGCGCTGTGTGGTGCTTACCAGCTGTCAAACTTCCTTGCTATGGCGTTCACACAGGAGGGGCGTTTGCTCCTTCAGTCGTGAGGCAGGTACACATTTGGTCATAGTGTGGTCAGAAATCGTCTTCAGGGTCAAGAGCCACAGACAACAAATATGTCAGGATCATGCTTGGCACAATTAAGTATCAGGGATCAAATTTATGACTTTACATTTGCAGGGCATGGTTCCAAGCGTGGGGTTACTTCTCCTTCATCTTCTTAACTTTATGCAAGATAGAGATAACCATTTTCTAGAGTGCCCTGCTCTTTATAAACAAGGCAGACTCAATCTAAATATGTCCTGAAAGCAAGTCTTTCAAGATCTAAAATAATTCTCAGATTCGACTCTATGGGCATACTATGCCATAGAGAGAAGGAAACATTTATGGAAAGAAACAGCTTGATTGCAGGCCCTAGGAAAAATCAGTCACCATGGAAGCCCCCTCCACAGCAAGGACAGGAAAACCTCCGTGCAGAGTTCCAATTCCCCCTAGACACTGCCTCAAGATTTCATGTATGACAACCCCTGTGTGTGGCTCAGAGGTGCAATGGCTGTTCTCACAGCAAGCTTAGTCTTCCTGCAGCTGACAAACTAAGGTGGAAACATTCTGAGAGAGAGAGAGAGAGAGAGAGAGAGAGAGAGAGAGAGAGAGAGAAAGAGGAGAGAGAAGAGAGAGAGAGAGAGAGAGAAAGAGAGAGAGAGAGAGAAAGAGAGAGAGAGAGAAAGAGAGAGAGAGAGAGAGAGAGAGAGAATGTGTCTTCTCAGGACCCCCAGGGACAGACAGGAATAAAATAAAAATAGGAAAGCAACAGCTTGTAGGGACAGAGTGTCCAGGCTGGCAGCTGTCTCCACACCCCAGTTGGTGGTGAAGATCACTGGAGAGATCTTTCAGATGGAGCGGAAGAGCTAAACTGGCACCCAGGGGAGCTTCTGAAGAATGTTTTCACACTTTGGTTTGTGAGGATGGCGGTGCAGGATAAAAAAAAAATCAGAAAGGGGGCCGGAGAGCTAGCACGAAGGTAAGGCGTTTGCCTTGCACGCAGAAGGATGGTGGTTCAAATACCCGGCATCTCATATGGTCCCCCAAGCCTGCCAGGGGAGATTTCTGAGCATAGAGCCAGGAGGAACCCCTGAGAGCTGCTGGGTCTGACCCAAAAACAAAAACAAAACAAAAAAAATATCAGAAAGGAGATTGTCTCCATTAACACTCAGAGTCCTTCTCACAGGTGTCCAGCACAGATACCAGGGCCTCTGCCCTGAGTAGACATGGGTGTCAGAATATGAGAGCCTATACCAAGCCCCATGTCATATGCACACATCCCACACTAAAGTATCTGAGTGCATCAAGTATTAGATTACACCTTATTTTTCCCAAAACAAAGATCACTCTTGGTTTTTTTGTATCTGTTTGTTTACAACTTGGTTTCACCCAGACAAAGATCATCCCTGGTTCCTTTGTATCTGTTCCTTTGAATCTATTTGTTTAAAACTTGGTTTTACCCCAAGAAAGATTGTCTTGGGGCCAGAGCTGTAGCGCAGTAGCATTTTTTTGCCTTGCGTACAGCTGACCCAGGATGGACCTCCGTTCAATCCCCATGATCCCATATGGTCCCCCAAGCCAGGAGCAATTTCTGAGGGCATAGTCAGGAGTAACCCCTGAGTCACCAGGTGTGTCCCCACACCCCTCCCCAAAAAAAAAGATTATCTTACATGTAAACCTGGGTGGAACTGGCTCAGGATAGCCTGAGCTATCTGCCCCTTACTCTGTCTTTACTCTCCCACCTGAGGGTGGCCTCTGTACTCAATAAAATGACCATTCTAGCAGGAAGCTGGCTCCACACGAGGTAGAAGATTGCCAGACTGCACATGTTTCATCCTGGTCTGGATTATTTCATGCAGTGACTCCGCTTTTAACTTCTTCAACTGGGGTTACAGATACAGTGCATGAGGTGATTTTACACATCAAGGTTGCCCAAAGGGTAGGAATAAAGTCTTGTCTAAGCCAAAGGAGAAATACACACCTATGTGATTCCACTCATTTGTGGGCTCCAGAAATACAGACACAGATGATATATAGAGCTAATAAGAAGTTCAACAATTTTAGACTCTAATACCAAGTAGTGCTTACCAGAAAAAATGAGGAAAATGGATGGGGTAGTAAGATCTGGTGAGGAAAGGTTTTTGGTAGGTAAAGGAGAAATTTCTGCCATTTGGGGGGGGGGGAGGCTCACTCTGCAGTGCTCAAGGACTATTACCTGCAGCGCTCCAGTGACCATGCAATGGTGGGATGGAACTGAGAGTCTCATGCAAGCAATGCAAGTACTCTCCCACTGAGCTGATCTCCATCCACCCCAACTGAACTTTCAGTGATGAATTCTGAGCTGCCCATGCCTACGGACCATTGGTGGTGCCCATCTGAAGCTTGCCCTATAGGATAATGTCATCTGATTTTTAAACTCTCAGTAGACTGGAGGTATTACTTAAATAGAAATAATAGTATGTTCTGATGCTAATTCCTATGTATAGTTCTCTGATGTTTTCAAATACATCTTTATTTATTTATGTGTTGGGGTAATGCTCAGACCTGATTCCTGGCCCTTTGCTCAGGGATCACTCCTGGTGAAAATCAGGGACCATATGTGGTGCCAGGGATCGAACTCAGGTTGGCTGCATCCAAGGCAAGTGCCCTGTCCGCAGTGATATTGCTCCAGTTCTCTTCTTCTTCTTCTTTTTTTTCTGTCTTATTCTATTCAGAATCCAATCAAAGGTTTCAGAATATAAATTGTTATGGCCGGAGAGATAGCATGGAGGTAAGGCATTTGCCTTTCATGCAGGAGGTCATCGGTTGGAATCCCGGCGTCCCATATGGTCCCCCGTGCCTGCCAGGAGCAATTTCTGAGCCTGGAGCCAGCAATAATCCCTGAGCACTGCCAGGTGTGACCCAAAAACCAAAATAAAGAAAAAAGAAAAAAATATATAAATTGTTACCATCTCCTCCAGTTAGTAGGCTTTCATCAGTCATCTTGTCTTTTTTCTGGAACACCATTTTTGTTGGAGTATATCGCATATATGTTGAAGAAACTATGGTGGCTATGAAGACACCCAAGAAATAAATAAGTTTAATTTTAAAAAAAAGTCTGAGGAGCATGGTGGAAAGAGATGATTAAGACTTAATTTTAATTACCGGAATGCAAACATCGGCAAAGACCACTTTGCTAGCATCTCTCCTAGAGGAAGACGATCCACAGAGACTTAACCTTAGCTTTCTCTTAGTTTTGCACACCTCTTTGAGATGTAAAGACCCATTCAGGCTTGATCAACATTAAATAGGTACTTTTGTCTGTTACCAATGTCTGTCCTTCCTCCTATGTGGATTGTCCCTGAACAATAAATACTATACATGAAGGATAGTCAGGGCTCTCGGGGCTCTCAGTCCACAATAGTAGGAGTCCACTGACCCCATGATTTTCTCTATTTTGTCTGTCTTATTTCCTTTGTTGTTGTTGTTGTTGTTGTTGTTTTGGTTTGTTTTTTTGTTTTTGAGCCACACTCAGTGATGCTCTGGGGTTACTCCTGGCTATGCGCTCAGAAATCACTTTTGGCTTGGGGGACCATATGGGATGCCAGGGGATTGAATAGCGGTCTGTCCTACTCTAGTGCGGGCAAGGCAGACTCCTTACTATTGTGCCGCCGCTCCACCCCTGTCTTATTTTCTTAACACTTGCGGCACCCCTGCTTCAGACCCATTCACCTGGAGCTGGACTCCTGCAAAATTGTGTCAATTTTTTTTTTAGATGATCTCAACATGGATTTAGCCTATCATTTTGGTGTGAGTTTGATTCGTTTTCTTACGTGCTTGCTTTGGGGGTTACATCCAGTCAGTACTTGGCGGATACTTGTGGTTCGGTGCCCAGGAATCTCTTTCACTCGTACTTAGGTGATCATGCAGTGCTGGATATCAAGCCTCAGCTTTCTTTTTTGGGGGGAGGGGAGGCTACATCCGGTGACGCTAAACATCCTAGGTTAGCAAGTGCAAGGCAAATGCCTTACTTACTGCTTGTGCCATCAAGCCTCAACCTTCTGCATGCAAAGCCCACATGCTGATCCTTGAAGCCATTTCCTTGGTCCCAGCAATCCTGATTAATTAATGGCTCTTCAATACTTTGATCATGGAGAAAGAAGTAACAGTTCTAAAGACTTGCTGAGGTTCCACTTCCCTTTTTTTTTTCTTTTTTTCTTTTTTCTTTTTTTGGTTTTTGGGTCACATCCGGCAGCGCTCAGGGGTTACTTCTGGCTCTATGATCAGAAATCAATCCTGGCAGGCTCAGGGGACCATATGGGATGCCGCGATTCGAACCAATGACCTTCTGCATGAAAGGCAAACGCCTTACCTCCATGCTATCTCTCTGGCTCCCCACTTTCCTTTTTCAGGTGAGAAACATCTTAAGAACTAATTCCCAAAGCCTCGCCTTGTGATGCATGTCAAGGTGGGTTTCAAGCAGAGACCCACTTTCAGGGTCTCTGCTGTCAGATCCTTCCATGGTCATGCCCCACCCATATTCTTGCTTGAAGCTCTCACCTCAGGGGTGAATAGAATATTGCCTGGATCATCTGTTTCATCAGAGACTGAAAATGATGCACTATCATAAGCATAAAATGCAAATGATGAGAAAACAGCAGAGAAGGTGTCTGCCTTGCATGCAGCCCACTGGGGTTAAATTCTCATCATCCCATATGGCCCTCTAAGCACCATCAGTAAGCACCACAAAGCCTCCTGGATGTACACTCCCCCTCTCCTTCACACACACACAGAGAGAGAGAGAGAGAGAGAGAGAGAGAGAGAGAGAGAGAGAGAGAGAGAGAGAGAGAGAGAGAGAGAGAGAGAGAGAGAGAGAGAGAGAACAAAAAAAGAAGGGTAGAAAGATAGAAAATGGATAAAACACCTTCCTTTCTTTATAAGTAACCAGTCTGGGTTCAATCCCCAGGTCTATATATGATCCTCTGAGCACCACCAGGAGTAATCCTTGGCCTAGAACCAGGAGTAATCCCTAAGCACCACCTGATGTGAACCAATTTTTTTCTATAATTCCCTCATATATATGTGTCAGAATTCTCCTTCCTAAGACCTGCTGTTATCAAATGTTCAGTGGTTCTGAAATATAGTTGGCACAAGAAAAATCAAAGCAGTGCTTTCTTATTCTTCATGCATTCCCAGAATAAACTAGTGCCAATTTCCAATGTCTAACTGCTATGTTGAGTTTTGTCTTATTATTAATTTTACTTTGTACTTGGAGCCATAGCCTGACAGTATAGGGTTACCAGGACCCCCCACTTAGTACTTAGGGGTCACTCCTGGTGCTACCCAGAGGTCTATGCAGAGTACAGGATCAAAATCTACATGCAAGGCAAGTGCTCTACTTTTTTTTAATTATCTTTATTTAAACATGGTGATTACAAATATGATTGTAGTTGTATGATTACAGTCATGTAAAGAACACCCTCCTTCACCAGTGCAAGATTACCACCACCAATTTCCCAGATCTCCCTCCTCCCCACCCCATCCACACCTGTACTTGAGACAGGCTTTCTATTTCCCTCCTTCATTCACATTGTTATGATAGTTTTCAGTGTAGTTATTTCTCTAACTGCACTCATCACTCTATGTGGTGAGCTTCATGTCATGAGCTGCACCTACATGGGTAAATGGGGGGAAATAATGGTTGGGACTGAGGCAGTAAAAGATTAGAAATGAGCTTTGTAGGGCAGTATCAAGGTCACAATACAAGATGAATATTATGCATATATAAACTATATGCATATAATACTATCAATATATATTGTACATGTGGGGGAACTAGCCCCCACATGGTTTTGGAAATGGAGACCAAGGAGAAAAAATTTCCAGTGACTGTCCCAACATAAACCAGTGCTGCAACAACCTGCCCTTCTCCCAAAGTGCATTTCCATTAGTGTAGGGAGAGGTAGGGGGAAAGCCTGATGACCCTATAGAGTCCACCAGGACCAGCGCCCAGGGAAGGCCTGAAGTCCAGGGGAGAAAGAGGGGGAAGGCTGGGGGCCTGCCAAGCCTCCCAGCACTCCCCAGCTAGGGAGAAGGCCTCTGGCATGGGGCCTCCCCAAACCCCATACCTGGCAAGCGCTGGCCTCCAGAATCAAAGGGGAAACCAGAAGCCAGATATCTGCATGCCCTTCTCCCCATGCACCTCCCCCCTGGAGTACAGTGGGAGGGGGGAAGCCTGAGGACCCCTAAGAGTCCACCTGAACCCACTTCTGGCCATCTGAGCTGGCACCCAGGGAAGGCCTGGAAACCAGGGAAGAAAGAGGGGAATGGCTGAGGGCCTGCCAAGCCTCCCAGCACTCTCCAGGCTAGGGAGAAGACCTCTGGCATGGGGCCTTCCCAAACCCCATACCTGGCAAGCGCTGGCCTCCAGAATCAAAGAGGAAACTGGGAGCCAGATATCTGCCCGCCCTCCTACCCATGCACCTCCCCTCTGGAGTACGGAGGAATGGGGAAGCCTGAGGACCTCTAAGAGTCCATCTGAACCCACTTCTGGCCATGTGGGCAGGCACCCAGGGAGGGCCTAGAGTCCAGGGGAGAAAGAAGGGGAGTGCTGGGAGGCTTGGCAGGCCCCCAGCAGTTCTTGTTGTTATTGTTGTTATTTTTAGTTTGGGGCACTGCTCAGGGCTGATTCCTGTCTCTATGCTCAGAAATTATTCCTGGCATGGTTGGGGGACCAATAAGATACTGGGTATTGCACCCAGATGAACTGCATGCAAGGCAAACACCTACTTTCTACTATTGCTCTGGTTAGGGTTTTGAAGGCCAAGCTCTGACACAATAAGTTGTATGCATTTCACCATTTTTATGTAGTCCATTAGGATCAATCTTTGTGATACAAAAATGACCTGACTTTGACCAGAGGGAGCCCCTTCAAAGTTATGACCACAAATAGTCAGAGGCCTGCAAAACAGTTTGCCTCTGGTTCATCTTATCCCAGACATAAAATTACTCATTTTACCCATCAAAATATTCTGTTTATTTTGTTTTGGGGATCACACATAACATTGTTCATGGCTCTGCACTCAGGAATAACTTCTGGGAGTGCTCAGGGAACCAAATGGGGTACAGGTGAGCCATATGCAAGACAAACACCTTGCCCATAGTGCTATCAGAGCCCCTCAGAATGGAAATGTTAAAATCCACTTTAGGATTTTTTTTTTTTGGTTTTTAGGTTTTTGACACTCAGGAGTAACCCCTGAGTGTCACCAGGTGTGGCCCAAAAACAAACAAACAAACAAACAAGAAGGAGAATGTGACTTGTATGTTGTTTCAGCTATTTGAGTTTCCAGCCCATGAAATAATCAGGATCTTTTCTTGTCTAACATGTTTCCTAACTTTATTAGGAAGAAGCAAACATGTGGCCTAACATTTGGACTAGATCGATAATGAAAATGGTTTGGGTATGATTTGGCTTCAAGAGAATTAGAAAACTCCAATCTTTTCTCCTAATCTTTCCTTTGCTCTCAGGATGGGAAGAAGTTGGTGTGTAGGTAGATCTCTACTCCTTCCAACTCTGAAACAGCCTGCAGTTAAAGAATAACACAACAGGGCCCAGAGAGATAGCACAGCGGCGTTTGCCTTGCAAGCAGCTGATCCAGGACCAAAGGTGGTTGGTTCGAATCCCATATGGTCCCCGGTGCCTGCCAGGAGCTATTTCTGAGCAGACAGCCAGGAGTAACCCCTGAGCACCGCCGGGTGTGGCCCAAAAAAACAAAACAAAACAAAAAGAATAACACAACAATTAAAAGCTGTGTGAAATGAATGTGATAGATAGGAGGAAATGAATGTGACAGGCTGTAGGGTGTATGGGTGACAGGTTGGAGGAGGTGAGGTTGACAGGCTAGACTGGAGGAAGTGAGGGTGTCAGGCTGGGCAGGAGGAGGCGAGGGTGACAGGTTGGGCTGGAATGCAACACTATGCAATCATGAGATAGGCAAACATTACACAACTGGTTCTTTCACATCCAGAGCACTAAAATATAATACACAATCACAGGTCATTGTACATAGCAATAGAATTCATTGCCAATTCTTTTTCCCCATGAAATAAAATAGCCTGTTGTCTATGAAAGTCATAAATGTGTCTCAGATTTGCAGCTATCACCCAGGTGAGAGATGAAGATTTGGAGCAATTCCAAATGTTGGGAATAGAAAATTTCTATTGGGATTCATTATGAAGACAAAACTGGTGGGGAGTAGAGCAAGGCTTGAGCGAGGGGTAGAAAGTCCACTTTCTTCATTTCTCCTGTGTCCATCTCCTCTAATCAAGGGCCATTGGTTAAGCCATGTGGGGAAGAAACTGCCTTCGGGAAGGACATTCTGGCACACACACTCCCAGTGTGAATGCTCAGTGCATATCAGCTGGGTCAGGTCATTGTCAAAGCTGAAAATGCTTGATCAATTAGCTCACTTTTGTGTACCCTGTACCCTCTACTGCCCAAGTTGGAGCAACCCAGACAGTAGAAAACCAGGGAGATGGGGCTGGAGAGATAGCATGGAGGTAAGGCATTTGCTTTTCACGCAGAAGGTCATTGGTTCAAATCCCAGCATCCCATATGGTCCTCCATGCCTGCCAGGAGCGATTTCTGAGCATGGAGCCAGGAGTAACACCTGAGCACTGCCGGGTGTGACCCAAAAACTAAAAAAAAATAAAAAATAAATAAAAAAAGAAAAGAAAAAAGAAAACCAGGGAGATGCCCCAGGAACTCTCAGCATGGGAACTGGATTACTGTCAGGTGGCAGGAGTGGGCAACTCAGGGACAGATTGCTGGGCTGGCAGGGAGCTGGAGATGGTCCCAGAGGACTGAGCTGCACCAGAGGCTGCTGTGTGCAGCTGAGAAAGCAGAGGCTAAACACTAGGAAGAAGCTCAATAGTTACAAAAATTCCCAGCTGTGGGGGCCAGAGTGATAGCACAGTGGAAGGGCTTTTGCCTTGCATGCAGACGACCCAGGACAGACCCAAGTTCGGTCCCTGGCATCCCATATGATTCCCCAAGCCTTCCTGGAGCAACTTCTGAGTACAGAGCCAGGAGTAATCCCTGAGTGCTGCTGGGTGTGGGCCCATTCCAAAAAAAAAAAAAAAAAATCCCAGTTGTACACTCACCCAAGAGTAAATCAAGCTTGTCCTGTAGGCTCCAAATACCCCAGACTAAAACACCATTTTTTAAAATTTTATTTTATCTTATTTTGGTTTTATGGCCTACATCCGGTGATACTCAGAGGTTACTCCTGGCTATGCACTCAGAAATTGCCCCCTGGCTTGGGGGACTGTATGGGATGCTGGGGGATCAAATCATGGTCCGTCCTGGGTCAGCAGCGTGCGAGGCAAACGCCCTACCACTATGTCATCGCTCGGGCCCCCAAAACACCATTTCTGATGTTACCCTGTTTCTGTACTTTATAAGGCCTATCTCCACCCACTTTTCAAATACTAAGGAAGACTGTAAGTGGAAAGTTTTCAGCTTCTGGGAGTTTCATCACCTTGGTGTCTCTGCAGAGATTAGTCGTAGTGAAGTAAAGAAGCTCCGCCACTTAAATAGTAGTAGTGGCTAAGGTGTTGGTAGGACTGCTAGGACTTCGGCAGAACAGGGGCTTGGCCCATCTCCCTCACAAGGGGGCCCCAGCATTTTCAGTCCAAACAGCCATGTATATGTGAGCTGCATCTACTTAGTTCTGAGATTAGTCCTCAGTTTTCATTGTCAATGTTGTTTTTGTACCCACAAGCTAGGCCTTCCCCCAGTGATGACTCATAAATCTAATAAAACAGACTTGTGCAATTTTGAGTTTTCATTGTATTTAGCAATATTTATTCACAGAATTGTTTTTAAATAGTATCTTTAAGCTTTATAATTGCATATTAAAGTATGCCATTAAAACTGGAATTAAAAAATATGGAGTGATGGGGCCAGCGAGGTGGCGCTAGAGGTAAGGTGTCTGCCTTGCAAGCGCTAGCCAAGGAAGGACCGTGGTTCAATCCCCCGGCATCCCATATGGTCCTCCCAAGCCAGGGGCAATTTCTGAGCGCTTAGCCAGGAGTAACCCCTGAACATCAAACGAGTGTGGTCCGAAAAATCAAAAAAAAAAAATGTGGAGTGCCACATCTGGAGGTTCTCAGGTTTGACTCCTAGCTTTGTGTTCAGGAATCTCTCCTGATGGGATTGGGGGACCATATGGTCCCAAACCCAGATTGGCCACATGTAAGTCAAGCACCTGTCACTCTGTACTGGAATCACAATTCTGACTTGTCACATACAGCATGTTTTAGGCACAAATTAAAGACTTGGTGTGCAAATATTAGTTAATAAGAAAATATGCAAAAATATTTTTTGTGTGGTTTTTGGGTCACACCCGGCAGTGCTCAGGGGTTATTCCTGGCTCCAGGCTCAGAAATTGCTCCTGGCAGGCACGGGGGACCATATGGGGCGCCGGGATTCAAACCGATGACCTCCTGCATGATGGGCAAACGCCTTACCTCCATGCTATCTCTCCAGCCCCGCAAAAATATTTTTAAATATTTTTAAATAAAGGCTTTAAAATAGGGCTGTGGTAGGTGCTGGGATGTAGCAGAAAGATGTAGCAACATTCTTCAAAGACTGCACCATCAGGCTAAAGCCACAGTACTAGGGGAGCATGTTTGCCTTGCACTCAGCTGATCCAGGTTCCATTACCAGCACATGAAATTGCCCCCCCAAGCCTGCCAGGAGTAACTCCTGAGTGTAGAGAAAGGAGTAAGCCCTGAGCACCACCAGGTGTAGCCCTAAAATACAAAATAATAAACAGTGTACCAATATTGTAATGAATTACCAAAAAAAAAAAAAGAGGTAAGGTGATATGCAGTTGGAGCGAGGAGAAAGAGAGGCAAAGTATTTAGGAGCCCAGGAAGAGCTATAGGTCCTGTGAACTAAAGCCAAAGAGTGTGTCTTGTAACATATAGTCCACTTTAAATACCATTCAATATGACACCCACCCAAGAGTTCCTCTCATCCATCCAATCTCTCCTGGGACCTCAAGCTGGTAAAAACATCCTTCACCGCCATTAAGGTGTGGCCACCACTGAATGCTGTGTTCCACTTGTATGTTCTCTGTGTTGTTGAAAAAAAAAAGAATAGTCATTACCTGAATCTCCAGCCTTCATCACTAAGCCTAACTGACTTCCTTCCACAATCCCATTTTTCAGGTCTGACCTCAAACCGCTCACACAGCTTCTCCAGACCACAGTGAGGATGAAAACCCACTTGGAATTGTACCTGGCTTGTTTGCTGACTATGGAATAAAACCTTGATAATTTTCACCCTCTTTCCCTCCCAGGACAGTCAACCACACACTCAGACACTGAGATAAAACACATATAGATAAATCATCCCAAATAGTATACCTTGAGAAAGAACACATTTTTGAAATTAAAAAAATTTTTGTTTGTTTTTTGGATCATACACAATGTTGTTCATAGTTTTTCCTAGCTCTCTGCTCAAGAATCATTCCTGGCAGTGCTCAGGGAACCATATGGATGCCAGGGATTGAACAAGGATCCATGGTATGCAAAGCATATGCCTTAGCCACTGTACTATGGCTCTGACTCTGACAGACCCAAATATACCTTGGACTAGACCTGAGGGTCAGGAGGCTAATTTTACCACACTGAGGCCATTAATAGGAGAGATGAGGGGAGAGGAAAGTGGGATCTGGGCATGCTGAAGGTGTGGCACTTGAAAAATAATTTCTGCAAGTGAAGACAATGACCTACTCTCTGTCTATATTCTCTTGCACCCAGCAGGCTGCTCTCCTCTTCACAGCAATGCCTGCCCCTCTGGCAGATGCCCAATAGCCATTGAGTGTCCAATGAATGAAGCAACCCAAATGCTCATCAATGATGTTGCCTTTTGTTTCTCATTTCATTTTGTGAAAAATTCCTGTTGACGTGGAGACATGGCTCAGCTGCCTGGAGCATGGGCTTTGCTGCAGAGTCCCCCAGATCCCCTGTATTGCATGGCCCCCTGAGCGTTGCTGAGTGAGAGCTCCAAGCATAGCCAGAAGGAACTCCTGGAGCACCACCAGGTGTGGCCCAAAAAACAAACAAAAGTAACACCAAGCCTTGTTCCCACTCAACTTCTTACAGACTCAATTCTACAACCCCCGTAGAATCCTTTATTAGTTTCTTGTTCATCCTCCCAGGTTGATTTATACCAAACCAAATACAACTATATTTCTATTATGCAAAAGATAACATACTATAGACATTGCACCATCGTTGTATGAAAGGATAAAGAAAATGTGGCATATTATATACAATGGGGTACTATTCATCCCCACAGGAACTAAATCCTACGGTTACAATAACATGCACACTGAGGGTTATAGTGAATGAGATAATTCAGGCAGAAAAAGACAAATATTGTAGGATTTTACTTTTTTTCTTTTGATTTGTGCCACAACCAGCAGTACTCCATTTTATTTATTTGTTATATTTTTATTTTTTGGTTTGTAGGTCAGAGCCAGCAGTGCTCAAGGCTTATTCCTTGTCACTGCCATTTTGCTTGAGATGGGCGCATGCTGCTGGAATCTACAGGATCTTGCAGGTAAGACTATGCAAATATTCCAGTCTTATTTATTAGAGAAGCCCAGGGACCTATGACAGGGCTTCTGCCTAGGCCAGGAGAGACAAAGAGGGAGAGAGAGCTGGGTTTGAGTCTATTCAACTGTCTCTTCCAACTGCCAACAAACTCTCCTCTTGCTCCTCCAACTCTCTCTTCCAATTGCCAACCAACTTTCCCCAATTGTCTCTTCCTGTCTCTTCCGACTCCCAACAAAGTCTCTTAAAGTCTCTTCCAACTGCCAACCCTGGGAAAGGTTTTATAAACTCAGCAGCAATCACAATTAGGGTCTTACTTAAAGGGGCAGACCCCTTTTATGGCTGGCTGGTGCTGGACTGTAGGACTAGAAATTTCCCTTTGGCGTTTGCCTTGCATGCAGCCGATCCAGGACCAAAGGTGGTTGGTTCGAATCCCGGTGTCCCATATGGTCCCCCGTGCCTGCCAGAAGCTATTTCTGAGCAGACAGCCAGGAGTAACCCCTGAGCACCGCTGGGTGTGGCCCAAAAACAAAAAAACAAACAAACAAAAAAAATGTTTTTAGAGTGGGGCCGGCGCGGTGGCGCTAGAGATAAGGTGTCTGCCTTGCCAGCGCTAGCCTAGGACGGACCTCGGTTCGATCCCCCGGTGTCCCATATGGGACCCCAAGCCAGGAGTGACTTCTGAGCCAGGAGCGACTTCTGAGCGCATAGCCAGGAGTAACCTCTGAGCGTCACCGGGTGTGGCCCAAAAACAAAAACAAAAACAAAAAAAGTTTTTAGAGTAATTCCAGGTATGACAGATCCAAAGGACCGTTGTTTGATGATGTCTTTAGGAGTGTGCAGAGTAATTAGGGCATGGCTGGTGCTGCACTGTAGGACTAGATTCCTGAGTTTGCACTCCGGAATTACTCCTGGCTGGCTTGGGTGACCGTATGGAATACTGAAGATTAAACCTGGGTCAGACACAGCTTAACAAGAAAAAAAAAAACATCTAACTCCATAAAAAAAGAAAATGGGGAGAAGAAATGAACAGACACTTCCTCAAAGAAGAAATACAAATGGCCAAAAGACACATGAAAAATGCTCCACATCACTAATCATCAGGGAGATGCAAAGAAAAATAACAATGAGGTACACCACAGAGACTGGCACACATCACAAAGAATAAGAACAATCAGTGCTGACGGGGATGTGGAGAGAAAGGAACTCTCATTCACTGCTGGTGGGAATGCCATCTAGTCCAGCCTTTATGGGAAACAATATATAATTTCCTCAAAAAACTGGAAATTGAGCTCCCATATGATCCAGATATACCACTCTTAGGGATATACCCAAGGAACACAAAAACACAATTCAAAAATCCCTTCCTCACACCTACATTCATTGCAGCACTATTTACAATAGCCAGACTCTGGAAACAACCAAGATGCCCTTCAACAGATGAATGGCTAAAGAATCTGTGGTATGTATACACAAAGGAATGTTATGCAGCTATCAGGAGAGATGAAGTCATGAAATTTTCCTATATGGGGATGTACATGGAATATATTATGCTGAGTGAAATAAGTCAGAGGGACAGAGATAGACACAGAATAGTCTCACTCATCTTTGGGTTTTAAGAAAAATTAAGGACATTATTGTAATAATGCCCAGAGACAATAGAGATGAGGGCCAGAAGGACCGGCTCACAATATGAAGCTCATCATAAAGAGTCATGAGTGTAGTTAGGGAAATAACTACACTAACATCTATCATGACTACCTTAATGAGTGAGAGAAGTAAAATGCCTGTCTTAAATACAGGCAAGAATTGAGAAGGAGGGAAGAGGGGCAGTGATGGTGGGAATGTTGCTCTGGTGAAGGGGGTTGTTCTGTTTATGACTGTGACCCAACTACAATCATGTTTGTAAGCATGGTGCTTAAAGGTTTTATATATTAAAAAAAAAAACTGCATCAGCTGTGCACAAACAAGTACCTTACCTGCTGTACTATCTTACTGATTAGTGATTTAACTTGTAAAAAACTAAATGCAAAGGGCCAGAGCTAGAGTACAGTGGGTAGGGCACTTGCCATGTACATGGCCAATATGGGTTAGATCCCAACATCTCATATGATCACCTGAGCTTTGCCAGGAAAAATCCCTCAGCACAGAGCCAGGAGTAAGTCTTGAGCACTGTTGGGTAAACCCCAAAGCCAATAAGTAATTAATTAAACAAACAAATAAAAACTAAATGCAGAAATGTGGATGTAATATAAATATTCTTTCCTATTCAACTGGAAGAGTATCTTCTTTTCATTATAATTACAGTTAGTTTCATGATATGACTACTCCACAATTTATATAACAACTCCTTTAAAGTAACCATTATGTAATTTTCTTTTTTTTTTTTTTTTTCGGGCCACACCCGTTAGATGCTCAGGGGTTACTCCTGGCTACGCGCTCAGAAATTGCCCCTGGCTTGGGGGGACCATATGGGACACCGGGGGATCGAACCGTGGTCCTTTCCTTGGCTAGCGCTTGTAAGGCAGACACCTTACCTCTAGCGCCACCTCGCCGGCCCCATTATGTAATTTTCTATCTTTTTCTATTAAAAAAGAAAAAACAATTTGTAGGGGCTGGAGCGATAGCATGCCTTGCACGTGGCTGACCCAGGATGAACCTGGGTTTGGCCCCAGGTGTTCCATATGGTCCTCTAAGCCAGGAGTGATTTCAAAGCACAGAACCAGGAGTAACCCCAAACATCACCAGGTATGGACTAAAAAAACAAAAAACAAACTAAACCAAACAGAAAAGAAATCTTTATAACATATACGAGGATAAATTCCCAGAGATATAGTTGCTAGGTCAGGCAATTAGTAATATATACCCAGCAATATAAAAGATAGATGTAACATATTGACAAAGCTATACAAAACTTATATTATTTATTAGGAGTGTGGCCTTGCATTCAAGGATCACTCCTCTTGGAAGTGCTCAGGGACCATAGGGATGCCAGGGATTATATTCATGTCACCTGCATGCAAAACAAGTGCCCTATAATATCTTTGAGGTTTTGGGGCCACACCCGGTGATGCTCAGGGGTTACTCCTGGCTATGCACTCAGAAATCGCTCCTGGCTTGGGGTACCGTATGGGATGCCGGGGGATCTAATCATGGTCCATCCTAGGCTAGTGCGCGAAAAGCAGATGCCTTACAGATTTTGCCACCACTCCGGCCCCAAAAACTTATATTCTTACCAGCTATGTATAGGAAGGCAAATTCCCCATAGTCTTACCAACACACTATGATTTTGTAGCAAACTGTTGCTAATCTAATGTAGAAAATGTACTTAATGTGGTTTTGATTTGCACTTCTCTTGTAGCACAGGACACTTCATTATTTCAATGAAAGAAAACTTCATATCTTTATTATATTTTTGAATTATGTATCTTTATAGTTGGCTTATAGGAACACATTATATATGGGGAAAACAGCCCTTTCTCTGTGGGTTGCAAATATTTTTCCAGTTGTAAGTTGATTAATGTATAATAATGACCTTTAGAGAAAACAAATCCTGATTTACAGCATTTGCTGGTGTCCACAAAGCAATATCCTCACACAGCCAGTTACAGGATCCTATCATGGTCTTACTCCAATGCAATGGCCTTACTCCAACGCAGTTGAGCATTATACATACAACACTGGAAAGAACATTGAGCACATATAACCAAAAAATGTGGTTGAATAATTATAGTGATGAGTTTTGAGCATTTGCAGGCAATATGTTTTAAGATTCTATACCTTAATTTAATCTTAGTTTTGTTTTGGGGCTACACCAGAAATACTCCTACTTCTGTGCCTGGGGACCAGGATGGATTGAACCGAGATTGGCTGTATGCAGGGCAAGCAGTTACCCTCTGAATTATCTTTCTGGCCCCAGATAACTTAATATTTTTCTTTAAAATTATTTAAAGAAAATGTATCAAGGGGCCAGAGCAGTGGCGCAAGCAGTAAGGCATTTGCCTTGCATGCACTAACCTAGGAAGGACTACAGTTCTATCACCCAGTTCGATCCCCTGGTTTGATACCCCGGTGTCCCAGATGGTCTCCCATGTCAGGAGCGATTTCTGAGTGCAGAGCCAGGAGTAACCCTTGAACATCAGCAGGTGTGGCCCCAAAAACAAAACAAAACAAAACAAAAAACAAAAACAAAAAAAGAAAATGTCTCACATAGTTGACATAATTGATCATAATACATTTGTTTCAGGATGACAGAAAGTGAAGTTATTAAAAATAGAGAGAAAATAGAAAAACTAAAACATATAATAAAACAATAATAATATGGAAAAAAGAAAAGTTCATTAACAAGTATATCCGTAAAAATTATTGTATCGCCAGTAAAGCCATTATGACAATAGTAGAGGGTTTAGTAAGCTCCTCCCCTTTTTTAAGCTAGATTATACAAAATATACTAAAAAAGATGTGTGTGTGTGTGTGTGTGTGTATGTGTGTGTGTGTGTGTGGCAGTTGTTGTTTACATGAACACAGCAAAATATGGGAGAACTGGAAAGGTAAACCTTTGGCCTATAAACAGGGAGACCTTACCCATGAAGTATTCTAGCATAAGACCGACTCCAGATTCTAGGCATACTAGGTTATCCAACCCCATAGTCATTGTTGATGGTCCTGATAAGAGCTCTTCACCATCACGGTTGTTGCTGTCAGGTTTCTGTAGTTATAGGTTCTAGTTTCTGTACAGATCCTATGCAGAAGTCTGGATGACGTGTAGCATCTTCTGGTTTTTATCTCATCATTAGATACCAATGCAGAGAATCCTGTCCTAAAAAGCAGACTGTTGCTATTACCAAGTCGTCAGGGTATAGTAAGGATCCTCTTTGAAATAAGTCGGTGCCATGTCAGTAGTTGGGCCTTCCTTAGTAGCTTTTTTTTTTTTTTTTTTTTTTTTTTTTTTTGGTTTTTGGGTCACACCCGGCAGTGCTCAGGGGTTACTCCTGGCTCTCTGCTCAGAAATTGCTCCTGGTTTGGGCCGGATAGATAGCATGGAGGTAATGCATTTGCCTTGTGTGCAGAAGGTCGGTGGTTTGAATCCAGTATCCCATATGGTCCTCCGAGCCTACCAGGAACGATTTCTGAGCATAGAGCCAGGAATAACCCCTGAGCATTGCCGGGTGTGACCCAAAATAACACCCCCCCACAAAAAAAATCGCTCCTGGCAGGCAAGGGGTACCATATGGGATGCCCGGATTCGAACCATTGTCCTCCATGCTATCTCTCTGGCCCCCCTTAGTAGCTTTTGTAATTCCTGATGATGGTGTAGAAAAGCATGTTGTTTCTGCAGATGGTATCCATGGTTCATAAGTGAATGGTCAATGTCCAATCTACTGAAGTCTCAGCCAAGTCACCATGCCATGTTCAGGGTGTAAGGCCCCACTGCAGTATAAAATCTGTGTGTTCCTATCTCTATTAGATAAGAACTTGTTTGCATATGTAAACTTTCCCCCATTTTAATGTGCCTACACAGAGAGGGACAATGCCACAAGGTATTACTGGTGAATGTGGGGGCCAAGGTAACAAGCACAACAATCCCCTTAACCAATTTCTGACATGAGCTCTAAACAGAGAGTTATCTACTAGAATCCCATACTAAACAGATCCCGAGAGTGGGGGAAAATTGCCATTACATAACAAGATATTCAATTAAGGTTATGCTTATTAAAGGAATACATCTAAAGAAATATTCAAAGGGGATATATGTGTCTCCTTTAAGTCTTTTGAAGTAGTCAGAAGAGGAGTAAAGTCTGGAGTGCAGCTTCAACCCGTGGTTTGGCTTTGTGGAGTCTAAGGAAAATGGTTCCCAGCAGCCACCTATCAGGAAATGTTCTCAGGTGGGGGAATTCTGAGCAACCAAATCTGGTAGCGAGCAAAAGTCCACAGTGAAGAGAGGTGAAGGAGAAGGGGCTGCTGAGAGCAAATTAGTAGATGCGGAATGTCGGTTTCTTCTCAGACTAAGAATTATCTTTTCCTTTTGGAAGCTGATTGGCAGCTGGCTGGAGTGTGGTGGTGGGTGTTCCGCTTCGAGAGGAGTTAAGAACTGAGGGTAGAAGGGGTTAAATAGGGGAAATAACATGTCGGGCTAATAAGGGTTTGTGGGGCCAGAGAGATAGCATGGAGGTAGGGTGTTTGCCTTACATCCAGAAGGACGGAGGTTCAAATTCTGGCATGCCATATGGTCCCCAGGGACGATTTCTAAGCACAGAGCCAGGCCGAGTGTGACCCAAAAAAAAAATTAAAAAGGGGGGGGTTGTAAGGTGGTAAGCAAAAGGGGGGAGGAGGAGTTATATATGATGGGGAAAGAACAACATACAACATAGACATCATATCTATTACAGACAAGCATTAACTGACATTAATGTGGTGAACACAAACACTTATGCACATATATCAGTAGACACAGAGGATCAATCAATCCATGGGTTACATTTATAGAGCTGACCCAGGTGATATGGGACAAAACACTTAAAAAGGGGGAAAAAGAATATATAAAGCTAGCAAGTCTTATGTAAAGGTTTTCCATTTGTTAGGCCAATCATGATTGGTGAGGATGAATTTTACTGGAGAAAGGCTTCATGTATTAGGTTGTGTATAGAGCATTCTAGAAAACATGATATGGTATTGAGCACTGTATAGGGAGTATACAGCGTGGAATATATCTAGCTGATCCTGAGCATTCTGTTTCCTTTCCCAGAAGCAATCCAAAATTATGAGCATTATGGCATCATAATACAGTAAACCACCTACAGTTTACCTACATAAAACTATAAACTACCTACAGTTGTTGAGCTGGCACTAGCATTTTGCAAGATGAAGACTGATGGGATGACAGGAAAGCTGTTTGGGAAGGCTGCTTCGATAGTGGTGTTCCCTTCCCCCCACACCCACTTGGGACCCACCTGTCTGGACCCCAGGGCTGGAGTGGAGAAGCCACCCCATGGCCCTGTTGAAGGCCTTCAGTCTGAAGCCTGGTTTTCCACTCCCACATTAGAGAACACTTCCCTATTCCCAGGTGAAAAAAGTTCCAGATAACGTATTTCTAAATAATGGCTGTGTTGGACAACCAGCTTGCAAATTGTAATTGAAAATGTAATTGTTGGGGCCGGCGCGGTGGCGCTAGAGGTAAGGCGTCTGCCTTGCCAGTGCTAGCCTAGGACGGACCGCATTTCAATCCCCCGGCATCCCATATGGTCCCCCAAGCCAGGAGCAATTTCTGAGCGCATAGCCAGGAGTAACCCCTGAGTGTCACCGGGTGTGGCCCCACCATAAAAAAAAAAAAAGAAAAAAATGTAATAGCATGGAGGTAAGGTGTTTGCCTTTCATCCAGAAGGTTGGTGGTTCAAATCCCAGCATCCCATATGGTTCCTTAGCCTGCCAGGAGTGATTTCTGAGCATAGAGCCAGAAGTAATCCCTGAGCGCTGCCGGGTATGACCCAAAAATAAATAAATAAATAAATAAATAAATAAATAAATAAATAAATAAATAGAAAATATAATTGTCAGTTTTTTATTTTTGTTCATGGGCAATCCTCAGGGCTTACTCCTACCTCTGTGCTCAGGGATCACTTCCGGCAGGGCTTAGAGAACTATATGGGGTGCCAGACCTGCCACACCCTAGGCAAGAACCTACTATCACTTTAATCCTTATAAACTTTTTTGAGCAAATACAAGACAACTCATTTTTTTTTATCCCATATCCTGCAGTGCTCAGGTTTGTTTCTGGGTCTGTGCTAATAAATTTTTTAGCAAGTCAAAGCCATAATGCATCAAGAGAATAGCACTTGCCTTATACATGGTTGATCCTGGTTTTACATATGGTACCCTGAGCCTGGTCAGGTGAGGTCCCTGTGCAGAGAGCCAGGAGTAAGCCCTGAGCACTGCTGGGTGTGGCCAAAAACAAAATACATAAAATTAAATCTAGGGGCCGGGGGCCAGTGAGGTGGTGCTAGAGGTAAGGTGTCTTCCTTGCAAGCACTAGCCAAGGAAGGACGGCGTTTGATCCCCCAGCGTCCCATATGGTCCCCCCAAGCCAGGGGCAATTTCTGAGCGCATAGCCAGGAGTAACCCCTGAGCATCAAACAGGTGTGGCCCAAAAATCCAAAAAAAAAAAAAAAAAAATCTAGAAGCCAGAGAAATAGCATGGAGGTAAGGCATTTGCCTTGCATGTGGAAGGACAGTGGTTCAAATTCAGCATCCCATATGGCCCCCTGAGCCTGCCAGGAGCGATTTCTGAGTGTAGAGCCAGGAGTAACCCCTGAGCCTTACCGTGTGTGACCCAAAAACCAAAATAAATAAATAAATAAATAAATAAATAAATAAATAAATAAATAAATAAATAAATCTAAAAGAGAAATTGTAAGGCTGGAAAGATAGCACAGCAGTAGGGCATTTCGGCCAACCTGGACTGATAGTGGTTTGAATCCCAACATCCCATATGGTCCCCTGAGCCTGCCAGGAGTGATTTCTGAGTGCAGAGCCAGGAGTAACTCCTGAGCGCCGCCAGGTGTGACCCAAAAAACCAGAGAGAGAAAGAGAGAGAGAGAGAGAGAGAGAGAGAGAGAGAGAGAGAGAGAGAGAGAGAGAGAGAGAGAGAGAGAGATGTTGTGGATCACTTCCTCTTGGGAGTGCTTGGTGGCGTCTTCCAATGGGGGCCATGCAGTGCCAGAGATGAAATCTGGGGCTTGTGCCATGTGAAGCATGAGTTCCAACCTTTTTAGTTATTACTAAAACAATTATTACTAAAACAATGTAAGTTTTTTAATTTGGAACACAGATAGCTACTTGGCAGTACTTAGGGGTTACTCCTAACTCTGTGATCAGGGATCACAACTGGTGGGGCTTGGAATACCATATAGAGTACTAGGGAATCAAACCTAGGTTGGTCATGTTGTAACCAAGCAATATGTACTATATATATACTACCCTACCCACTCTACAATCCCCTTGAAATCTTTCTTAAGTCAAAATGGTGTAAAGTGAGGAAGCAATTACCATTCATTTATATGAATGGTTTCGAGCATTTTCAGAAAACTTCCCAAATAACCTCCCAAAGCAAGCGAAACAATTCCTCAGGACTGCAAATGATACTTGCAGAAAATGAAAGCAGGAAGGATACAACTAACAGGTGCTGGGAGAAAACAGATCTGGGGGATCACTTTGTGGGTCACCCCAAGATGGGGCATAAACAGTCTCTGGACCTCACTACAGAACATTGCATTGCTCATAAAAATGAAAATCCTCTTCTGCTGCAGATGACTGTGTCCCTAAGCAAAACCTTAGTGGGTCAGATAATCCTCACTGGAAGAAAAGCGGGTACACGAGGCAGACGAATATGAAATATGAAATAAATGAGACCACACAAAATGCATTGTATGGGGACTCACGTCCATGAGACGAGAGACAAATTTTACTGTTCAGCTGATGACAGTTTAAGCACAATCCTGGTATGCAAGGTGTTTTCAGGGAAAACAAAGAGTAGGAGATCTTCCAGAGGGACAGTACAATGAGACTGGGAGTCTAGAATCTATATATCTTATTAACTACCTGATGTAGGTGAGAAAGAGCCCTGCTAGAGGTAAGGGGAAACATGAGCTAGAGATGTTTTTGGTTTAGCAAAATACAGGTTTTTCAAGAAACAGGAGAGAACCCGGTTTTGCAAGAAAATGTTTTTGCAGTAGCGGAAAATAGATTTTTTGGGAGACAGAAATAATTGTTTACCATCATGGAGCTAGACCGAGAAAAACAAGCTGCTGGCGCCAGGTTACACTTGAAGTAAGAGTCACAAATAAACTAGCCATCGGGGAGCTTTTGGTGGGCTTTCTTTGGTACTGAAATTTCTTTGTGACTGTAGAAAGGCTAAGGCCGAATTTTTGTAGTAGAAAAGGAGACAAAAATCAAATAAAAGGAAAAGAGAAAATGTAATGTCACAGCTGTGTCAGAATTATAGCCAGTAATCCACGCAAGGGTCAATGATTGACTTCTCTAACGGGCCTTCTGGCTGAAATAATTCTTGGAAAGCAAAAAGCCACGTCTGGTGCGTGCTTCCTTAATAAATGGAGACATGCATCCTGCATGCCTCAACACTCTTCATATATTTCTCAGCAGGCAACAGCAGGTGTTTATGCAGGTCTTTCTAAAAAGCAATGGCAGGAACATGAGTTTTCAACACTTGTACATGCTTTTCCTATTTTACTAAGAAATAATTGCCATATATTAATGTGTATATTTAAGGTATAAAGATAATGGTTTGATTTACATTGTGATCTGATTACTCATAGGCTCAATTAATAATATCCACACATTCAGCTAAGTTATGGATTTTTCATGAGGATGGTTGTAGTTGAAAATGAGAAAAAATAGATTGAACCGAGATTTAGTTAAAAGGAAAGACTTGCATTTCTATCCTTGATTTCTTATATAAATAAAATTGCTGAATAAATAAATCATCAGAAGAGAAATTTTTCTATGTAGAAAGATTCCCTCTAATAAATGATGAATGATAGCATTATATGACCATTAATAAACTCATAAATGAATTGATCCAGGCTTTATTCTCAATAGTTAACATTGCAAAAATAGAGATAAGAATATATTATCTCTTAATGGAAAAAACATAATGCCACCTATGATATTATCTTGCCAAAAAACTCAATTTGAAATGTGATAAGCCATCTAGACCTTACTATTCATTCATAAAAATATATCTTGGAGAAGGGAATATATTAAATACACTTTGGCTGGAGACCAGAGAAATAGTATAGCAGGTAGGGTGTTTGCCTTGCACAAAATCACCTGGGTTTAACTTCCCAGCACCCATATGGTCCCCTGAACACCACCAGAAGTAATATCTGAATGCAGAGCCAGAAGTAAACCCTGAGCATTGCTGGGTGTGGCCAAAACAAAAGCAAAAAAAAAAAATCCACTCTGATGGGGCTAGAGAGTACAATAGTTAGGGCTCTTGGCTTACATGCAGTGACCCAACATTCTTTATAGTCACCTAAGCACTGCCAGGAGTAATTAATTCCTGAGTTCAAAGTCAGGAGTAGCCTCTGAGCATTGTAAGATGTGGCCCCAAAATCAATACATACATAAGTAAAAAACAAAAAATTAATTAAAATAATTATTAGGAGCTAAAGATGTAATTCTGCATAGAACACATACATGAGTGATGCTTGGGGTTCAGTTTTTTATCCACCCACCAAAGCAAAAGAAATCATTATTATTATTATTATTATTATTATTATTATTATTATTATTATTATTAGATTTTGGGTCACACCTGGCAGAGTTCTGACAGCTGGTAGGGTGTATGCAAGACAACCTGATGGGTTTCTGGCACTTATAAGGGTCCCCACAGCACCACCATCAGTGATTCCTGAGCAGGAGCAAGTTCTGAGCATGGCTGGGTGTGGTTCAAAATAACCAACCAGACAAAACAATTTGAAAATATGTAGAGAGAAAATCATGTACTGTGTAGAATCTTAACCAACAAGGGAAGGGTGTTTTTTGTTTAATTATTATTTGTGTGTGTGGTGGTGGGAGGGAATGGTGTTAATGAAGCAGCATCTGTGTGTTAGATGTTGGGCTGCTGTGTTTTATCATTCTCCCCTTTTCTCCCCTTCCCATTCATTGACCAGGGCTTACACATATGCCTGCCTGTGTTGTTCATTGTCCCATGCCTATGCTTGCACATTCAGTTGTACTGTGCCACTGAGCCATATCTGGGCTCCAGGGTATTTATTTAGAAAACAAAAAAAGCAATTCTTAAGAACACATACGATGTGCATACAGAGCCAGGAGTAAGCCCTGACCACTGCCGATGTGGCACAATAAACAAAAACCAAACAAACAAAAGCAATAGACTTTAATCGTGCTTATTCTGCTATCTTGCAGAGAAATAGGCACTCTTCTGAAGCATGAGCTTTGTCCTTGATATTACAGGTCCTGGTAAGGTGCCATCAACCAGCTCATAAAATCAGCCTCTCCATGGTCATGTATCTATCATTGATTGACTCATTCATTCATCAAACATTTATCAAAGTCTGAGGGTGATCCAAGTTCAAGTGAAAGAGCATGTGCCTAACATATGCATGGCTTTAACATAAGCCCATAAACATGATAGGGTGTAACCCTGGGTACTCTTGTATAGGGACTCTATAAAAAAAATACTTATTAAATGCTTATCACATGTCTGACATTATGTTAGAGTGAAACACTGAAGAGTTTTCAAGAAAAAGCTTTGATTCTTTTTGTTTTTTATTTTTTTATTTTTATTTATTTATTTTTTGTTTTTTTGGGCCACACCAGGTGATGCTCAGGGGTTACTCCTGGCTATGCGCTCAGAAGTAGCTCCTGGCTTGGGGGACCATATGGGACACCGGGAGATCGAACCGCGGTCCATCCAAGGCTAGCGCAGGCAAGGCAGGCACCTTACCTCTAGCGCCACCGCCCAGCCCCTTATTTTTATTTTTTTTGTTTTTTTCCGGTCACACCCGTTTGATGATCAGGGGTTACTCCTGGCTAAGCACTCAGAAATTGCCCCTGGCTTGGAGGGACCATATGGGACGCTGGAGGATCAAACTGTAGTCCTTCCTTGGATAGCACTTGCAAGGCAGACAGACACCTTACCTCTAGCGCCACCTCGCTGGCCACCCTTTCTTTTTTTTTTTTTTTTTAAGGGTGCAAACTCAGCAATGCTCAGGACTTTCTCCTGGCTCTGTGCTGTTGGCAGTGCTCTGGGGACCATCTGGGATATAAAAGACTGAATCTGGGTGGGCCTTGTAAAGGCAAACACCCAACCCAATGTAGTATCTATTGTTTCAGCTACTTGATTCCATTTCTATTCAGTGTTCAGCATCAGCACATCTAGAGACAGAAAACAAATTCAAAGTTATCCCCTGCTATTTTGGAAAAGGGAGAAACTAGTAACCTTTACGTATTAAGAGATGCAAACAAACAAAAAAAAAAAGAGAGATACAAACAGTGTAAAAAATGAATTATAATTAAGGCCAGAATGATATCTGAAGCACATGCTTTGCCCTTTGGGGGGGGGGGGTTGGGCCACACCCAGCAGTGCTCAGGGGTTACTCCTGGCTCTGCACTCAGAAATCCTCCTGGCAGGCTCAGGGGACCATATGGGATACTGGGAATCAAGTCCTAGGTCGACCTCGTGGAAGGCAAATGCCCTGCACTGTGCTGTCTCTCTTCCTTCCTGCTTTGCTTCTTTTTCATTTTGGGTTTTTTTTGCTTTGCCTTTTTTTTTGTTTTGGTTTGTTTTCAGGGGGCCATAGTGGGTGGTATGCTCAAGGTCTACTTCTTTTTTTTTGTTTGTTTTTTTGTTTTTGGGCCACACCCGTTTGACGCTCAGGGGTTACTCCTGGCTATGTGCTCAGAAATCGCCCCTGGCTTGGGGGACCATATGGGACGCTGGGGGATCGAACCGCGGTCCGTCCTATGCTAGCACTTGCAAGGTAGACACCTTACCTCTAGTGCCACCTTCCCGGCCCCAAGGTCTACTTCTGACTCTGTGCTCGGGGATAAATCCTGGTAGGCCTCGGCAGGAATATATGGGCTAGGCCGAAGTGGTGGTGCAGCAGGTAGGGCATTTGCCTTGCACGCAGCTGACCTAGGACAAACTTTGGTTTGACCCCCTGGCATCCCATATGGTCCCCCAAGCCAGGAGCAATTACTGAGCACATAACCAGGAGTAACCTTTGAGTGTCACTGGGTGTGGCCCAAAAACCAAAAAAAAAAGGAATATATGGGTGCTGAAGATTGAACCCAGGATGCTGCATTCAAAGTAAATACCCTATTCCTATTCAGTATATAATCTCTCAGGCCCCAAGAGTACATATCTTGCATATTGGAGCCCAGGTTTAATCCCCAGTACCACAAAGCAAAAATTGATTATAATGGATCAACCTGACATAAAGTTCCTACACACACACACACACACACACACACACACACACACACACACAATTTATTTCATGGGCTGAGAAGATAGTCCAGAATTTAAGGCACTTACTTTGCATGTAGCTGACCCTGGTTCATTTCCTGGTCTACCACATACAGTCCCCTGGACAACCTGGAAAGACCCCTGAGGGCAGGGCAGCCCTGAGTACTATAGGGTGTGGCCCAAAAAGCAAAACCAAAACCAAAAAGTATTGTAGTGATGATTGCAAAATTCTAAATATGCTTTAAATAAAGCTTAAAAAACAGAAAAACTTGGGGCCGGTGAAGTGGTGCTAGAGGTAAGGTGTCTGCCTTGCAAGCGCTAGCCAAGGAAGGACCGGGGTTCGATCCCCTGGCCATCCCATATGGTCCCCCCAAGCCAGGGGCAATTTCTGAGCGCTTAGCCAGGAGTCACCCCTGAACATCAAATGGGTGTGGCCCGAGAAACAAACAAACGAAAACAGAAAAACTTGCCCTAGTGGTGAGATGCTAGGGATGGAACTAGGGATCTTACACAAACCAGGCTAGTTTTACTACCTCTGGACTACCTCCAAACTTTTCTCTCCTTTCCTTTCCAATTGCTATTATTGCAATGACTCAGGCCTACACACACACGTGATTGTGTTGCTCACAGTGGACCTTGGCACTTGCCAGGGTGGCATCTTCAGTTGTGGTGCTTGTGCTCAGTACATTCCTGTGTGTATGTGTGTATGTGTGCACGCGCGCTTGTGTGTACGCACAAACTCTACACTTTGCTCCTTGTCTCCATGGTCACCAGAAGGGATTTTTTTTTCCGGCCACACCCGTTTGATGCTCAGGGGTTACTCCAGGCTAAGCATTCAGAAATTGCCCCTGGCTTGGGGGGACCATATGGGACTCTGGGGATAGAACCTCGGTCCTTCCTTGGCTAGCGCTTGCAAGGCAGACACCTTACCTCTAGTGCCACCTCACCGGCCCCACCAGAAGGGATTTTATTTGGTTTCTTTGGGCCACATTTGTACATGCTCTGTGCTCAGGGAATCATTCCTAGTGGTACTTGGGGGACCCTGTGTGGTGCTGAGAATTGAACTATGTTCAATGAGCTGTGTGCAAGGCTTTACCTGATGTGCTATCGCACAAGCTGTCTTATCTGCAAAAGACAAAAACAAAGTAAGGGCTAGGCTTTCCAGCAAAGGGGCAAACTGAGGATAAATCAGACCTAACTCTAGGGTTTCAGGCAATGACATTTGTCTCTATCTTTGCCCCTGTTTCAGTCACCACTGGTGATAGTTAGGAGACCTAGTGGTACCAAGGATCAAACCCAGGATTTGCTCCTACAAGGCAGACAGGAAGCCCTCTGAGCTATCTCTCTAGCTACATACACAGATCAAGCTAAGAAGGGAGTGAAGATAGCCCAACCAGTAGTAATGAGCTCTCCTCTCCTGCAATGGAGCAGTCAGGAGACACTAAAGCTCTTCCTATCTTGGTATCAAGCATTCAGGCTCCAAAATTACTTGTGAATTAAATAACCAGGGAAGTTTCCATTTGGTTTTAGTGTTCAATTCTGGGGCAAGTGCCATTCTTGCCAGCATCTGCTCCCCACTTTGCCGCTGCCCAAGAAACGGAAATCCATTTGCCCAGAATTTGAATGCCTCAGAAACCTGGGCACCAGGTTAATGATTAAAGGCTTCTGGCTTGTTTGCTTCACCTGCGAGAAGGGACCTAGTATCATAGTGGCCCAGAAAAAGGTGCCAGCTCCATCCCAAAGGCAAGTCTGCACAGGCACAGGCCCTGGAAGGTTGCACCAGCCATAGAAACTCGCCCAAAGTGCAAAAGGGGCAACAGGCAGCTCCTGCAGCGAGCCGCATCTCAGCACCTCCGTCTTTGGGGTCTATTCACGGCCTGGGGGGAGGGGGCCTACTGATCGCCTGTCCTGGGGTGGCGGTGAGACCAGAGGAAGAGCAACTTTTGTATTGTAAAATGAAAACCAGGAAGGTGCGGGAGGAGGGAAGGGTGGGGGAAAAGCAATTTTTGCCTTGGGACACAGTCCTGAGAGATAAAAGGAATTTAGAGAAGTCAAAGTCGGCACAGTGGACACTCATTGGCTTGTTTAATGGCCTTACACCGGATCTTTGGGTCACTTAATTCCTACTACCTCTTTGGGTTTTCCCAGGTGCTGATATTTTGACCCACCCTACCCCTAGCCCCCAGGGCCCTCTGGACCTAGACTTTGCCGCTGCCTTTAGAATCCTGGATCGGCAGCCTGGGTAAATAAGTCGCCCTCATTTCCATCTCTTGCCTCCCATTTCAGCACAGACCTGTCATTTCTTTCTTCCTCTCTGAAAGCAGAATAATAAAACTGATGGCGTATGGTCAAGTAAAAAAGCCTATGTGTGACCATTCCTTTGCGGAATAAAAAATGGGAAAACTTGCTGGGCACGGATCTCTCTCAATGTCAATGGACTAAATGCACCAATTATGGGCACGGATCTCGACCACCCAAGCAGGATAGCTTTGAAGGCCTTCATATCTTGTTTTGTTTTGGGGTTTGGGGCCACAACCGACGAAGCTCTGGGCATAGGAATCCCGGGATCATAGGGGATGCCAGGGATCGAGCCGGGGACGGCTACGTGCTAAGTAAGTACCCTGCCCGCTGTGCTACCGCTCTGGCCTTAGGATGCGTTTCTAACGCTTTGTCAGTCGTTAGATCCCGGGGCCGGTGTACACTGCTGCTTGCACTTGATTTGGAATGAATAACCCATTTCTGTTGAATCGGAAAGTCAACGCCCCCCGCACGGAGCTCTCGACAGAGGTTAGTCGGGTTGACAGCTGGAGAAGCGGGAAAACCAAGGAGAGGTCAAGGAGTGCGGGGCCTGCAGGGAGGAGAGGGCGGCTCTTGGTTCGCACTCCCAGCTGTGGCCACTTGGGAACGCCCCAGGTAACCAGGCCGGGAAAATAAAGTGAGTGTTGCAGCGGAGGAAGGTCTCCCTCCCCGCAGGGATCCTAGGATTCTGCATCTCAATGGGTTTCCGGGCACAGGATGGGTCCTTTGTGTCAAAAGTCTCCTAGGGCTCGGAAAGATAGCACAGCGGCGTTTGCCTTGCAAGCAGCCGATCCAGGACCAAAGGTGGTTGGTTCGAATCCCGGTGTCCCATACGGTCCCCCGTGCCTGCCAGGAGCTATTTCTGAGCAGACAGCCAGGAGTAACCCCTGAGCACCGCCGGGTGTGACCCCCCCAAAAAATAAATAAAAGGTCTCCTAGGTTTCAGAGACTTGTTTTCCCCTCCACACTTAACCAGCGACCCCCGTCTTTTCCCGCCTTCAACTTTAGGACCGAGGCCACCTGCTGTCACAAGACACAGCTTTGCACCAGATGAAGAAATAACCCAGGCTGTCCTGTCGTCCGGGTCCCTTCACTCCTGCGCGCCAAGGCCCCTAGGGTGGCATTGTAAATCGAGGCTGAGGTCGGACTCGCTGTTGTTTTTGGAGCAGCTCTCTGTGTCTCAATGTAGGAGGAACAAGTCAGACCTGGTGAAAAGCGATTTCTCCAGTCACTTCAGACCCGCTCTGGGAATTGCAAGAACAATCTCCGGGCTCTGCGAGAATGCCAGGGGGTGTGGAGAGATAGCAGAGCTCGGCGTGGGGACTGGAGACACACACACCAGGCGCATCTTCTCAGCCAGCTCGGAGGCCTGAGGTTCCGAGTGTGCAAAATGGGTCTTCGACCATTTTTTTCTACTGAGAGAAACAAACGGGTCGTGGGGTTCTGGTTTCCGCCTCTGCTACTGAAACCACTAGAGACAGATAACAGGTGGTTCTTTCGTTTTTAGTTCCAATTGGGCGGCAGGGGCGGTGGTGGTGGGATGATGCAAGAAGCGAGAGAACAGGGGGCCGGAGAGCTAGCACGGAGATAGCATGCATGCCTTGCATGCCGAAGGATGGTGGTTCGAATCTCGTCATCTCATATGTTCCCCTGAGCCTGCCAGGAGCAATTTCTGATGGTAGAGCCAGGAGTAAACCCTTGAGTGCTTCCAGGTGTGACCCCACCCCCCAGAAAAAAAAAAAAAAACAAGGGGCAGGATAGATAGCATGAAGGTAAGGCGTTTGCGTTGCATGTAGAAGGTCGGTGGTTCGAATCCCGGCATCCCATATGGTCTCCTGAGTGATTAATGAGCATAGAGCCAGGAGTAACCCCTGAGCGCAGCTGGGTGTGACCCAAAAACTAAAAAAAAAAAAAAAAAAATAAACAACAAAAAAAAAAAGGAAGCGAGAACAGAGCGCACACGCCGAGAGGCACAGCTGGAGGAAACCGGGAAACCGGGAAAGCAAAGACGCAGAAAGGGTGTCAAACCCGCGGGCCTGGGAGCAAGTAGCTCAAGAGCTAACCTTACTCAGCTGGGTGGGGGGGCCGACACGGAGCAGTCGCTCCTGCGCGTGCGCAGCCGCTACGGCCTGTTTGATTTCCACCGGTTCCTCGCACTTCGGCCACGCCCACGGAGAGACCACGCCCACGCCACGCCCCTTCCCAGCCCGGCGCGGTGCATTGTGGGACACAAACAAAGTGTCTTCCCTGGAACTGACGGGAGAGAGCGGAGTGGCCACGGCGGCGGCGCCGGTGGCGGCGGCGGCTCCCGCCCTCCCTCCGTCCCCTTCCCCTTTCCCCACCCCGTCCCGCCCGCCCGTCGCTCGCTCGCTCGCTCGCGGCCCGTCGCTCCGCCCCCTTTCCCGCCCGCCGCTCCGCACCTCGCAGGCCGGCGCGACCGCTGTGGGGCCCGCCATGGCCCAGCCCCAGGCCGGCCTCGGGCCTAGGCGCGGCGGCGGAGGCCCCAGATAGGGTCCCCGCCGCGTCCCACCCGGGCGGGGAGCACAGAGGCCGCTCCGCCCCTCCACCCCGCCGCCGTCTCAGCCTGGCGGGGAGGAGGCGGAGGAGGAGCGGGAGCCGCCGCCGCCGCCGCAGGTAATGGCGAGGGCACGGCCGCAGGGGGGGCGCCCCGCTTCCGAGCCGCCCCGCGGAGCCCCGCAGCCCGCGGGAGGGAGGGAGGGCTGGGAGGGAGAGAGGGGAGGGCCCGGGCCGTCTGGGCGCTGACCCCGATCACCTCTCACCTGGTGCCCGGGCGCCCGCCGCCTCCCTCATGCCCCAGGGGCAGGATCGGGAAGAGAATGGGGAGTCGGGATTGGGGGTGCAGCAGCACAGACACCCCCTTTCCTCATCCCCTTGGGTCTTGTCACACACACACACACACACACACACACACACACACACACACACACACCCGGCCTGGGCCCCCGGTGCTGCTGCCGGCCTAGCCAGCCCCCCACCCCAAAAGGGGCTCCCCAGTGCGAGGGCGACTAGATTTTTTCTGGGGAGCCCTTGAGCCCCCCCCCCCCCAGGACCCAGGTGAGACAGGCACGCGCCTTGAAGCCCGCGGGGTCGGGCTGCCACTTGATTGGAACTTGGAGAAAGCAACGTGTGTGGGGTTCGGTTGATCCGTTGGTGGAGGTCGGGGTTTAGGGGGAGCGCGATCTAACCCCCGACGCCTTTTAATTTTATTATATTTTATGTATTTAGTTTTTTGGGGGAGTAGCCGTTTTTGTTGTGGGCTTCAGGAGGCCTAGAACCAACCTTCCCCTCCACCCCCCCAAAAAAAAGAAATTCCAGGCTGGTAGGCGCCTTGTGTGTGGACTACTACAGGTACAGCGTGTGCTTGGCTTTCTGTCTATCTTTCTGGGGTTTCCGTGGGAATGAGTTGTTTTTTCAACCTGTCGCCAGTCCCGCCATGGCCCCCATTATACTTCAGTTTGGCTGGCGATGGATTGGTTCATGATATTTTTATCGTGGGATATGATGGCTGTTCCCCCCGCCCCCCGCCGTGATCTCCTGTTTAAGAACTATGGTTCCTAGGATGAAAACTAGCTTTACTTCTTTTGTGCAACACCTGGCATTTTATAATAGGCTCTTATTCTAGCAGCCTGATGATTTATTAGTACTATTATGATTTGGGTTTTATACAGACAGAAACTTAGCAACATAAAGTACCTTGCTATATACAACTCGTCCTAGAGGTTTAGTTCTGTATCTGAAAATAATGGCAGGGTAGGCAATTATCTTCATGATTTTTGAGGGTTGTTTTTTTTTTTTATCTGAAAATAACCACACAAAAGTGCGCTGTTAGACTATATGTTTGTTTATTTTTGTATTCGGGCCACACCTTGTGTGCTCTCGGTCCTCCTAGCATTCCCCAACTTGGTGCTCATGAGTTGATCCCAGCACTGGTGGTGTTGGTCGACAGTGTGGTGCAGGCCTGGGATCTGGGCTCTCGCGTGCTCCTCCTCGGAACCATCTCCCATCTCCCCGCCTCGAAGATTTCCTTAAAAAACATTTCACGGAAAATATGTCTGGTGGTAGGAAGAACACCAGTCTAAGGCCGGTGGTCAGTGCCAGCCTTCTCTTGCTACTTTGTTCCTCTCACTGTCTCTCTTGTATCTATTTGAAAAAAAAGCTGCAAAAACTTTACCTTAACTCCGCAAGTTTTTCACATACATTTCCTAAGAATAAGGACATTCTTCTAACCCCAGTATCATAATCAATGCCTCTTTAAATCTGTACCCAGATCTTTTAAACGTGCCTCAGTTTGGGTGGATTCTTCCATTTTGGCACTTTTCATGCCTTGACCTCCCCCCTTTCCCCTTCCCCTTTTTTGCAGTTATGGGTGATAGAACCCAGGCTCTCACACATGTAAGTAGCTGTGTTCACTGCCAGCCTGCACCCCTATTTTAGAATAGGGAGGTGTGGCTCCTTGGTAAAATGCATGCCTCAAAAAGAGTAGTACCCATATCCTTTTCCTTCTGCTCAGTGGGCGGGGCATGTCTTTATGGGATTCTCCAGTCCTGTGTGTCCAAATGGCATCATTTAGCTTATTTTTCTGTCTGTCCTGAACTTCATGTGTAGAAGTAACATTTACTTAAAAACTTAATTAGTTTAAAGTAAAACTGGCAAGAATTTTTAAAGGCAATTTATTGTGCATTATATAGGAGGTACTTAATGTCAACTTGCCACACCATTAAAAATGTTAATATAACTGCTTGATTCAAAGGGTGATTACCGGGTCTTTTTATAAAGATGTGGTTTCCCTGTTTGTGATGTGATTGTAATTTGGGGGTAATACTTTGACACCAAGCAAGTATCCTTTTTCTGATTTACTTTAGCTTAGTCATTTTAGCACCTATTGATGACAGCTGCTTATATCAGTTATTGGAGGTTTTCTTTAAGGAAGATTTCTTTCTTCACAGGGGTGGAGTGGAGTTGAAGAGTGTGTGATGGGCCTGATCCCAGGCTTGGCCACATGCAAGGCAAACTCCTTAACCCTTATATTATTTTTCAAACCTAAGATTTCCTTCTTTACTGAGGGAAAACTAAAGTTCCTCCTAAAAAAAAATTTAGAGGAAATGTTTGATTTCTCCTTGTTATCAGTATTCAGAGTAAAGAGTTGGGGAGCTAGTTCTCCCATGATATATATTTTCTATTTGTGGGGAAAGTACTATGGACTTTAGGGCTTTAATTTATTCATTTTTATTTCTTTTTTGTTGTTGTTTTGGGGTCACATCTGTGGTGCTTATGGCTTACTTTTGGCTCTGTGCTCAGGAATCATTCCTGGGGAATCCTATGGAGTTTTGGGGGGTTTAACCTGCATTGGACCTGCCTGCTGTTCTTATTGTTGTGAGCCCATTTTATTCATTTAAAAATAACACCATCAAACCCAAGACTTCTCTCATACCAGGCAGGTGCTCTACCACTGAACTGCAACCCCAGCTTTCCGTTGGTTTGGTTTGTTTGTTTTGGGAGCACACCCATTGATGCTCAAAGGTTACTTCTGGCTCTACACTCAGGAATTTCTCCTAGTGGTCCTTAGGGGACCATATGAGAAGCTGGAATTGAATTTGGGTCAGACGCATGCAAGGCAAGCACACTACCAGCTGCTTTATTGCTCTGGCATGAGTGGGATGGGCGGGGGGATGACACCCAGCTATGTGTTTTTATTGTTCTAAATACTCAGGTTTGCCGTTAATCTTAGAGAACTCTTGGATCAAGATAGCCAGATTTGCTTTGTTAATTTTTTCTCTCTAGATCTAGAATAAACTGTTTATTCAACTAGTCTTGGTTTCTTTTAGTGATGGGAAAAAATGGGTTAGAAGCCAAGATTCGAATGTTTGGCATAGTCTTTGTTCCTTAGTGTCAATGCTTTTAAGTCCTTTCTGAAGGAAGAACTAAAAACGTTTTTCTTTTTCACAAATTTATAAGCTGTATCCAGTTCAAAAAGTACCAGTATACTTTCTTTACCTTTGCTTGGGGAGGGTGCTGGACACCATGCAGTGCTAGGATAGAATGCAGGTTTTCTTGCATGCAAAGCATACTTTCCAGCCCTTTGACCTGTGTTGTTCCTAGTGGCCCCTAATTCTTTCTTTTCTGGATCACAAATGTTGATACCAGTAGTGTTAAAGCAGCGCTTAGTATGAACCTCATGACCTGGCACATGTAAGGCATGTGCTCCACCATTTAATCAAATCTTGGGCTTTAAATAAGTGTTGTTTTATTGGGGGGGGGGCACATTTTGTGGTGCTCAGTGGTTACTACTCTTGGCTCTGCACTCAGAATCACTCCTGGCAGGCTCCAGGGACCTTAATGGAATTCCAGGTTCAAACTTGGGTTGCATCATGCAAGGCAAGCACTTTATCTGCTGTACTGTTGCTCCAGTCTTGGTGTTTTTAGATTTGGGTCACACCCAGAATGCTCAGAGCATACTCTTGGCTTTGCGCTTGGGGGGACCATATGTGGTGGTGGGTGGGGGTGAAGAGTGTCGAACCTAAGACTGTTGTATTTGTGGCTTATTTCTGGCTCTATGTTTAAAGATCACTCCTGGAGGAGTTAGGGCAAACTGGGGATTGAACTTTGGTCAGCCACCTGCAAGACAAGGGCCCTATACTCTACTGTTCTGGTTCCTCAAACTTTTTTTATTTATTAATTAAAAAATTTTTTGATTTTGGGGGCCACACCCGGCAGCACTCGGGTTAACTCCTGGCTCTGTACTCAGACATTGCCCCTGGCAGACTTGGGGGACCATATGGATGCTGAGAGTTGAACTGGTCCATCGCAGTCAGTGGTGTGCAAGGCAAATGCCCTACTGCTGTGCTATCTCTCTGGCCCATTTATTTTTATTAACCTTTTTTAGGAATCACTCCTGGTGTGCTCGAGGGACCACATGGGATGCTGAGGATTGAATCTTTGTTGGAATGTGTGCAAAGCAAATGGCCTACCTAATAGTACTCTGCAGCCCCCTCCCAGAGTTTTTAAAAGTATGGGTTTTTTTTTTTTTGGGGGGGGAGCATGCTATAGGAACTGAAGTAGTACAAGGATTAAGGCTCATGCCCAGCATCTCTCTCTCTCTCTCTCTCTCTCTCTCTCTCTCTCTCTCTCTCTCTCTCTCTCTCTCTCTCTCTCTCTCTCTCTCTCTCTCTCTCTCTCACACACACACACACACACACACACACACACACACACACACACACACACACACAGTCTTTTAAGCATTGTTAATTGCTGCCCTAGAAGTCCTCTAAGCTGCCACTTGTGACCTTGGACACCCAAGAACCACTTTGATGTCCATCTAATCCCTCTTGCTGTAGTGCTGAGTGGCATAGACAGGCTCAAGCATTAAGCCATTTGGCTCAGTTGGCCAACTGCTGCCAGGAATGCAGGGGTATTACATCCCTTTCACCCCAACTGTATTAATTAAACTATTGTCACTGAAATCAGAGATTTACAGGGCCAGAGTCATTGTATTCACATGCAGCTGACCAGGGCTCAATCCCTGGCATCCCATACCAAGTCCTGAACTTGCCAGGAGTGACCCCTGGACACAGCCAGCAGTAAGCTCTGAGCATCACCAGATGCACCTAAAATAAAAAAAAAATTGGGGTGCTTTTAATTTTTTAAAATGTTATATATATTTAAATGATTTTTCTCCTGTGAGTGCCTTGTGTTTTAGACTGCTGTATAAACTATATGTTGTTGGGACTGGAGTGGTGGTGCAGTGGTAAGGCGTCTCCCTTGCCCATGCTAGCTTAGGACAGACCTTGGTTCCATCTCCCTTCATTCCATAAATCGCTCCCAAAGCCAGGAGTGATTTCTGAGCACATAGCCAGGAGTAACCCTTGAGCGTCACTGGGTGTGGCCAAAAAACCAAAAACATAAACAAAAAACTATATGCTGTTGAGAGTTGCAGGGGATCGAAGTGCTTGTCTCACAAGCAGCTGGCCTTAGTTTGATCCCCAGTATTGGTTATATGGACCTATGAAATGCCAGGAGTGATCCCTGAGCACCAATCAGGTGTGGTCCAAAAACCAAAAATAAATAAATAAAAATTAAAAAGCTTACAAAATAATAGAATGTAAATTCAAGCAATAATTGAGGTATATGTATACCCACTTCAACTGAGAATGTTGGGGCATTTAAAGTAAAAAATACAGCATACAGGGGGCCGGAATGACAGCACAGTGGTAGGGTGTTTGCCTTGCACATAGACGACCTGGGATGGACCAGGGTTCAATCTCTGGCATCCCATATGGTCCTGGAGCCCGCCAGGATTGATTTCTGAGTGCAGAACCAGGAATAACCCTTAAGCACTGGACGTGTGACCCAAAAACAAACCCAAATTTTTTTTTCTTGCACAACTTTTGGGATAAATATTTCCTTCAATGGAAAATGAAATATAGAGAAATGATGAATCTTGCCCAAGGACACTAAAGTACCAAAGTCAGTACTGAATCCAGTGATCTATTCTGGTGGCATATGCTATACTGACTTGTCAAAAACCTGGTGGTGTGCGCAGAGCCAGGAGTAACCCTGGTGGGTGTGGTTCCCAAACACAAAACTCAATAATGATCTTCGTACAGTAGTGGGAAGTTACAGAAGAAATGAGCACTGAACAAAGAACCAAAAGTTAAAAAGTAATTTAAAATAAGGGAAAAAAATGAAATTCAAGTAGCAGAAACGTAAAACAAAAAATACAGGAAAGAATGCATACATGTAAGTGCGCACGCACACACGCCCAACTAGGAAATGACAGTAGTAAAAGAGAAAAAACGGGGGGGGGGGAGAAGAGGTGAAAAAAATTATTAAACTGGGGGCCAGAGAGATAGCACAGCATTAGGGCATTTGCTTTGCAGGCAGCCTATCCAGGATGGACAGTGGTTTGAATTCCGGCATCCCATTTGGTTCCCTGTGCCTGACAGGAGCGATTTCTGAGTGCAGAGCTAGGAGGGAGTAACCCTGAGCACTGCCGGGTGTGACTCAAAAACCAAAAAAAAAAAAAAAAAAATTTATTAAACCTGATTATATGGTCCGGAGTGGTGGCATTAGCTGTAAGGAGTCTGCCTTGCTCATGTCAGCCTAGGATGGACCACAGTTCGATTCCCCGGGTGTCCCATATGGTTCTCCAAGCCAGGAGTGATTTCTGAGGCATAGCCAGAAGTGCCCCCCCCCCAAAAAAAAAAGACCTGATTAAATTCCTGGCAGGCATACAGTACCCCAAGCATTGCCTAGAGTGGCTAAGAAAGCAAAAACCAAAAATTGAGTCAAGAGCCCAAGGTAGATAACACAAAGGGGTGGATCACATGCTTTACTGACAGGAAGTTTTCCAGGCTCTCCTAATAAAGATTATAGGCTACTGAAGAAGTTTATAGTTAGGCATCTAAAATGAAAACAATTGAAAATTAAGAGATAACTCAGTGGTAGGGTATCTACCTGCTAAGCAGGAAGCAGCACTTTTGATCCCCTGCTCTACCCTATGACCGTCCTGACACCCGTGTCTGGGATCCTCTGCATCACAACAGAAAGTGAATGATCTTCTAGGTACCTTGAGTCAGGCAAGTTCAGGTTACACTCAAGTGCTGGATTCCTGTAAGCACTCACCCAAGTGTCTGGTATATGACACCTGGTCATCACAATAATGTGGGAAGGGGGATAGGTTTTTAAAACTTTATTGGGGGGGTTGGGCCACACTCAGCAGTATTCAGGGGTTACTCCTGGTTCAGCACGCAGAAATTACTTGGGAGGGAGACCATACGGGAGACTGGGAATTGAGCCTGGGTCAGCTGTGTACAAGACAAACACCCTATCCCACTGTATTATTGCTCCAGCCTTAAAACATTTTTTTTACTTGAATGAATTGCAAACTACACTAATAGATACATAGAAATATAGTCACAAGAGTACTAAAATTGCAAATTGGTTAGGCATTAAATCTTTGTAACTTGGAGCCAGAGAGATGGCACAGCGGTGGGGCATTTGCTTTTACATGCAGAAGGACGAAGGATGGTGGTTCGAATCCCGGCATCCCATATGGTCCCCCAGAGCCTGCCTGGGGTGATTTCTGAGTGTAGAGCCAAGAGTAGCCTCTGAGTGCTGCCGGGTGTGACCCCCCTCCTCCCCCCAAAAAAGACTCAGTAGTAATATGTTACCTTCCATGGATAAGGTTCTAGGTTCAAACACATAACAAAATAATAAAATAAATGAAGAGTGTTTGTGTGGGGGACTGGGGGAAAAGCCCAAAGGCTAAGCACTGCCAGAAGCAACCTGGGAGTGGCAGCTGGGAGTAGCTTAAGCACTGTGGGTGTGGCTCTTCAAACAAAAAGATTGTAGACACAAAAAAGATCTTCTGACCAGAGTGATAGTAAGATGGTCGCTTTACAGGAAGACAACCCTGATTAGTCTCTGCACCACAGATGGTCCTCCAAACACCTCCGTGGACAAGAACACTATTACCTTTGTAGGGTTCCAGAGTAGAAGGACGAGACCACACAACTGGAATAAAGTTTAATACTTTAATTCCTCTGTCAACAAAACCTCCCAGTCTGGCCAACAAAACCTCCCAGTCTGGCCCCCACCAAGGAGATGTGAGCCCCCGGCCAAAGTCATGAGGAAGATTATATAGGGAAGGGATATAGGGAGGTTCCAGCTTTCTGATGATCCTTAAAATGATTGGCTCTTGTCTAGGGTACCTTCCTACTGCTCCCTTGTCCTTCCCTGATAGGCTACGTGCTATGGTCAGGTAGATTGGGCGGGGTCTATGGAAATAGGCTGTGAAGCCCCAGCATGTGGCCTACACCATGTGGTCCTTACAAAATGTCTCTTCCCTGCTTAGAACCTAAGAAGCCTGCCATGTGACTTTAAAAAATGGCGTCCCTCTTTGTTCAGAATTCAAGTCCCAACACCTTCTCCTTTCCAAACTGAGCTCACGACTCCCTCCCTCCCTCCCTCCCTCCCTCCCTCCCTCCCTCCCTCCCTTCCTTCCTTCCTTCCTTCCTTCCTTCCTTCCTTCCTTCCTTCCTTCCTCTACAAATTATAAACTATATTTAATATATAGTTTATATATATAGTCCTCCCTCCCTCCCTTCCTTCCTTTTTTACTTTTTTTCTTCCCTTCCTCCTTCTCTCCCCTCCCATCAGGTAATATGGCCCTAGACATTTCCTTCTCTGTCTCTGAGTTTCCTCAGTCTAAACTCAGTTTTCACTTTCTTATTTCTGAATACTTTGTGTCTTTGTTGCAGTCTCTTCTAAATCTATTGCCCGCCAGAGGGATAGCACAGCCGGGAGGGCATTTGCCTTGTATGTGACCAACCGGATGTTCGGATGTTTGCTCCCCAACATCCAGTCCTCTGAGCCTTCCAGGAGTGATTCCTGAGCGCAGAGCTAGGAGTAACCCTAGACCACTGCTGGGTATTGCCCCAAAACAAACAAACAAACAAAAAACTAAACTAAATCTATTGATCTTCTCTTGTGTGCTGTTATAAGGTCTTCCTATGACTCATTATTGCTAAATTGGATAAACTTTGATCTTGATCTTTTTTGACCTATAAGAAACATTTGACATTTGACCACTCTTTAAAATATTCTAACCCAAGGGGCTAGAGACATACAGTACAACCTCCAGGTTACCACTTAAACTTTGCATATTGCTGAGTTTGACACTAGGCAGCCACATATGCAGGCGGCACGCATACATACACACAAACACACACCAGTTGGTTATGAAACACATATAAAGTGGAACTCTGGGAACATTTATTTACTAATTTAAGTTTGGGACCATGCCAGGCAGTGCTCAGGGGTAAATCCTGGCCCTGCACTCAGGAATTAACCCTGGTAGGCTCTAGGTACTATATGGGACTTTGGAGATCAAACTAGGGGATCGAATCAGGGTTAGCTGCTTGCTAGGCAAATGCTCTGGCTCCTCTGGGAACACTTTAAAAGCTGTACACTTGGAAAAAATTTGAATGTAAAAAACAACTTTAAAAGTGAACACTTTACATATCTTTGGGAAGAAGGAAGCTTTTTAAATGCTAATTGTCTAAGAGACCAGATACAAACTTACACTAGTGGAGTCTTTGAGAGGGTCCAGGGAATGCTCAGAGGAATGGAGCTCTTTTGCCTGATGGAACTCTGGATCTACTACTCTGCAGTACTGTCAAGTGTTACCTACCCTGCCTTCTCCCCACCAAAAAAAATACATAAAGGATGATTTTTCTTTATTACTGATTTCACTTTAAAGAAGTACTGTGGCTGCATTCTTTTACATTTAAATACTGGTGTACAAACTTGTTTGTAATACAGTTTAGGCATTTAGTGTTTCAACCCAGTTCCAACCACCAGTGTGAATTTCCCTCCATTAATTTTCCCAGGTTTCCCACATCACCCCCAGAAGCCTGGATCCAAAGGAGGAACAAATTTATTTTATACTTTAGAACAGAATGGCAAATGGAATGATCAAAAAATAGATCAACAGGGGGTAGGGTGTTTTTGTTTTGCATGTAGCCAACCCAGGTTTGACCCCAGCATCCCATATGGTCCCCCAAGCCTGCCAGAAGTGATTTCTGAGTGTGGACAGGTGTGGCCAAAAAAAAAAAAAAAAACCACAAAACACAAACAAACAAAACCCCAAGTTGAACAAAAGAGAATTTGTGATAATTGTTATATTTCACAGTGGTATTACTAGCATCATCATTGAGCATTTACTGAGCTGGTTGGTGCTAGTTGAGCCTTCTCTTGATTACTTCTATTCATTGAGCTTGTGGGTTTTTTTGTTTGTTTGTTTGTTTGCTTGTTTTTTGGGCCACACCCGGCGGTGCTCACGGGTTACTCCTGGCTGTCTGCTCAGAAATAGCTCCTGGCAGGCATGGGGGACCATATGGGACACCGGAATTCGAACTAACCACCTTAGGTCCTGGATCAGCTGCTTGCAAGGCAAACACTGCTGTGCTATCTCTCTGGGCCCTGAGCGTGTGGTTTTTTTTTTTTTTTTTTTTTTTTGGTTTTTTGGGTCACACCCGGCGGTGCTCAGGGGTTACTCCTGGCTGTCTGCTCAGAAATAGCTCCTGGCAGGCTCAGGGGACCATATGGGACACCGGGATTCGAACCAACCACCTTTGGTCCTGGATCGGCTGCTTGCAAGGCAAACACCGCTGTGCTATCTCTCCGGGCCCTGAGCGTGTGGTTTTTAGGCAATTTTTCCCGTCAAATTTGCAGACTTCTACTGGGCTGTCAGTACTATGAAATTTGGAGACTTCCTGTGACTTCCTAGGTGCTCCAGAAACTGTGAAGCTGGCTTGGCAGATTGACAAGGTTCAGGGGAGCTGGGCTATTGCTGTGTGTGTGTGTGTGTGTGTGTGTGTGTGTGTGTGTGTGTGTGTGTGTGTGTGTGTGTGTGTGTGTGTGTGTGTGTGTGTGTGTGTGTGTGTGTGTGTGTGTGTGTGTGCGTGCGCGCGCGCGCCGCGCGTGTGCATTCGGGAAGTTGCGCCCGCTCCTCGGCACCCGAGCTTGACTGCGATTGGGGGGACTGTTCCTACGGGGGTGTGGGTGTGGGTGTGGGTGTGAGCTGGTAGGCCTTCTGGCAAAGAGGGCAATCTGCTCTCCTCCTTTAAGAGAAGTCGAATAGTTCTCAGCCTGGAGATCTGTCTAGTTGTGACAATTACGCAGCTTGGTGTTTTTCTTTTTCTTTCTTTCTTTTTTTTTTTTTTTTTTTTGTGGTTGGTTTTTCTTTGGCAGAGGGGATGCATATTATTGGATTAGGAACTCAGGTCACTCTTAGTCATGCTTGGGGAAGGAGTGGGAAGCCATATGCAGTCCAAGATATTCATTCAACTGTGGTCAGCTGTTTGCTCCAAAAGTGCCTTAACACTTGGACTATCTCTCCAGCCTATATGGTTGAATTCTTCTAAAAAGGCAATAGTGGTGTAGAGGTTAAAAGGGAACTGGGAATTTGACTTTTTTTTTTTTTTTGGTTTTTGGGCCACACCCGGCGGTGCTCAGGGGTTACTCCTGGCTGTCTGCTCAGAAATAGCTCCTGGCAGGCACGGGGGACCATATGGGACATCGGGATTCGAACCAACCACCTTTGGTCCTGGATTGGCTGCTTGCAAGGCAAACTCCGCTGTGCTATCTCTCCGGGCCCGGACTTTGACATTTTTAATAAAACTTCAGTTTAAATCCTGATTTTATTACTAATGCAGCTGTGGACAAATTAATGCAATCTGCTCTTACTCATTTATAACTTATTAAAATACTTTTCACAAAATTATTGGACTAAATATACCAAAATTATTGGACCAAAATGAGATCAAGATAATTGACATGCATTTCTTTATTTTCTTTTAGTATATACATTTATCAGTCAGCATGAGGCCATGAACATCAGCAAATGAGGTGAAATTCTAATAGTTGGGCCCGGAGAGATAGCACAGCGGAGTTTGCCTTGCAAGCAGCCGATCCAGGACCAAAGGTGGTTGGTTCAAATCCTGGTGTACCATATGGTCCCCCGTGCCTGCCAGGAGCTATTTCTGAGAAGACAGCCAGCAGTGACCCCTGAGCAACGCTGGGTGTGGCCCAGAAACAAAAAAAAAAATATTCTAATAGTTTAATTGATTGGTTTGGGGGGAGGTATTTCCACAACTGCTCAGGGATTGAACCTGGGTCTGCTTCATTGGAAGGCAAGCACCCTACTATTTACTGTACTATGGCCCAGATCCCTAATTTAGTTGATTGTTTAACTTTAGGTAAATCCTTCTCAAAGCTCTGAATTAGGCCTGAGCCATAGTACAATGGGAAGGCTAATTGTCTTGCATGCTGCTAATGCAAGTTTGGTCCCTGACATCCCATATGAGCAAAATTAGAAATTAGCCCTCAACACAAAGCCAGAGTATTGCTGGTTGTGGCTACTTGCTGTGTTAAAACTACTACAATCTGGGGCCGGAGAGATAGCAGGGAGGTAAGGCATTTACCTTGCATGCAGAAGGACTGTGGTTCGAATTCCGGCATCCCATATGGTCCCCTGTGCCTGCCAGGGGCGATTTCTGAGCATAGAGCCAGGAGTAGCCCCTGAGCGCTGCCGAGTATAACCCAAAACCTTCCCCCCCCCCCAAAAAAAAAAAAAACCCTACTACAATCTACAATCTTAGTTTGATTTTAAAGAAAGATCCAGTTATTATAAAAATGATTTGTTTCTGGGGCCAGAGAGTTAACACAGCGGTAGGGCATTTGCCTTGCAAACCTGGAGGGATTTCCAGCATCCCATAGGGTCTCGCCGAGCCTGCCAGGAGCAACTTCTGAGCGCAGAGCCAGGAGTAACCCCAGAGCACCGCCAGGTCTGACCCCAAAACGCAAAAAAAAAGATTTGTTTCTGTAACTTCGGGATTCTTTGTGAGAACTTAACATTTATAAAAGATCCTTAGAAAATAAAACTTGTCAGGCTCGAGCAATGGCGCAGCAGCGTAGGGCATTTGCCTTGCACACGACTCACCCATATGGTCCCCCAAGCCAGGAGCGATTCCTGAGTGCATAGCCAGGAGTAACCCCTGAGTTTCACCGGGTGTGACCCAAAAACCAAAAAAAAGAAAAAAAGAAAAAGAAAAGAAAGCTTATCAAATAAAAATATATACATTTATTGTGTCAGAGAAGGTAAAGTCATTTTCTCAAATATGAATGCTCTTTAGGTTCCCTGATGGAGAAATACTTGTTTTTTTTAGATGTTAAAAAATTGAACAAAATTTATAATGAATAAATAAATAAAAGAACAATTTGAAGGAAGATAAAAGTGAAAATATCTTACTTTAGTATTTGAATACTTATTTAATATTTGAAAGAAGATAAAGTGAAAATATCTTACTTTAGTATATGTGCTGTTGAAGCGAGCACGAAAATATCTTATTTTAACTTTTTGGAAAAGGAAATGGTTGAGATGTAATTTTTGCTACTCAACTCATAAATTTTCTGTCTTGTTTTCTTCATTGTGTTGACAAGGTCTGGGGCTGTCACTCCTCAGCCATAGTGCTCTCTCGGGATTGTACATTTCATGTAATTTTAGCATGAAGTTTTCCCTTTGAGATTTTCTATCTAAAAACCTATGGTAACATGCTTTCTACAAAATGTTTGCATAGTGTATATATTCGCTATGAAAAATTGTATGTTTTGTCTCATAGTATTTTGTCCATTATTTGCAGTTGTATTTTTGTTATTAATGTGCTTGACCATAAAAGATTATGCTATTCCAGAAGTCAACATCATAAACCTCAAGCATTAGTTCAACAAGGCCAGGGGAGATGAGGGGGAACAGTAGCGGAGATCAAACCAGGAGATCAAACCAGGGCCTCATATGTAATAATGCAGGTGCACGTGCCACTGAGCTATGCCCTGGCCCTGTTTGACACTTTTTTTTTTTAAAAATGCCCCTTTTGTGTTAAACAGGTAAAATACACAGGCTTAGCATTTTTCTTTAAGGACTAAATGTTTCTATAAGGAAGAAAATCTGTAAACTAATTGTTCACCTACATTCCATAAATAACAAGCATTAGAAAATTGATTCTTCTGTGGCCAAAAAGAGATTTCCTTTTGAGAACTACTGCATTATAATGAGCAATATTGTTAGAGTGTAACACATACAATTGATATAGAAGCAATAAATGATTAACAGCTTCTTCTGTTGGTCCACATGAAGACTTGTTCACAAATGTTCAAGCAGCTTTATTTGCAATAGCCACAAACTAGATAGAACTCAGAAGTCTAAACAGTTGAATGATTGTTAACAGATTGTAGTATATATATCCAATGGCAAATTTTTCAGCAATAAAAAGGAAAAGCTTTTGAGCCCAACAACTTGTCTGAGTCTCAACATAATGACATCCACTGAAAGATTTAAGATAGGGCCCGGAGAGATAGCACAGCGGCTTTGCCTTGCAAGCAGCCAATCCAGGACCAAAGGTGGTTGGTTGGAATCCTGGTGTCCCATATGGTCCCCCTGCCTGCCAGGAGCTATTTCTGAGCAGACAGCCAGGAGTAACCCCTGAGCACTGCCGGGTGTGGCCCAAAAACCAAAAAAAAAAAAAAAAAAAAAAAAGAAAGATTTAAGATAAATAAGAATGCCTAGGTTATATGATTTTACTGAAATAACAGATTTGGACAGTGTAGTAGTGAATCTAAAACGATCAAGTGGTTCCTGGGAGGACCATGGGGACATGTACTTAAGTCAGAGAAGTGAGTGACCTCTGCCACAGAAGTCAAATGTTACTCCCAGGAGTTGGGTGTGGTTGGGTTGGTTTTTCTAGATTGGTGGGATATTGGCTAGAGAACTGAAGAAGAGGGCATTTGTGAAACATGATAACGAGTGCAGTTGGCTTAATAGTTTTTTTTTCTTTTTTGGGCCACACCTGGTGACACTCGGGTTATTCCTGGCTATGCGCTCAGAAATTGCTCCTGGCTTGGGGGGCCATACGGGACGCTGGGAGGTCGACCCTGGGGCCATCCTAGGTTAGCACATGCAAGATACCCTACTGCTTGCGCCACCGCTTCGGCCCAGATTGACGTATTTTTGTGACGTGTAGAAACGATTTTATGTATCAGAAAGCCTGTCTGGGGGAGGGTTAGTTTCCCAAGCTATACTCAAGGGGTGCAGGCCTTCAGTGTTAATGCTCCTTACTCAGCCTGTTTAAGATCCAGCAGGATCCAAATTTAGTCCCTAGTGACTTCAAAGCAGATCATTGACTGCTGAGTGCTCTCCTCATCCTTCAATTCTGTCTCTACCTCTCTACCACAAAGGATGTTTTGCTTTTTGGGGGGAGGCCTGTACCCATCAGTACTCAGTGTTACTCCCAGCTCTATACTATTGGGGGACCATGCATTGCAGCAGGTGGAGGGAGGATGTCCAAATGATATTCCTGCATGCAAAACATAAGTTCTAGATCAGTGAGCTCTATCTCTGGCAACTAAGGGCATTTATTATTTTCAGCAAAACCAGTGAAAGTCCTTGGTAAATCAGCTTTAGAAGTGAGACTTTTCCTGATGCAGTGACATTATTCTTCGCAAACTATCTGTATAGATATATCTGTCCCTCCCAACAGTTCTAGTCCTTAAGCACTTAAATTACAAATGTGTTGAAGTACTACTTACTTTAAACACACACACACACATATACACTATACCCTTACATATACACACTTAGAAGATACTTTTGATCTTAATTGATAAGTGGTTTGTGTTCTTTGATGTATTTTAATTAGAATCTTGAAGATTATCAAATGATGTTCTCTGGCTGTATTAGAAGTTTATAAACTGCTATGTCATTCTCCTTTTTTAGGTTTTTTTGTTGTTGTTGTTTTGGGGTCACAGACCTCCTTAGGGGTTATTCCTGGCTCTGTACTCAGGAAGTACTCTTGGCTGTGCTTAGGGGACCATATGATATCCCTGGGATGAACCTTGACTGCAAGGCAAGTACTACCTCCCCTAATTCCAACATGGCTGTTTTGCAAATACCATTAAGACTCAGTTTTTAAAAATTTGGGCCCAGAGAGATAGCACAGTGGCGTTTGCCTTGCAAGCAGCCGATCCAGGACCAAAGGTGGTTGGTTCGAATCCCAGTGTCCCATATGGACCCCGTGCCTGCCAGGAGCTATTTCTGAGCAGACAGCCAGGAGTAACCCCTGAGCACTGCCCGGTGTGGCCCCCCCCCAAAAAAAATCTGATCCAAGGCATAGCTTAAATGGTAGATAGAGTACAGTCAAGAGCCAGAGCATACTATGTCCTGAATTAGATTCTTGGCACCACATGCATGACGTATGGTCCTGGAGACTCTTTAAGTACTAAACTGCCAGGCTGAGAACTCATAGGGAACCCCTCTGAGCCCTTCAGCACTGCTGTATGTAACCCCTATACACATATATAGGCTCACAAATGTGACTCAGTAGGGGCCAGATCGGAGGCGTAAGCAGTAAGGCATTTTGCCTTGCATGCAACTAGCCTAGGATGGATCGAGTCCCATATAGTCCCCCAAGCCAGGAACGATTTCTGAGCATATAGCTAGGAGAACCCCCTGAACGTCACTGAGTATGGCTCAAAAACCAAAAACCCACCAGCAACAAATGTGACTAATCATAACTATCTGTATAGATAGATCTGTCCCACCCACCAGTTCGAGTCCTTAAGACCTGGGATTGAACCCGGTTGGCCAAGTGCAAGGCAAATGCCCTACTTCTAGTCCTTAGTAGTAGAATATTTGTTTTACATGTGTGAGACCTTGGATTCAGTCCTGGTTTTTAAGTATATGATTATAAAATTTGCCTTTCTATAAGTTTGTCTATAAAAATATATTACAGAAAGATGGGGCCAGAGAGATAGCACAGCGGTAGAGTTTTTGCCTTGCGTGACCCAAGATGGACCTGGGTTTGATTCCCAGCATCCCATATGGTTCCCTGAGCCTGCCAGGAGCGATTTCTGAATGCAGAGCCAGGAATAGTAACCCCTGAGTGCCAGATGTGGCCCCCAAACCAAAAAATTACAGAAAGTTCAATATCTAGAATGTAGGTTTTGCATTGGAGAACCAGGCTTGACCCTGGATGCCACATAGGATCATTTGCTTTATGTGTGTGTATCGGGGGGAGGGTGGGCATAACAAGCAATGCTCAGGGTTGCTCCTGGCTTCTAGTCTCAAGATAGACCTCTGAGGATTTTGGAATAGCATTCCTGGTGGTTTTTGAGGGATCCTATGGGATGCCAGGGATTGAACCCAGGTCGGCCACATGCAAGGCTTAACCACTGTACTGTACTGTACTGTCATTTTTAAAATAAATGATGCTGCATTTGTCCTTGTTTCATATGCGTCTTAGTTTACCTAGATAATCCCTTCAGGGCACAAGCATGTTGTTACTGATGCAAGGTTTGGCCTTTGAGGCTGGGGGCACATTCAGTTGTTCTCAGGGTCTGTTCCTGGGAATGCCAGAGGGGCCACACTTAGCAGTTACTTGAAGTGACTATATGTAGACTTGAGCCAGGATAGCAGCAAGACAAGTGTTGTAACTCTCTTGTCAAGATTTCTTTTCTAAAATAGTTGAGTGTATCATACCTTTATCCACTCACTTGTGTACGGGTCTGTATTTCCATATCTTGACTCAGGTTTCCATATCTTTTTATTTGGGGACTACACTTGGTGGTGCTCAGGGGTTACTCCTGGCTCTGCTCAGAAATCATTTCTTGCAGCTCGGAGGACCATATGAGATGCCTGGGATTGAATCCAGGTCGGCTGGGTGCAAGTCAAATGCTCTACCTGCTACACTATCACTCTGGCTTCTAGATTTCTATATTTTGACTAAATTGAATAATGCTACAGTAAACTTAGGGTGTATAAATATTTTCAAATTTTTTTTTCTACTTTTTGACAAATGCCTGGAAGTGAAATAGTTGACTTGTATTCTAGTCTTAAACTTTGTTGGTGGTAATGGTGGCACCATGCATTGAACCAATGAACTCGAACTGAACTACATATCCTAGGCCCTGTATGTTTGGTTTTTTTGTGTTTTTTTTTTTTTTTTAGAAATCTTCATGGTATTTTTCATAGTAGTTTTTTAATTTATTTTTGTTTGTTTTGCTTTTGGGGCCACACCCTGTGATACTCAGGGGTTAACTCCAGAAATGGCTCCTGGATCTGGTGACCATATGGGACACTAGGGGATTGAATCATGGTCCATCCTGGGATTAGCACATGCGAGGGAAATGCCCTACCACTTGCGCCATCGCTTCAGCTCTTATTTTCATAGTAGTTTTACCAATTTACACTACCCCAACTGTTTATAAGGATTTTCTTTTTTTCCATATTCACCATAGTCACTTCTTTTGTTTATGCTAATAGTCTTTTTAGTTCCAGGATATATACTCTATCTACTCCTGGGCCATATACCTGAACTTTTTAATTTGGTGAAGTATATCTTGTGGTTTAGATATGCATTTACTTCATAACACATGATGTATTTCTGAACCACATGTTCTGGAGAAACTGAGGCAGTCAGAGCAGCAGCAGAGTTCTCTGGACTTAGAAGCACCATTTTCACACAAAAATGTTATGTGTGTGTCTGTTGGCTATTTACTATTGAAAACTCTGTTTAGATTATTTTACCTCAGGTTGTTTGGGTTGGTTTATTTGGTGGCATAGTAAGAATAAAACCTACTTTGTTAAACTATAAAATTATCTAATACACTTTTGACCTTTGGAATTGAAATTCCATGGGGCTGAGGAGAGGATACAAGGGCTGGATGCTGCTTTGCCTGTTGGAACCTTCTATTCTAGCCATTGCACTGCATGACCCCTGAGTACCAGCAGATGTGCCCCCCAGGCCAACAAGAAATTAGTATTTTGACATTTCATTTTTGAGGGTTTTATTTTCAATCTGTTCCTCTGTTCTGTTTTTGGGCCACACCTGGCAGTTTCAGGGATCACTGTTGGCTGGCTCAGGGGACAATAAGCAGTGCCTGGAATCAAACTTGAGTCAGCCCATGCATAGCAAATTCTGTACTCTTTCTCCAACCCGTGTTCTCCCTGTGTGATGAGTTGAGGTAGAGTTTACGATCTGGAGCTTCATCAATTGCCATTACTTATTGTAAAGAGCCATTGCTGAGAGCAGTACCATTAATTGTCATTCAGTTATGGATTATTGTAGTGTCCATGGTTAGTTTTTTTATTTTATCCATGAATAAACCTTTTTTTTTTTTTTTTTTTTTTTGGTTTTTGGTTTTTGGGCCACACCCGTTTGACGCTCAGGGGTTACTCCTGGCTATGCGCTCAGAAATCGCCCCTGGCTTGGGTGGACCATATGGGACGCCGGGGGATCGAACCGCGGTCCTTCCTTGGCTAGCGCTTGCAAGGCAGACACCTTACCTCCAGCGCCACCTACCCGGCCCCGAATAAACCTTTTTTTGGGGGAGTATCTGACAATGCTCAAGGGCTGACTCCTTGTGGGCTCGGGACCATATGGAAAGCTGAGAATCAAACCTGGGTAGGCCATGTGTAGGACAAGCTCCCTACCTGCTATACTATCACTCGAAACCACCGTGAATAAATTCATAATAAGAACAGTGAGTAAACAAAGTATGACGTGTTTCTCTGTAGTGCCTATAAAAAGAACAATACAATGGAGATAATTATAGTAGCATACCATAAAATGTAATTCTATACATTTGAACTACATACATATTTGTTATTATTATTATTATTATGTTTTTTTGGGGGGGTCACACCTGGCAGTGCTCAGGGGTTAATCCCAGCTCTGCTTAGAAATCACTCCTGGTAGGCTCTGGGGACCATATGGGACACTGGGATTCGAACCAACCACCTTTGGTCCTGGATCGGCTGCTTGCAAGGCAAACGCCACTGTGCTATCTCTCCAGGCCCTCTTTTTTTCTTTTTTAACTATACCTGGTAATGCTCAAGGATTACTCCTGGTAGGCTCTGGGAACCATATGATATGCTGGAGATCAAACCTTGGCTGTGTGCAAGGCAAATACCCTAACCGCTATAATATTGCTCCAGTCCTTCTTTTCATTTTATTTTGTTTTTTTAATTTTGGGGATCACTCCTGGCCGTACTTGGGGACTATTTTTGCTGGCAGGGATTGACCCTGCACTGGCTGCATGCAAAACCCTTTTCACTGTATCAACTCTTCAATCCCTATATTTTAGCCATTCCAATGAGTATCTCATTGCAGTTACTGGTTCTTATTTTGTTTTTGTTTTTTCATCTTTGGTTTATTTACCGAGACCTTATTTTCTCATTTATTTCAGGAATGTTCATAACTGCTTCTTGAAGCATTTTGTGACAGCTGTCTTAATATCTAGGCCAGTATCATCTCACTGTTGGTGTCTAAGTTATTTTTCTATTCAATTTAAGCTTTTACGTCTATTTTTCCTAATAATGAATGGTTTTCTATTAGATCATGGGTGTTTGTGCATTTGTGTTAGATGACTCTGGATCTTAATTTATCTTTAGTTTAGCTGGCCTCTTGAATCACAGTTCTGATCAGCAAAAGTAGGGATTAAGGAAGAACTACCAGGGAGGGGTGAAAGTTCACATCTCTCTGGTCTCTGCTGACGCTTTGGTTAGGAAAGAAGTGCCCTTTCTCTAGGTTAGAGTTGAGAGTCCAGGCTCTTCACTCAGGCCTCAGTTGAATGACCCTGATAGAAGAGCACCTTGTTTCTGCTCCCCACATATGAGTGGCATCTTCCTTATCACTGTAGAGGGCCAGAAGTCTAGCTCCCAAAGGGCACAGCACTTGAGGAAAGGTGGCAGCTGAGCTACTGACTTGGCTTTAACTGATTAGGGGTGGGATGCAATATGCTTCTGCAATGTTTATTTAGGTTGATTTTTTTTTGCTGGTATTTTTTGGGGGGGCGGGGCATGTGAGTGTCAATGCTCGAGGGTTACTCCTGGCTCTACACTTAGGAATTTTCCCTGGCTGTGCTCAGGGGGAACCATATGGGATGCCAGGTATAGAACCTCTGTTGAGCAAGGCAAATATCCTACCTACTTCAGCTCATTCTATGGTGTTTAGTTGAGTAGATCAATAATTGTCTTAAACATTTATTTTCTTGCTAGCTGTCTCTTGCCTAATCCTTGTCTTGAGAAATACTTTTTCTGTCTGTGGCTCCTGATCTGGTTTGTTAGTGTCTGCAGGTGTCAAGTGGTTGAGTCTTTGAAATATTAGGCAGATATTAAACTCTGAGGAGATGTCACTAACCCAAGACCTTACCTATTTTCTCTAAATTTCAAGTTTATTTTATATGTATTGCACACAATGCCTGATTGTATTAAATGGACAGAATAGGGAGAATTGTCTTTCTCATTGGGCCAGAAGTGTCTCTTATTCCCATTGGATTTTCCCCTTTTTTAAATTATTTCTGAGGCTCACCAGGCTCCTTTGCATGCCAAGTATGCACTTAGCCTATCTAGGCACTTGTTCCACTTCTGGGTTCTTTTTCTTACCATTGAATTTTAAGAGTTTTGTACATATTCTGTATACAAATTTTGTTCTTTTTTTTTTTTTTTTTAATCTTAAATTTGGGGCCAGAGAGATATCATGGAGGTAGGGTGTTTGCCTTGCATGCAGAGGGATGGTGGTTCAAATTCCAGCATCCCATATGGTCCCCCATACCTTCCAGGAGTGATTTCTGAGCATAGTGCCAGGAGTAACCCCTGAGCGCTGCTGGGTATGACACCAAAAAAACCAAACAAAAAATCTTAAATTTGCATTAATTTCAAATTCTAAGCTATACTATGTATTTTTTTCTATATATTGTGTTTTTCAGCAACTAAATTGTTATATTTTGATGAGGTAGGGTTTATTTAATGGGGCAGGCAGGGGTGAGGGTTGCACCTCACTCACCAGTATTCAGAACTTACTCTGGCTCTTTGCTTAAAGATCACTCCTGATTGGGGGGGGGGGGAGGCATATGGGGTTCTGGGGATTGAACACAGATTGGCTTTGTGCAAGGCAAGTTCCTTACCTAATGAAGTAGTCTTTTTTTTTTCTTTTGATAAAGCTTTTGTTTAACCTCTAAGAATTCAGTATATTTCCTCATAAAGATTTTTTCTTATAAATGTTCCAGAGTTCACTCTTGAACAACTTAGATTTGCTTATATATAGTTTTTCTCCCTCTGTCCATGGATTTTGCACACATTGCATCAGTTGATACCAACTCTTTTTTTTTTTTTTGGTTTTGGGTCACACCCGGCAGCACTCAGGGGTCACTACTGGCTCCACGCTCAGAAATCGCTCCAGGCAGGTTCAGGGGACCATATGGGTTGCCACGATTCGAACCAATGACCTTCTGCATGAAAGGCAAATGCCCTACGTCCATGCTATTTATCTCAGGCCCCATACCAACTCTTATATTTATCAACTGTCTTTATCTTTAGATATTAGTTGGCTCAACCTGTGGATTTGGAGATATAACTCAAAGTTACACTTAGATTTCTTTACTTTGTGAGGGTCTGCATTCTTTGGTGTTGTTAAGGGGGTGCTACAGTTTTTACTTTATATTAGTGAAATCTGCTTACATCTATAACTTATTTTGAGTAAATTGGGTAAAATGGGCAACTCAGTTAAGGATGTGTTGCTGAATTACTTTTCGTAACTTCTGTTAAAACTGGACCATATGGCTTGAGGAGAGCCCAAAGGGCTGGAGAGCATGCTAGAACATGGATCTGATCCCTGGGCACCACAAACAGTGCTTATAGTAGCACTTGAGTACTGCTAGATGTGATCCAAGCCTCTGCAGGGTCCCCTATACCCCCAAATAAAAACCCAGACTTACTATGGACTTTAGACTGTTGCACTGATCTCTGTGTCTGTCATTTTGCCAACACCACCACACAGTCAGGATTTCCTGAGTAAGTCTTTAATATTGAGACTCTGGTGATGGCTCAGTGGCCCCTTGCAAGTATGAGGACACAAGATTGATCCCCAATGCACCCAAAGTAGTAACACTGTAGTCTGGGATCCTTGACATCATAGTATATAGGGTACAATCCCTGGCAGGCATCACAACCAAGTGTTGTTTGGGATTGTTTATTTGTTTTAGATTTTGGTCCCATGTCCCAGCAGTGCTTAGGGGTTATTATTTCTGACTCTGCTCAGGAATGACCCCTGGCAGTGTTCAGGGCAACATTATGTGGTATTGCATGCAAGGTAAGCAACTGTACCCCTGGTACTCTAGCTCCACAATCACAATGTTTTAATATTGCAACCAAATGTGTGCAAGCAGCACTCATTACAAAAAAGAAATGGAAGGAAAATAAATTATTTCCTAATTCATATTGTAACATGGTTTACCAAGTTCTTAATAATACAGTCTTTTAAGGCACTAAGTGTTCAAACATCAAAACCATCACCAGTGTGTGTGAGATGTAGGCACAAACAAATTTAATTCTTATTTTGTTACAACACTATGAGGGAAATGGAGAAAAACAGCTCATAGCATTTATGAGCATCAGAGAAAGAAAAATAGATAATGAAGATTTACAGGCATAAAGGTGCCCAAATCACCAGAGCTTACCAGCTCTAGATTAGTGCAAAACACTGTTCTTCAAGGCCACATTAACTTTTTTTTTTTTTAAACTTGATTGATTGATTGATTGGGTGTCTTTTGGGGCCATACCCAACAGCACTCAGGTTACTCCTAGTTCTGCACTCAGAAATTACTTCTGGCAGGCTGGGGCCCATGTGGGATGTCAGGAATTGAACTGGATTCCTTCCAGGTTGGCTGCATGCAAGGCAAATGCCCTACTGCTGTGTTATCTCTCCAGCCCCATGCCACATCAACTTTGACTGCAATTTAGTTTATATAAAAATGTATTTGCTTACTTGATTACTAGAATGCATAAAAAGTGTGGACCTTTCTGTTAGATGCCCAGAGTTACCCGGACTATCTTGGTCTGCTTGATTAAACTACTTTCTCTTCCACTCACCTTGACTGTAGTCTCAATTCTTTGACTTTCAAACACAAAGGCAAATGGGATTATCAAAATTTAGTTCAACACAACACAGGTCAATTTCAAATAATTGTTATCTTCCCATGGTATTATTACTAAGGTCATTGCCTAAGAATTTACTGGACTGTGGTTGGTGCTAGTTGAGCTTTCTTTGTTTCTGTATAGGCTTACTGAGCTTGGTGAATTTCTTTGTAACTTCCCCATCACTTTCCTGTTACAATACGGGGCAGACACTACTATAAAATATTGAGTTGTTATGAGGCCGGCAACATTGTCCAGGATTTCTAGATCTACAACAAATTTGGTGACTTGGCAGTTTGATAAGGTTAAGTCTCAGAGCTGAACTGTTTTGTGTCTGTGAAGAGTGTAGTGGGTAGCATTGGGCTTTTGTAGTTCATGCAGAAAGGGGAATATCACACACACACACACACACACACACACACACACACACACACACACACACACACACACACACCCTTCGAAGGCCATAGAGGTATCAGATAATCAAACTAAGCTTGCACTTAGTCCATTGAGATGTCTCTTCAACCCTGTGATATTTTTTTTAGTGGTCATGGTGGATTGAATGGACTGATTTTATAATATGAAATCAGTTTTATAACCACAATAAACTACAGCTAATTGTTTTTTAAATTATTATAGATTAAATTTATTAATATTTTGTCAAGGGTATTTTGTTCTATATTTACAAAGGGTTCCGTAGTTGTGTAGCTTTGTTATCAAATAATGCTGGCCTCATATGATGGTAATATTCTCTTTTATTTTCTGGAAGAGATTGTGCTTGTTTAAATGTTCGACAGCATTCTACACAATTAAACTGTGTTTGAAAATTGTTCCTTATTTTTGTTTTTGTTTTGAAGTTACTCCAGTCTGTGCATGGTGCTGGCAGTATTCAGGGGACCATAGGATTGATCTGATGTAAGGCAAGCAATTTAATTTTTGTATTATATCTCCATTCCTGAAGATTTATTCTTTTTTTGTTTGTTTTTTGGTTTTTATTTACAAGTAATATTTTTGTAACACTTGTAAGGTTATTTAGTTTATTATTTAGTTTATGCATTTCATCTTTGTTGAATTTTGGTGTACTTATTTCTGGAACTTTTATCTGTTAGAAGTTCTGGTTGGCTTTTTTCAGCAATTCATGAGTTGGGCAGTACCTATTATATAGAGTAAGTGGGACTTCATTTGCTAATTGTTTATAAAGCAGGGTTAGTTATATGGAGTAAAGGTTGGTGAGCAAATGGTGGGCTGGGCTGGGTAATTTGTGCTGAGTAGGCAAGTGCTTGATTGGTTGGCTTAGGCCTTCCTTTTAGGATGAGCTGAGTTTAGCAATTCAATTAAGTTCCAGTAGCATAAGCTACTCTTTCTGAGCTTACTGTGAATTCTTTTAACAGTTTTTTCTCTTCTCATTCCTGATTTCAGTACCTTGTTTCTTCTCTTTTCCCTACTCATTCTTGCTTAGAATTTTATTGATTTTTTTTTTAAAGAACAAGTATTTGGTTGTCTTTTCTTTTGTCAATTTTGTTGGTTTCTACTCCATTTTTTTCTTTTACTTGCTTTTTTAAATACCCTAAATTGCCAACATGAGACCTGACTCATTTAGTAATACAAATGTTTTGTTGTTGTTTTTACTTTTACTTATTTTTTTTAACAAGTCTTTCACTTGTAAAATTCACTTGTATATTTAAGGTACAGAATGACAGTGAATTAGGGCAATTCCCACCACCAATGTTGATTGTTTTGTTTTGAGGCCACATCCATTGATGTTCACAAGTTATTCCAGGTTCTGCTCTCAGGAATTATTCCTGTCAGGGCTTGGGAGACCATATGACATGCTGGGGACTGAACCTGGATGAGCCCTACAATCACTCTGGTCCTGATAGGAACTTTAAATGATACAGGTTTTCCTAGAGAGTAACTCTGCACCCCATTCCAGTAGGAGGAGTTCTGTCTCATGCTGCAAACAATTCTCTACCATCTATAAAATACTGCCAAACCCCTGTGTGGACAGGGATCTCAAACTCGCGGCCAGCAGGCTGTTTGCGGCCCTCCGTACAACATTTTGTGGCCCTGCCCTAGAGGAATCTTTTTTTTGTTTGTTTTTAGTTGTTTGGGTCACACACCCCAATGTTCAATGCTTACTACTGACTTTGCACTCAAGGATCACCCTGACTTTGCCTCCTGTGGCCCCCAGGTAAACTGAGTTTGAGACCCCTGGTAAGGGCTTAGTTTTACAAGATTGTCTCCTCTTGCATCTTCAGAAGACAGTGGAAAGCCCAGATTGTCTATAACAAGTGGTTTTTTATTTTGGTTTTTGGGCTACACCCATTTGACACTCAGAGGTTACTCCTGGCAATGTGCTATGCGCTCAGAAATCGCTCCTGGCTTGGGGGGACCATATAGGACACCAGGGAATCCAACCGGGTCCATCCTACGCTAGCGCTTGCAAGCGCTTACCTCTATCGCCACCTTCCCGGCCCCTTTTTATTTTATTTTGGTTTTGGGGTCTGACCTAGTGAGACGCTCAAGGGGTTACTCCTGGCTATGCCACTCAGGAGCTATTCTCCTGTGGGGGGGGGGCAAATGAGATGCTGCTGGGAATCGAATCCAGGTCTGCCGTGGGTCAGCCGCTAGCAAGGCAAACGCCCTACGCACTATTGCTCCGGCCCCACAAGTTGTTTTTTAATTTTAATTTAATTTAATTTAATATTTTTGGTTTTGGGGCCATACTTGGTGACACTCAGGGTTACTCCTCACTATGCACTTAGAAATCGCTCCTGGCTTGGGGGACCAAATGGGATGCCGGGGATCAAACCGACACCCTACCTCTGTGCTATCCCTCAGCCTTTATCACAAGTGTTGGTTTTTTGTTTTAGTTTTTGGGTCACACCCTGCAGCACTCAGGGGTTACTCCTGGCTCTACACTTAGAAATTGCTCCTGGCAGCTGGGGGAGGGGGGAACGGACCATATGGGATGCCAGGATTCAAACCACCGTCCTTCTACATTCAAAGCAAATACCCTACTTCCATGCTATCTCTCCGGCCCCTATCACAAGTGTTTTTCACATTATTTGGTGGGAGCATCATTAACTCAGTCTTCCAAATCAGAGACCTGGGGTTATATTCTTCTCTCCTATCCCATCTCCAATATAAAATCCTCAACACACACACACACACACACACACACACACACACACACACACATCATTAACTCAGTCTTCCAAATCAGAGACCTGGGGTTATATTCTTCTCTCCTATCCCATCTCCAATATAAAATCCTCAACACACACACACACACACACACACACACACCCAGGATAGATATTGAAATGTCTGGGTTATTCTAGGTTTTCACTCTTTCTCTAAGGCAGTAACAATGATTATAATTTGTTGAATGCTTTATACCAGAAATTATGCCAGTTTAATTCTCTTATCTATCTTGAATGTGCATTTTTCATTATTTCTGTTTTATGTATGAACAAACGGAATATAGAGAGGTAAATAACTTTGCTAAGAGAAATGCCTAATTGGTAGTTGGAAGAATTCAATTGCACAAACCCCAGATAATAATATTAGTCCATTCTAACAAACTATCATTTTTTAAAGCCAGCTACAAAAAACATATCAGTACTTTTTTCCCTTTAGAGTATACATTGTTAACACAAACTATTTACATCAGTCATTTTAAATATAAGGGATCAGAATGGTTTCTGAATTACTGGTTAATATTATAAACTATTATACAAATATATTTGTTTGTTTTTGGGTCACACTGGTGGTGCTCAGATTACTCTCTTTGGTCAAAAATCGCTCCTGGCAGGCTCTGGTGACCATATGGGATTGAACCTGGGTTCTTCCCATGTTGGTTGCTTGCAAGGCAAATGCCCTACCGTTGTGTTATTGCTCTGGCCCCATACAAATACATTTTGTTGCTTTAAATGCTGCATAAACTCGTAATTGGAATTAGGTAGCATGTATGCTTATCTTTATAAAATTTTAAATAAGCTCCTAATTAAACAATGAATACATCTTTACACACATGAAGAGCACTGAAGTTTTTTTTTCTATACAGCATTATCTAATAGCACAGCAGGCAGGGAGCGTATTTGCCTACAGTGGCCAGCCAGGGTTCAGTCCCTAGTATCCCTATATTTTCCTGAGCCTGCCAGGAGTCTTTTTTTTTTTTTTTTTTTGGTTTTTGGGCCACACCCAGCGTTGCTCAGGGGTTACTCCTGGCTGTCTGCTCAGAAATAGCTCCTGGCAGGCACAGGGGACCATATGGGACACAGGGATTCGAACCAACCACCTTTGGTCCTGGATCAGCTGCTTGCAAGGCAAATGCTGCTGTGCTATCTCTCCGGGCCCCAGGAGTCATTTCTGAGTGTAGAACCAGCAGTAATTCCTGAGTGCTGATGGGTGCAGCCTCAAACAAAACAAAAAAGAATTATCTGATTGCAAAAAATTTTTTTTGTTTATATTTTATAAATTTTGGGGTGGGGAGGTCACACCTGGCTAGGATCAAGTCTTACTCCTGACTGCACCTGAATCACTCCTGATGGTCTCAGCAACTGTATGGCTCTACCCTCTGTACCCCTCTGTACCCTCTGGCCCCCTATTTTGGATTTTAAACAATCTGACTTTTAAAAAATAATGTAGATGTTTGCTTGGCATTTTGCCAACCTGGATTCGGTCTTTAGCATCCCACATGGTCCCCCAAACCTACCAGGAGTAATTTTTTTTTTTTTTTTTTTTGGGGTCACACCTGGCAGCGCTCAGAAATCGCTTCTGGTAGGCTTGGGGGACCATATGGGATTCCGGGATTCGAACCACCGTCCTTCTGAAGCAAGGCAAACGCCCTACCTCCATGCTATCTCTCCGGCCCCAAGTAATTTTTTTTTGGGGGGGGAGCAAATCCGGTAACGCCCAGGGGTTACTCCTTTCTATACGCTCAGAAATCACTCCTGGTTTGGGGGACCATATGGGACTTTAGTCAGTTTTAGGTTAGTGCCTATAAGGTAAACGCCCTACCACTTGTGGCCCCATGGAGTATTTTTTTTTTTACCATGGAATAATTTTTGAGTGAAGAGCCATGGGTAACACCTTAGCATTGTCAGGTGTGGCCCAAAACCAAAAATCAAATGATCAGAGATTTCCTGTGCTGTTTCCGGTCAGGATCAGTGCTCCCTCCCTCTGTGCTTCAGAAGGAAAGACTTCCTAACTTTTCTGGCCCCTTCAAGAAATAATGACATTTTCAAGGAGGAATAAACTTAATGCAGAGCCAAAGGTTGCCCTCCATTTCCCTTTCAGGTCTATTACAAGTCTGCAAGTGAAAAGTGTGATATGTTTGCATTTTTGTTTTGTTTTCCCCCATTTTCTTCTTTTCATGTTTTCTAGGCATTTGGGATTGGGAGTGCGGTAGGGTTGAATAACAAAAAGACTTTAAAAAATCTTTGTTTGGGGCTTAGTCCTAGCTCTATGGTCTAGGATTGTACCCATGTTGGTTGTGTGCAAGACGTGCCATATTTCACTGGCCCTTGCTTTGTGCTTTTGTAAGTACTTTACATATTAAGCCATTTAATCCTCAGTACGCTCTGAAGTATTTTTACTGCTGAAGGAATGAAGGTATAAGTGGCTTGCCTAAAGTCAGGAGTACAAATGGCATAACCAGAATATCAGTCAGCCCTTGAAAGAAGTCCATGTCTCACTCAGTTGTGCCTCTGCATCTCTTATAATTCTTGGGAATTATAAGTAAGCATCCTTCTAGCCATAGTCCTGAAAAAAAGGCTCGGCTTACCCCAGCCCCTTTCCCTTGCAGGGGACTGAGAGAATGAGAAAGGGTTTGAAACTCTTTTTTTGGTTTATTGTTTTTGAGCCGCTCCCAGCGGTTCTTAGATCTTACTCTTGGCTTTAAGTACAGTACAGGAATCATTATGGGATGCCAAGGATCAAGTGTACCTACTGTATGGTCATTCTGGCCCTCCCTCAGTACCCTCTTTTAAAGCAAGTTTATTGTTGGGATATAACAAATGACTTAAAAGTATTACCGGGTTTCTTTTTCATTTGCTATAAGAAAGCAGTCAGGGACTGGAACAATAGTACAACAGCAGGTAGGGATGCTTGTTTTGTGCATGGCTAGCCTGGGTTCAGTCCCTTTCACCCCTGATGGTCCCTTGAACCTCATCAAGAGAGATTCCTGTGTGCCTTCCTTCAGAAAAGGAAAGAAAAAGAAGTCAGTTGATTGTGTTAGTGAGGTTTGTGCAGATCAACGCTAGCCTGCCTACTAAGGCAGTGTAGAGAACAGCTTTATGTGTGAATGTCTCACTAACTGGTGACTAACATTTCCTTGACCTTCCTTGGCTGTCTACACAGGGCTTTATGCCTTTTATTCTTTCTGCTAGTTTCTCAGATGGGGAAGAATCCCAGGCTGATTCCCACCCCCATGTTCAATTTCTTTTTCTTTTTAATATTTACTAGCGGTCAGTAAATATTAAAATGCCTTTTACGCGGGCTGTATAATTTTTGTTAACTGCAGCTGTTGTGCTTTGGGTCCCTTGCCTATCACAGTGTTTAATCTAGTAGTGTGTGTGTGTGTGTGTGTGTGTGTGTGTATATATATATATATATATATACAGTCTTAACCCCACACTGTTGAAAAGCCCAAGGCTCCAGACCCTTGCCCCTATTATACTGCTAGGCCTCCTCCTCTTGCTTCCCTCCTTCACTTTTTTTTTTTTTTCCTCTTTCACTTTAGAAACAGATTTTTCTGGGGCCGGAGAGATAATACAGTGATAGGGCATTTGCCTTGCATGCAGAAGGGTGGTGGTTCGAATCCCGGCATCCCATATGGTCCCCCGAGCCTTCTGGGGGTGATTTCTGAGCGTAGAGCCAGGAGTAGCCCCTGAGTGCTGCAGGGTATGACCCAAAAACAAACATACACTCAGGGATCTCAAATCCAGTCTGCTGCTTGTGAGGCAAGCACCTTCCCCACTGCACTCCCTCTAGCCCTTGGTTACTATAGTTTTAGATTATATCTTGAAGTTGGGTGGCATCAGCCCTCTACTATATGGCCTTCAATGTTGTGTAGACTGTTACACAAAGTGTTCAGGGCTTGTTAGACCACTTCTTGTGCCTATGGAACTGTTTGATACTGGAATGTATCCCAAGCATCTCCTATATGCAAAATATACACTCAACTCCTTTACTAATAAGCTTGTTTAGTTTTGTTTTTTTGTTTTTTTTTTTAAACTTCCAGAATGATAGGAAACATTTTTTTTGTATTGGCAATAGAAACAATAAAAATATCTACTATATTTTAATTTATGGAACTTTCAAGGTTGGGGAGATAGTATAGCGGCAAGCCAGTTGGATTCCAGGCATCCCATGTGGTCCCCTGAGCTTGCCAGGGTGATTTCTTTTTTTTGGGGTGGTGGGGTGGTGGTGGGTTGGGGCCACTCCCGGTGACACTCAGGGGTTATTCCTGGCTGTGTGCTCAGAAATCACTCCTGGCTTGAGGGACCATATAGGACTCCGGGGACCAAACCAAGGTCTGTCCTGAATCTGCAAGGCAAACGAACTACCGCTGAGATGCTCAGGCCTGCCAGGGGCAATTTCTGAGCTCTTGAGCCAGATACCCTGGGCATTGCCGGGTGTGGCCCAAAAGCCAATCAGTTAATAAATAAATAAAAATAAACTGCTAAAAAAATTTTTTTTTTTATTTTAGTGATAGATTGGTTGGCTTTTGGCCATACCCAGCGGTGCTCAGGGGTTACCTCTGGTTTTGCATTCAGAAATCACCCCTGGCTGGCTTGGGGACCATATGGGATGCTGGGAATCAAACCAGGTTCCTCCCAGGTTGACCACATGCAAGGCAAATGCCTCACCGCTGTGCCACTTTCCGACCCCTGCTAAAAAAATTTTATGGAACTTTCACAAAGTATCAAATGCTGTTCAAAGCACTTACTACAGAGGTTCTTTTTGCGCTTAGAACAGTCTGGAGTTTATAATATATCATATTCTGAAATTTGAACTCTATTTAATTTTGTGATATCAAAGGCCAATAATAGCACCCAGACAGGCAAAAGTAATCTTTTTTTTTTATTGTGTGTCTTTTGGGGCCACATCTGGCAGTTCTCAGGACTTCTGGCTCTGCTCAGAAATCACTTCTTGTGGTGAACAGGGGACCATTTGTGGTACTAGGAAGTGAATTTGGGTCAACCACTTACAAGATATGCACCCTACCTGCCAAATACCAGCCCTGATAGTTTATCAAATATATGTCAGCCTGATAACACACACACAGAGTTAGTTTATCAAATATATGTCAGCCTGATAACACACACACACACAGTTAATTTTTGTGAATGGGGGCCCACATTTGGTGATACTCAGATTATTCCTGATTCTGCACTTAGGAATTACTCCTTGCTGGGCTTGGGGGACCACATGGGATACTAGGGATCCAATCCAGGTCGGACACATGCAAGGCAAGTGCTATGCTATGCTAGTGTTCTGCCCTGCCCCATCCCCACCCCAATTTTTAATTTTGTTTTTGATGTTGTTTATAATGGGTTTTATTGTTGTTTTGGTTTTGGGTCACACCCAAAATAAAACCCACTTTGACCATTTGCAAAACAAAAGCACCCTGCCCACTGTACTATATCGTACCAGCCCCTATTTCAGTTTTATTTTAATTTAGCATCATAGGTAATGATAACGATCTAAATTATTTTCTGTCTCAATTATGAAACCACCAATTAATTTTTAATATATTTTTGTAGGATATTCCTGATTCATTTGCATCCTTGAAGAGCATCTGTGGAAGAGGAAGGAAAAGATGGGTGTGAAAACATTTACTCATAGCTCCTCTTCCCACAGCCAGGAAATGCTTGGAAAGCTAAATATGCTGCGAAATGATGGACATTTTTGTGATATCACTATCCGTGTCCAGGACAAAATTTTCCGGGCACATAAGGTGGTATTAGCAGCTTGCAGTGATTTCTTTCGCACCAAACTTGTAGGCCAAGCAGAGGATGAGAACAAAAACGTGCTGGATTTGCATCATGTCACAGTGACTGGCTTCATACCTCTTTTAGAATATGCTTACACAGCCACTCTGTCCATTAACACAGAAAATATCATCGATGTTCTAGCTGCAGCCAGCTATATGCAAATGTTCAGTGTTGCAAGCACCTGCTCGGAGTTCATGAAATCAAGCATTTTATGGAATACACCCAACAGCCAACCGGAAAAAGGCTTAGACGCTGGACAAGAAAATAACTCGAACTGCAATTTCACTTCTCGAGATGGAAGTCTGTCTCCAGTGTCTTCAGAGTGCAGCATGGTAGAAAGAACCATTCCTGTCTGCAGAGAATCCCGGAGAAAGCGCAAAAGCTACATCGTTATGTCTCCGGAAAGTCCTGTCAAATGTAGCACACAAACAAGTTCTCCACAGGTGCTGAATTCTTCAGCTTCCTACTCTGAAAATAGAAACCAGCCAGCTGACTCTTCCTTAGCTTTTCCCTGGACTTTTCCTTTCGGAATTGATCGAAGGATGCAACCTGAAAAGGTTAAGCAGGCAGAAAACACCCGGACTTTAGAATTACCTGGCCCATCTGAGCCAGGGAGAAGAACAGCCGATTACATAGCTTGTGAAAGCACCAAAACGGCCTTGCCCCTGGGTACTGAAGAAGATGTCCGGGTCAAAGTAGAGAGGTTAAGTGATGAGGAGGTCCACGAGGAGGTGTCGCAGCCTGTCAGTGCATCCCAGAGCTCACTAAGCGATCAGCAGACTGTTCCTGGAAGTGAGCCAGTCCAAGAGGACCTTCTGATTAGTCCACAGTCTTCCTCTATAGGTATGTATGTCTTCTGTGTTTTTCATGATGCTGTAAAGTCCATTTAAACATAGTTAAGTGCACTTTAAATTTTATATGCCTTGTGGGGTCTATAGGAAAAATGAAACAAACAAACATGATAACTGGATTTGTTTATCTGCTATACTATCATACTTTTTCTTTTTTCTTTTTGTTTTTGTTTCTGGGCCACATCTAGCAGTGCTTAGAGCTTATTCCTGGCTCTGTGCTCAGGAATTACTCCTGGTGGACTCCGGAACTATAGGAGGGGTGCTGGGGATAGAGCTTGGGTTGGCCTCATGCAAGCAAGTGCCTAACTATCATTCTGACCCCAATTTTTCTTAATAGTATAAACATTGGAGAGGAAACATTGTTGAATAATAAGAGGGAAAAAAGGCAAATATATATATTTACATGTATGTATGTATATGTATATACACACACACCAAAAATGTTGGTCGTTATTCTCATTACAGGAATCTATTGAGGAGGGCCCGAGTGATAGCACAGTAGGTTCTCTCAGCATCCTATATGGTCCCCCAAATCTACCGAGTAATTTCTTGAGTGCAGAGCCAGGAGTGTGGCCAAAACAAACAAACAAACAAATAGTACACTTAGGGATGGGAAAATAGTGTAAATTGTTAGAGAAAATGATTTGCATAGAGGAGCCCCAGGTTCAACCCCCAGCATCATCTGATCCCCAGAACACCACTGGAAAGAACAGAACCCCTGAGCACTACCAGGTATGTCCCTAAAACTAAACAAAAATAGTTTTTTTTTATTTAAATATTGAAAACCTGTCAAACATTGTATATTAAAAATAGACATGGTCTCTGCATCTGAAGAATTGATAGTCTCAATTTAGGAAGCAAGTTTATAAACCATCAGCCTGAGGCACTAAGGATCTAGCAGGCAGTAGAGCATAGCATTGCATTTGCTAAATCCTGACTTGGACATCCAGCACCTCAGGGCTCTCCAGGCACTGCTGGCTTAGAGATGGTGGCTTCTGAGCACCACTGGGGGCAGGCTTCATGAAATTAATATTAGTAACTTAAATAAGCCTAGAAGAGCCAGAGAGATGGTACAGTGAGGAGGGCATTTGCCTTGCACTCAACTGACCCAGGCTCAATCCCCAGTATCCGATATGGTCCCCCCAAGTCTGCCAGAAGTGATTCCTGAGTGAAGAGCCAGAAGTAATTTATTTACCCTTAGCACTGCCAGAGTATGGCCCAAAACAAAACAAAAAGGCATGGCGTTGTGAACAAGTTGTGCTGGATTCACAAAATGAAGAGCAAATACATACTTATGCTCAGTAAGTAGGTGTTTGCTTAGACTAAGGAGTTTTATTTCTTAGAAAATATGAAAATTAAAAAGGTGTGGAAGTGTATTGCAGTTTGGTTGAGCAGTGAAGTCAGTACAGGATATTGTGAATAAAATATGAAAAAGATGAGAGGACTAGGGATTTGAGTGCTGTGAAGAGCCTTGCAGGTTCCTTTCCACAGCACAACACATGATCCTTCAGAGTCTAAACCAAACGGGGTTTAATTTTTACCATTGAACATGCTCAGAAACAGGCATTCCAGGACTAGTGTAGTGGCTCTCCAGTATGATTAGTCACGTGGACTCCTTGCATATAGCTCCATCCTTGGCTGATTGGCTTTCTTCATATAAGCCACTTGACAGTCACATAGTTACAAGATGCTTTCTTCATCTTACTTGAGCTTTCTTCTGGTCAGGGCACCACTTTTATCAGGAAAATACTGATGTTCCCATAAAATCTTAAAACTGTAAAATTATGTCACAGTTTTCCTAATTAATTACAAGGAATCTAGAAAGCCATGCATATTGCTAATACAGTTCATCAGTCAAAATAAAAGCACATTGGGAGCCAGAGAGATAGCAGGGAGGTAAGCCATTTGCCTTGCATGCAGAAGGACGGTGGTTCGAATCCCGGCATCCCATATGGTCCCCTGAGCACTGCCCAGTGTGACACAAAAACAAAATAAATAAATAAATAAATAAATAAATAAATAAATAAATAAAGCACATTGGATATTACAGATTTCTAACAGTATCTGCCAGAGCTATGCAAATAGTCTGGAATTTTTGTTTTGTTTTTGGGTCACACCCAGCGGTGCTCAGGGGTTACTCCTGGGTCTGTGCTCAGAAATCGCTCCTACCAGGCTCGGGAGACCATATGGGGTGCCGGGATTTGAACCAATGACCTTCTGCATAAAAGGCAAGCACCTTACCTCCATGCTATCTCTCTGGCCCCCCTTACTAGGTTTTTATTAGATTGTTATTTAGTCTTCACTGAAATATAACTTATCTATTATAAAATCCACCCACTTAAAGGATATGTAAATAAATACTTTGGTAGATTTTAGTGTATTCACAGAGTCATGCAATCACCAATTATTATAAAGTTAGCAGTACAAGTTTATAACATTTTCATTCATTTTTCCCAGTGACTCCCTCCCAGTTTCAGTCCCTGGTCACCTGTAAGGTGCTTTCTCTATAGAAACCATTTTGTGTTTTGTAGAATGAGAACATGCACTGTGTGTGCATTTCTGGCCAACTGCTGTCATTTTGTAGAAAAATGTTAAAATTATTCTATGTCCCACCTTGTCAAGTTTGTGACAGTTCAAGATCTAATCTCAGCTTCCAGTCCAGTTCAAACAAATGAACCAGACCTATGCTTACCCTCCATTGCTCCTGTAGACCAGAATTAATACACTAGACTAGACCGACAGACAGTTCTTGAGTGTAGGTATAAGAAAGAGACCTTCAGTGCCCTCATTTAGGAGTTTATTGTTTGTTTGCATGCAGCACTGGAGCTCACATATCAGGGGATGGTTAGGGGCTTAAAAAGACTTAGTGGATTATTTTGGCTTGTTTTTGGTGACTTTTAGGGAAGATCCTAGAAATGGAATTTGCTTATTAGGACCTGCGATGTCAAAAAGCTGGGATAATTTATGTGGATATCATAAATATCTAGGAATGCTGACTAAATAAACTTCAACCAGGAATAACATGTTTTAGCTGGAAAGGAGGAGGGTATTTGGTTTTGCAGGATTACACCATGACCGTGCTTTCATACATGCTTAACAAAGTGATATGCTTTATCTTTTTTTTTTTTTTTTTTTGGTTTTTGGTTTTTGGTTTTTGGTTTTTGGTTCACTCCTGGCAGGCTCGGGGGACCATATGGGATGCCGGGATTCGAACCATCAACCTTCATTCAGCGTGCAAGGCAAATGCCTTACCTCCATGCTCTCTCCAGCCCCATGTCTTAGACCAGGAAGACCTGGTATTCTGCGAGGTTATTTATGTCCAAGAGAAAAACACAAATGCCTGGTTGGAAGCATTGTCCTTTTTGTTTGTGCCAGTTTAGAGACTGCCTCTGCCAAGTGTCAAGGGAAGCATTGTCTCTCAGACATGTAGAATAGAGAATATGCATCTCTGTGGATAACCACCTTAGTTTTCAGTATTGGAAAGGCTCTGGAGTACTGAAATTGTGGGATTTTTTTTTCTGGGCTTACTACTGGTCTTTTACTACATCTTAGCTCTTTGTGGAGAAAGGGTATTAGGTTCAGTGATGGGACCACCAGCATCCCCATGCAAGGGAAGCACCTTAAGCCTAGTACTATCTGACTCGTCTTAGTTCTTTGTCTGTTAACTTTTTTTTTTTTTTTAAGTCTTTTTTTTTTTTTTTTTTGGTTTTTTGGGCCACACCCGGTGACGCTCAGGGGTTACTCCTGGCTATGCACTCAGAAGTCACTCCTGGCTTGGGGGACCATATGGGATGCCGGGGATCGAACCGCGGTCCATCCTAGGCTAGCGCAGGCAAGGCAGGCACCTTACCTCTAGCGCCACCGCCCGGCCCTGTCTGTTAACTTTTTAAAACTGTCTTGAGCATACTAGAATAATTGAAAGAGAGTGGTTTTAAATTGCACTCCTCGAGCCTTCACACTCCTCTCCACTCCCAAGTTGATAGGACTTGTCTGATAATGGAGTGAGGTCAGTCTTTCTGCCTTTAAAGCCACTTCTCAACCCTAAAGTATTAATCTTTAGACTTAAATTCTATCTTTACTCTGAATAATTGCAACTGTTTTTAGTTACTTTTTATGTGACCATGGTAATCAGTTCCAAATATTGTTACTGTTTTTATCCTAGAATAGATTGAAATGTGAGTATTCAGTTCCCCTTTTCTTTAAGGAAAAAAGAGTTAGAATGGAAAAATAATGACCAGTAAATAGTTTTTTCCTAGGTAAAGACTCATTATCTGCCCCACATTCACATTTGGGTTAAAAAGAAACTAGAATGATTTGGAGGGCTGGCACTAATGCTTTGATGAGGAGACCTGGGTTAATCCTGCAGCGGTGAGCACTGACCTGGTGGGCCACTTGCTGAGTGTGATCTGAAAACCAACACCAAGAAAAGAAGGACTTGAAATAAGTTTAATAAGTAGATACAGAGGAAAGACATAAAGTCTTTAATAGTAAGTGGAGAAGGCCTGGGGTTTTAGCTTAATCCAGTGTGGAGGTGTGAAATGGTGTCTGGCCAGCAACAGTGCCCAGGTGGAGCCACCACAACCTCCCATCTCCCTTCACTGGGGTACCTTCACAATGGTCTGAGCACTGTGGACAAAGAGGAGGGACTTCCTGCCCACAGTGCAGTTAACTCATGAAGAAAAAGAGAGAAAGAGGAAAAATGCTAAACAGATAGAACGCAGGAAGTGTGGAGCTGGGTGAGAGCATTTAAGAATGAGCAGGAAAAATAAATGTACCTAGTCCGATTTCTGAAAACGTCTGGACCTTCAGAGTCAACAGGAAACAAAAAGTTTGGATTTATCCCCATTTCCACAACAGGGGCCTCCCACTCCCCATTTGCAGACATACATTACTCTGCTTGCTCATGCAGTGCTGCTCAAGACAAGTGCCAAGATGTTGGGGCCACTGGGTCCTCACCTGACATGCTCAGTGACCACATTGTGCTAGTACTAAACTCGAACTCTCTGCTTACAACATATGCAGTCTGTTGGTCTATTTTCCCTGTCCTGTGTTTGGTATTCTTTTTTATTTTTATTTTTAAAATATTGTTATTTGGGGCCGGAGAGATAGCATGGAGGTAAGGCGTTTGCCTTTCATGCAGGAGGTCATCGGTTCGAATCCCGGTGCCCCATATGGTCCCCTGTGCCTGCCAGGAGCAATTTCTGAGCCTGGAGCCAGAAATAACCCCTGAGCACTGCTGGGTGTGACCCAAAAACCACACACACACACAAAAAAAAATTGTTATTTAAGCACCATGATTACAAACATGTTTGTGATTAGGTTTCAGCCATAAAAAAGAACACCCCCCCCACCCTTCCTTCATCAGTGCAGCCTTCTGCCCCATCTCCCTTCTCCACTTCCGGCCTGTATTCAAGACAAGCATTCAATTTCTCTCACTCATTACCATAGTCAACCTAGTTGTTAGTGTAGTTATTTCTCTAACTGCACTCACCACTCTTTGGTAAGCTTCATATTGTAGGCCAGTCTTTCTAACCCTCATCTCTATTGTCTCGGTATTATTACCATACTGTCTTTTATTTTTCTTAAATCTCACAGATAAGTAAAACTATTCTGTCTCTCTCCCTCTGACTTATTCCACTCAGCATAATAGTTTCTGTGTCCTTCCATGTATATAGGACAATTTCACGACTTCATTTTTCCTGATGGGGGCCGAAACAATAGCACAGTAGTAGGGTATGATATGATGGCTGCATAGTATTTCATTGTGTATATATACCAGATTTTCTTTAGCCATTCATCTGATGTTGGGCATCTGGGGTTTTTCAAGATTCTGGCTATTATAAATAGTGCTGCAATGAATATAGGTGTGCAGAAGGCATTTTTGTATTGTTTTGTGTTCCTGGGGTATATCCCTAAGAGTGGTAGAGCTGGATTATAAAGGAGCTCAATTTCCAGTAGAAGGCATTCCCATCAGCAGTGAATGAGAGTTCCTTTTTCTCCACATCCCCTCCAGCACTGATTGTTCTTGGTCTTTGTGATGTGTACCAGTCTCTATGGCATGAGATGGTTCCTCATTGTTGTTTTGATTTTCATCTCCCTGATGATTAGTGATGTGGAGCATTTTTTTCTTGTGCCTTTTGACCAATTTTATTTCTTCTTTGAGGAAGTGTTCATTTCTTCTCTTCAAGAGAAATCAGTGGAACAGTATCTTCAGGTATTCCTAAAGGAAAATAATGTTCCAGGCTAGGGGCATTTGTCTTGCATGCAGGTTCAATACTTGGCTTTGAAGAGCTTAACATTTTTTTTTGTTTGTTTTTTGGTTTTCTTGGGTCACACCCAGCAGCGCTCAGGGCTTACTCCTGGCTCTAGGCTTAGAAATCGCTCCTGGCAAGCTCGGGGGACTATATGGGATGCTGGGATTTGAACCAACGTCCTTCTGCATACAAGGCAAACGCCTTACCTCCATGCTATCTCTGAGTGATTTCTGAGTGCAGAGCCAGAAATAACTCCTGAACACCACCGGGTATTCCCCCCCCCCCCAAAAAAAAAAGGAAAAAAAGAATTAAAAGATTGGTGTCAGAGAATTATAGTGGGTAGGCACTTGCCTGTATGCAACTGACCATGTGGTCCACACTGCTAGGTGTGGCCAAAAACACTGGGGAAAATAAAAGTTCTGGTGTCAAGGAGATAGCTTTGATATATGGTGGGGGAGGGGAGGGAAGGGTCAAAGGACGGACCATTGGGTATCACTGGTAGTGCTCAAGGCTGCTCTTAGCTCTCTGCTCAGGAGCTCCTCCCTACAGTACTGAGGGACCATGAACCAGAGATCAAACCAGGATTGCTGCATGCAAAGCAAACACCTTAGTCCTGTACTTTCTACTGCCCCAAGGACAGTAGAAAGCTGGAGTACATGCTTTATATGAAGAAACTTGAGTTCCATCCCTAGCACTAAATGGGTCCCCTGACTCAGCTGGCTGTGTACCCCCCAAAAAAGTTACTTAATTTTGCTGTTGTATAGAGTCATTACATTTAATTTTTTTTTAATTGATGATGTTTCTCAAATCAAAGATATAATCCTAAAGGACTTAAGTAATTATATATCTTACAGATGATTTCTTTCCCTTTCTTTTTGGCTATACTCAATGGAGCTTAGACTGCTCCTGACTCAGTATTCAGGCCACTCCTGGTGGTGCTTCTTAGGCAATCAGGAGGTGTTGGGAATCAAACCCAGGACACCCACGTATAAACATGAGTTCCAGTCCTTCGAGCTTTTTCCTCAATCCCATGATATTTTTTTTTTAAATCATTTGAAGGAAACTTGAGAGACCCACTCTTGCCTCGGTACTGAGGGAATTCTAGGTTCACTGCTTAAGAGTCGCTCCCATTAGTACCTGGGGGACTGTCCAGTGATAGGCATCAGATTCAGGGCCTCACACCTGCAGGCAAGTGGTTAACTAGTAAGCCACATCCCCATACCATGATTTATTTGTTTTGTGCCATGTCCAGAGGTGCTCAGGATTTAATATTAGCTCTACACTCAGTGAATCACTTCTGGTAGTGCTCAGGGAATCGTATGTTTTACCACAGAAACTTCATGATTCAAATGAAAAATGGAAGCCAGGAGGGGTAGAGCAGGAAGGTTGTTAATCTATCATGCCATCAGTCCGCAGCACTGCCTATGGTCCCTCGAGCCTAGAGCCAGGAGCTTTCCTTGAGTACAATTGTGGCCCAAAAACAAAACCAAGAAAGCTAGTGATTGTTGAGGAGGTAAGGTACTTGCCTCGCATTGCTCTTTTGACTCATTTACGTCAAAATATTAATATCTGTTTCTTTTCCTTCTATCGACAGGCTCAGTAGATGAAGGTGGCACTGAAGGGCTGCCTACACTTCAGAGTACTTCGAATACTAATGCTCACACAGAGGATGATGACCGGTTAGTACTGAAATAGTATGTACTTCTGGAAGGGGATTGTGCTTTCAACTCTGAATTGAAAGCATTTTATCTGGAAATCAATGTAGGAAGGCTATTGGGACCCCACTTGAATATGATTTTCAGAGTAATGAGGCAGCATCTTCTTATGAATTACACCTATTCCATGTTGCTTATTTTGGTTTTGGTGTTTCAAAAACCATTCTCATCACTAAAACTGTCTTATCACTTTTGTAACTATAGTGATTCAGGGATATGGTAGAGCATTTGCCTTGTACGTGGGAGGCTCTAGGCTCAATGGCTAGCACCACACACACTTATAAATAGACAATAAGGACATTGACAAACTAGAAAGCAACCACTACCACTCTTATCACCTTTAGTTGTAAATCAAGTTTGGTTGGAATTTTGACATATTCATTTGTTTACATGTCGAGGCCTTTAGTCAGAACTCAGTGGTAGGGGCTGGAGAGATAGCACAGCAGTAGGGCGTTTGCCTTGCACACGACTGACCCGGGACAGACCGAGTTCGATTCTCAGCATCCCATATGGTTCCCTGAGCCTGCCAGGAGTGATTTCTGAGCAGAGCCAGGAGTACCCCCTGGCGCCATTGGGTGTGACCCAAAAAGCCAAAAAAGTGGTAGATCATAGGTCTCTCCTATGTAAAGTTCTGGGTTTTGTCACTGGGTACCACCACACAAGATAAAATATATATACATACAGTCTGTTGATGACAGGATCAATTGATTATGATTGATTGTATTATTGATGAGATAAATTTATATGATTGATATATTGCAAAGCCCGAACACAGATTGTGTGGTGTGCAAGTCCAAAAATATTGACTGCCAAGCTCGGTGCATCCATGTTGTCTTCAGATTAGCTTTTCCTGCTTATTGTCTCCACCTAGACTCACCAGGCTACAGGTGCATTTCAGATTTTACATGGCAAAAAGAAAACTTGGGTTCACAACTCCCCATCAGAGCCTGCTTCTCCAGTCTTTGCCATCTCAATAAACAGCACTGTCTCCCACACATTCTCAAGCAGTATTTTTAGGAATTACACCTGTCCTTTCTCTTCTCATCTCCCCCAACTCTCTATTAAATAATCTTTAAGCCAGTTCTGTCAAGTTGGCTTCTAATATACACTACATCACTTTTCCTTCATCCACTACAGCCCAGGTCACCATTCATTCTCTTTTATTTCTTTAGTTTACTTTATATCACAGCTGTGATCTTTTTTTTTTTTTTCATTTTATTTAAAGACAGTGCACTCACATAAATGACCATAATACATTTGTTTCCAAATGTAAGTGAGATAAGTGAGAGCAAAGTTATTTAAAAAAGAACAGAAAGAAAGAAAAAAATTTTAAAAGGGGCCAGAGTGGTGGTGCTAGAGGTAAGGCGTCTGCTTTACAAGTGCTAGTCTAGGATGGACGTCAGTTTGATTCCCCAGCTCCCATATGGTCCCCCCCCCCAAGCCAGGAGCAATTTCTGAGTGCATAGCCAGGAGTAACCCTTGAGCGTCAAACGGGTGTGCCCTCCCCCCCCCAAAAAAAAAAAAAAGGAAAGAAAAAAGTATAGTGACAAGCTAATTTGTGAAAATTACTGTATCTCGGGCCCGGAGAGATAGCACAGCGATGTTTGCCTTGCAAGCAGCCTATCCAGGACCAAAAGGTGGTTGGTTCGAATCCCGGTGTCCCATATGGTCTCCCGTGCCTGCCAGGAGCTATTTCTGAGCAGACAGCCAGGAGTAACCCCTGAGCACCGCCGGGTGTGGCCCAAAAACCAAAAAAAAAAAAAAAAAAAAAAGAAAATTACTGTATCTCTAGTGAAGTCATTAGTATAATGGTAGAAGGTTTAGTAAGCTCTTGTTAACTGCCCATTCTGCTAAACTGGTATATACTGATAGGAAGAACATCAAACAAATGAAGTTGTCCAGGAAGGTGGGCAGAAGACACATACCTCATCAAGCTGTCAGAGGTGCTCTTGGTTTAGAGCAAACTGTATCTCCTAGAGTAGAAAAGTGTCCCCCTGGTGGGGTGCTGGGCAGTTAGGGTTGGTAGTTCTGAGTCCAGTTGGAGTGGAGGAGACTTTCTTTTTCTTCTCAAAGTATATTTTCAGGGATCAATACATTGATTTTTTTTTCTGATAAAGAGCAATTAAAATTAAGTCAAGTAAATTTGGGAATCTACTGTGCATCTGGGGGTGAATGTAATAAAAGCAGCTTGATTGATGAGTACTTCTGATTTGAGCCAGAACCCAGATCCTGAAGTCTTCCCGGCCTTAACAAAGGCTTTTATGCTTCATGCTGAAACCCAGTGAAGCAGGAGACCAGGGCGAGGAGATGGCTGCAGAAGGAGTTTGTGCCTGTGATGCTCTAGCTCTGAGGTGGACTCCCATGGACCCCCAGGCCCAAGCCACTGAGCAACTATTTTTGACTCCTACTTGGTCTCTAGCACTGCTGGGGAACCCACTTTTTAAAAAGGGGAAGAGTTGACTATGATTTATTACTGTTGAAAAGCAAGGAGGACAGATTGATGGGAGGGATGCAGTACTGAAGACTTAGTTGGGGGCCGGAGCGATGATAATGCAGCAGTAGGGCGCTTGCCTTGCACGCAGCTGACCTAGGAAGGATATCAGTTCGATCTCCCGGTGTCCCATATGGTTCCCCAAGCCAGGAGCGATTTCTGAGCGTGTAGCCAGGAGTAACCCCTGAGCATCACTGGGTGTAGTGTTAGTTGGCCTTGCATTGCTGAAGGGAGATTCTCATTACAGTGTTTGTCTGATGGAAAGGCTGGGGGCGGGGAGGCCTAGGTCCCCTGGGTAGGTCAGTTTATCCTGCTTAACAAATGATAACACTAAAGAGTTGGTTTCTAAATGAGACAGAACAGTATATTGCTACATGTTGTTTGTTTTGTTCATTAATGTGCAGAAATGCGTATTCATCTTAAAAATCAGAGCCTGGTTGCCTTCTTTGGTCTGTTTTTTTAGATTGGAAAATGTTCAATATCCCTACCAACTCTACATTGCTCCTTCCACCAGCAGTACCGAGCGGCCAAGCCCCAATGGTCGTGATAGACCTTATCAGTGTCCGACTTGTGGGGTGCGATTCACCCGTATTCAGAACCTAAAACAGCACATGCTCATCCACTCAGGTAATGGCATCTTCCCTGTTATTATTAGTGTGCATTGATGAGTACTTGAAAACATTACCATAAAACCCTAGGGGAAAAAATATACAGAAAGATAGGGGACCATGAATGTTAATTCAGTGCAAGAACACTGGTCTTGAATGTCTAAGGTCCTGAGCTCAATTATCTGGCACCAGATACATAAAAGAATATGTAACTGAAAGTGTTTTGAGTTTTAAAAAATGTACGTCAGGGATAAAAGCCTTGGTATCTGTTGCTGAAATGGCACATTTCCAGAAATGTTTGCCACTTCATCTGCCACAGGCAATAAGTATTCAAGTATTCTGATTACAACTTAAAGAGATATATGTGGACATAATATGCAAATTAAAAAAATATTGTTGGGCCAGAACAGTGGCACAGTGTGTAGGGTGTTTGCCTTGCATGTGGCCGACCGGGTTTGATCCCAGGCATCCCATATGGTCCCCCAAGCCTGCCAGAAGTAACCACTGAACACTGCCGGGTGTGCACCCCCCCCAAAAAAATTGTTATGCCAGAGGTCAAACACAAGTTTTGTGTGCAGCTGACAGTTTAATTCCTGTTCAGATTCCCGGCACCACATGTCTCTGAGCACCACCAGGTGTGATTTAAAAAAACAACAACCAGCAGCTTTGCAGTGGTAGTATTGTAACTAGTGAGGTTTATCTGAGGTGCAATTATTGGTAATTGGGAAAAAGTAAAGGAAAAAAACTTAAAAATAAATGTGTGTGTGCTTGACTGAGTTGTACTATTTTTATGTAGTATAAAAGACAAATGGGAGCCAGAGAAATATACAGGAATCAAGGTCCTTGCTTTGTGTGAAGCTTACCCCAGTTTAGTCCTAGCACTACAACCCTGAGCACCAATGGGTGTGGCCCCAACTCCTTCCCTCCAGCCCCAAAAGAAATGTGACAAAGGAAGTGTAAAACAGGTTGGACATTTGAGTTCATGATCATGTTAGAGGCCACAAAAATCTGGTAGATAAAAACATGAACCACTCAGAACCAGAGCAGTAGCACAATGAACAGGGTACCTGTTTATATGCAGCCTGCCTGGGCTTGATTCCCAGCACCCCATATAGTCCCCTAGTACTACTCACTCCCCAAAAACAGGGTCCAGAGTATAGCAGGGGAAGGGAGGGCACTTGTATAACACACAGCCAGTCCTGTCTCTGGTAACCATATTACTTCCCAAGTTGCCAGGCGTGACTCCTGAGCATCTCCCCAAAAACAAATTTGAAAAAGAACAGTGACTTCCGATGAGTAAGAAATCTTTGCTACTTTTGTCCATTGTGTTATCTTCCTCTCCCTTTAGTAATTTGGTCTAGTGGTTTCATAGCTAATACCAGTTCCTGTGCTTTGTTAAATTAGAAGATTGTATTTTGAAGGTTTTCAAATTTTTGCCAAACTGTGACAACGAACTGGAGGAAACATTATTCATATGTGTGTACTTTTGGGGGACAGGCCAACATCCAGAGGTGCTACTACTTACTCCTAACTCTTCACTCAGGGATCACTCCTGCTACTGCTTAGGATGTCATATTGAGTGCCAGGAATCAAACCCAGGTCAGCCTTATGCAAGGTCTTCCCCTCTGCACTATTGATTTGGCCCTCATTAATATACTTCAGAGTTCACATACTCTCGTTTTTTGTCATTAAATTATTTTTTCATTTCTTCCTATGACGGGTAAAAAGTAGATACTGATCACTCACATCTTTTTATTAAATTTACTACTTTTTTTTTGTGTGTGTGTGTGTGGTTTTTGGGTCACACCCGGCAGTGCTCAGGGGTTATTCCTGGCTCCAGGCTCAGAAATTGCTCCTGGCAGGCATGGGGGACCATATGGGACCCCGGGATTCGAACCGATGACATCCTGCATGAAAGGCAATCGCCTTACCTCCATGCTATCTCTCCGGGCCCTAAATTTACTGCTTGATGTTTTATATATATATAAGATTTGGACTTACGCTGGAGTGATAGTACAGGTAGACACTTACTTGCATAAAGCCAACCCTGGCTCTGTGTATGTGTGTGTTCGTGTTCTCAGATCATCTATTCGTGTGTGTGTCTGTGTCTGTGTGTGTTTTCGTGTTCTCAGATCATCTATTCCTGTACTGTTACAGTTCAGAAATTTGTGAGCTTTATACCTTTGGTCTATTTTGGTTTTAGACAATATTTTGCTTTGCTTTCTTTTATAGGAATTAAACCATTTCAGTGTGACCGCTGTGGAAAAAAGTTCACCAGGGCTTACTCGCTAAAGATGCATCGCCTAAAGCATGAAGGTAAACGCTGTTTCCGGTGCCAGATATGTAGTGCCACTTTCACTTCCTTCGGGGAATATAAACACCACATGAGGGTTTCCCGGCACATTATCCGCAAGCCTCGGATTTACGAGTGCAAAACTTGTGGCGCCATGTTCACCAACTCTGGAAATTTAATCGTGCACCTGAGGAGTCTGAACCATGAAGCGTCAGAGCTAGCAAACTACTTCCAGAGCAGGTGAGGTGCAGAGTGCAAAGCCGCCCAGGAAAACTGCTTCCTAAACCCTCTTTCCTGCTTTCAGGCACCTGCTGGGTTGATCAGGTTGCCAGCTAATCAGTCACAGTCCCTCTCAGTCTCCACTCTCTCCTCTGATCTCCTGAGCTCATAAAATTTTGCTTCTCAATATATACAATGAAAATTATTTTTCTAGCTGGTATAAGAAATCTTCCTATAAGACTACTTATCCTCTTGTTTTGTTTAATGATATAAAGTTATTTATTCAAGCCAGAGATGTGACTCTGGTAAAGTGCATGCCTTAAACGCATGAGATCTCAATTCGATCACTGATATCACCAAAAAATAATTAAACCTTACTGGAAATCTTAACTGTTAAATGGTACTCAGTTTAGATTACTTTAGCTGTTATTAAAATTTTTGGCCATTACTTTTATTTTACTAATTCTGTATAAAGGAATATGCATTTACGTATAAGAGAAACAAGCCAGCAACTTAATGGAATTACTATTTTGTTTCATTTCTGTTGTGTTTTTGTGGGATGTTGCACCTAGTTATGCTCAGGGGTCAATCTTGGTGAACTTGGGACCATATGGGATGCCAGAGATCAAATCCAGGTTGGCCACATACAATCCAACACCCTACACACTGTACTATGTATATTGCTCTGGCCGCTGAAAATGATGACTTTTAGATCAAATGAATTTTTCTTTATTTAAGAGCTTCATGTTTCTAACATTCATTCATAAATTGTAATAGTTACCTTTATTCTAGTTCTTCCATCTTTGCCACTAACTACTATTATAATTGAACATGTCTCTTTATGGATAAAAGTTGAAATGTAGGGAAAGAGAAATGTCAGCTTTCAAGATAATATTTACTGTTTTCTCTAGATATAAAATTATTACCTATTTTCAAATTGTCAGAATTTGTGCATCTGTAGGAATCCTAATTTTGTAGCAAAACCTTTCTAAAGTAGACGGCTTTGATTTGTTTTTGAAGGACAGGGCAATATCACTGTGTTACTCCTGCTCTATATCAGGAATTACTCATGATGGTGTGGTGCTCAGGGGAACCATAAGGGTGCTGGGAATCTAATCTGGGCCAGCTGCCTGTAAAGGCTAAACACCCTATACACGGTGCTATCTCTCTAACCCCAAAACATAAAAGATTTTTAAAACATTTGTTTTTGTCTTTTTGAGCCACATAGCAGTGTTCAGGGCCTAGTCCTGACTCAGTTTTCAAGGATCATTTCTAGAGAGGCTGGAACCATCCATATGGGATGCTGGGGATCAAACCCGGGTCAGTGAGTACAAGGCAAACTCCCTACTCTATTATATTATCACTCCAGTCTTCCAATTTTATTTATTTTGTGTGGGGGGGGGCTACATCTGGTGGCCCTCAGAGTTATATTATTGCTCCAGCCCCTCACAATTTTATTTTTTTTTATTTTACTTTTCAGTAAAATTTTCCTGCATAAATTTGGCTTTTCTATTCAAACCAGGCATTCATTTTGAATATTAATTAGAGATTATCATGACTCAAACAGCAAAACAAACACAAAGAAGTAATAATTTCTAGTTCTGAGCAGCTGCTTATCATCTCTGTCATATCTCTGTCAGATAATGCTCAGAGCCAAGTAGTGTCCCAATTACCCATACCTTTTGCTCATGCCTTTCCCTGTGCAGTGCCCTCTCTCCATCTCACTGGTCTATATTACTGAAGCACTTTCAGAAAATAGAGCATAATGAAATTTTTAATTGTTTGCAGATGAGCAGTTTAATTCTATTAAAACTGGACAGTGAGTTAAAGACATTACTTAAGTATATTAAGTTTTGACACTCCTGGTATACGTTTTTATAGCCCAACAGTAAAGTTTTATTATTAAAGGTTTTTTGTTTGTTTTGGTTTTGATTTTTGAACTTTAATCAGCAGTGCCCAGGGCTGCTCCTAGTATGAAGTTCAGGGGTCACTGAGCTTAGGGGACACTATGAGCCTGAGCTCCCACATATTTTGCTTATGTTTCAGCCCTTTCGTGATCTCCAAAGCTTATTTCAAATGTCGTTTTTAGCTATGAAAAGTAAGTATAATTTTATAGGACATAAAATCACATAGACATTTTATGAAATACAGAAAAGTATAGGGACCTTTGTGATAGCACAACGTGGAGGGCATTTACCTTGTGTGCAGCCTACTTGAGTTTGATCCCCAGCATCCTTATGTGGTTTCCCCCACTCATCACCAGGAATGATTGCTGATCCTTGTGCCCTGAGCCAGGAGTAAGCCCTGAGCACTATTGGGTGTGGGCCTCCCACTGGAAAAAGATACATAGGAAAAGATGGAGCAATTTTAAATCTCTTGTGAATGGGCTAGGAAGATCTTTTAAAGGGCTGAAGCAAACACTTTGTGTGCAGTATTCCTGGGTTCAGTCTCTGGCACCCTACATCCCCAACTACTGCCAGGAATGATCCCTGAGCACTGAGTTAAGAGGGAGTCCAAGTACCACCTGGGGGTACTTCTATTGGTGACTCTCCCAATAAAAGTATTTTTACGTGGGGCCGGGAAGGTGGCGCTAGAGGTAAGGTGTCTGCCTTGCAAGTGCCGAGGTTCGATCCCCCGGTGTCCCATATGGTCCCCTCAAGCCAGGGGCGATTTCTGAGCGCATAGCCAGGAGTAACCCCTGAGCGTCAAACGGGTGTGGCCCCCCAAAAAAAACCAAAAAAAAAAAGTATTTTTACGTAATAAAATTCTTTTTTTTGTGGTTTTTGGGTCACACCCGGCAGTGCTCAGGGGTTATTCCTGGCTCCAGGCTCAGAAATTGCTCCTGGCAGGCACGGGAGGACCATATATGGGACGCCGGGATTCGAACCGATGACCTCCTGCATGAGAGGCAAACGCCTTACCTCCATGCTATCTCTCCGGCCCCTAAAATTCTTGATTATAGTACTCATTCAGGAATAATCCCCACTATTGAGGAAATTTTGGTTTATTTACATTCAGCAATTAAATGCTAAAGTATTATTGGATCAATAGAATGTTAACTGTTTTCAAGATGAGTAAATACTTTCTGAAGGATAGATAACATTAAGTCACATTTATAACCTTCATTTCTAAGTTCTGGCTCCAAGTTGATTTTTTACCACTCTCATATACCAAAATAGCTAGACACATACAAGTCAATCGTTTATGTTTCTCTCTGTATTAGTTTCTGTATAAGATCATTTATGTGTAAGAGCTGAGTTTTTTGTTTGTTTTGGGGCTACACCTGGTGGTTCTCAGGGCACATTCCTGTCTCCTCGCTCAAGGATCAGTCCTGGCAGGGCTCGGGGGACCATGTATGGTGCCAGGGACCCAGCCCAGGTCAGCCACATGCAAGGCAAACATTTTTACCTACTGTCCTATCTCTCCAGCTCCCTCTTTGATTTTCAGTAATTGCCTTTTTCCTTTGTTATTGAGGTGATGGGAGTCATATACTTAAGTTGGGTTCTAGAGGTTCGCACCATTAGGCTCACCAAGGGTCATACATTTCAACTGTGGGATTCGTGTACCCTTGGTTACATTGCACACTTGAGTATGGCACCGGGACTTCCCCATAAGTGCTGCTGGGCTCACTGAATGAAGTGTGTGGTTGTGCCTGAATCAGTCTGCAAGAAAGGAGGAGCTTTTACTGCTGAGCTAGGCCGGGCCTTCAGGTGCACTTTCTTTTTTTTGGGGGGGGGGGGGGTCACACCCAGCAGCACTCAGGGGGAACATACAGGATGCCGGGAATCGAATCTGTGTTCGACCTGTGTTGGCCACATGCAAAACAAACACACTACGGCTGTGCTACCTATCCACATATGCACTTTTTTAACTGACTTGTCCAAGGAATGACACAAGGCTAAGTTAAGTTGCTCTTAGTTTATTTCAGAAAACTAATTGTAAATTATTCAGATATACTTGGGTTAGTGAAAATGCTAACTGCACTTATCATATATGTACACAGAGATCCTTCTCCACAGACTAAGAAAGACTGGGTGTCTGACATGACACTGAGAGTAATCTTGTTCGATAGATAGGCTCAAAATACTTGGTTTGAGGGGGCCAGAGAGATAGCACAGCAATAGGGCATTTGCCTTACATGCAGCCAACCTGGGAGGGACCTGGTTCAATTTCTGACATCCCATATGGTCTCCCAACCTGCCAGAGGCAGTTTCTGATTTCAGAACGAGGGTGTGGCCCGAAAACCAATCCATCAATAAATAAAGTTTAAAATAAGAGTTAAAATAATTAAAGTTTAAAAAACAATACTTGTGGGCCCGGAGAGATAGCACAGCGGCGTTTGCCTTGCAAGCAGCCGATCCAGGACCAAAGGTGGTTGGTTCGAATCACGGTGTCCCATATGGTCCCCCGTGCCTGCCAGGAGCTATTTCTGAGCAGACAGTCAGGAGTAACCCCTGAGCACCGCCGGGTGTGGCCCAAAAACAAACAACAACAACAACAACAAAAAAAAAACAATACTTGTTTCAAAGTACTTGGATGACTCAGGGGAATATGGAAGTTAGAACTCAAGAACTAGGGGCTGGAGCAGTGGAGCAGCAGTAGGGTGTTCACCTTGCATGCGGCTGACCTAGAATGGACTGGCGGTTCAATCCCCCAGCATCCCATATGGTCCCCCAAGCTAGGAGCAGTTTCTGAGTGCAGAGCCAGAAGTAACCCCTGAGCGTCACCGGGTGTGGCCCCCCAAAAAACAAAACAATGAAAGAACTCAAGAACTAGAAATAAATGAAAACCCAACCTGATTTTGAAATGGGATCTTTTTGCTGTGCCTCTATTGCTCATTTGAAGAGTGACTCCCTGTTTTGTTCTTTGCCTCTGTTTAGTGATTTCCTAGTCCCGGACTACTTGACCCAGGAGCAAGAGGAGTCCCTGGTGCAGTATGACCTTGGAGAGCACACTTTGGAGAGCGGTTCCTCTGTCCAGATGCCTGTAATCTCACAGGTGTCTTCCAGCCAGCATTGTGAAAGCACCTTTCCCTTGGGGTCTCTTAGTGGGCTGGCAGAAAAGGAGGAGGAAGTGCCAGAGCAGCCAAAGACTAGTGCTTGTGCCGAGGCCACCAGAGACGACCCCCCCAAATCAGAGCTGTCTTCTATCACTCTTGAGTAAATTCTTGGGTGGGCTTTGTTTTTTGATTTTTGGAAAGTGCCTGTGCTTAGTCTTGTACTTTTAATTTAAATTTATAATTTTTAAACAGAAAAAAGTTGGGATAAGAATTTTCTTTTTTACTTTGTGAGCCCTGCAACTAATGTTACTTTGTTTTTATGATTGAGAGATTTCTTCTGTAAATGCACATTTATGTGATGTTGAAACATTAATAGAAATTATGAAACTTGAAGAGAACCAGTGACTTAAGACAGTTTCTTTTGTTAAAAATATGCTCATACCAGATCATTAGGTAAGGAAGAAATTAGAAAAAATATGTTAAAAATATGCTCACATCAGATCATTAGGTAAAGAAGAAATTAGGCGATTATGAACCTTCCTGAGATGAAAAGTACACTAGAATTAAATTACTAAAGAGAATCTAAAAAATATTCTCTAAAAGTTGTTTGCTCCTATAAACAGGACACTGTATAATATTTTGTAAAGCCTGTTGTTTTGAAAAATATTTATGGTAAGCCTTTAAAAATTATTAGGATAAATACTTCGATATTCAACATTCTTTTTTTTTTTTTTAAGCTTTTCACTTTTATTATGATTTTTTTTTTTTTTGGTGGTGTAAATTTGGTATTGGGCTATGCCTTCCCTGTACCACTTCTTTAAATAATTTTTTTTCTATGAAAGAAGGCAAAGAACTATGATTAGAAGTAGTCAAACTGTGCATGAAATGACCAGGAATGGAGAACGGAGTATGTGAATCCCAGCTACGTAAGAAATCTTTTTAATACTGCTTTTCTGACTGAAATTGTTGTTTACCTGGTCTTTGAATGTTACTGTTTGGCTAATTAGGACATTGCCTAAATCAGTTATTCTTGTCCTATCAACAGTACTTTCTATTGCATATACTGATGTGTTACCATATAGAGGAAAAATATTGGAGATAGTCTATATTTTATATGTAGGTTTATGTACTGTTGGGGATGTTTTTATTGTGCTGTTTTGGATATAATAAAGAATTAATTCTCTGTTAAGGCTATGTTCTTAACCCAAGTACGATTGTTTACAAAAATCCCATCTGACAACTATCCATTGCCCTTGTATCAAGATATTTTTAGACATTGCCAAGTTTATTAAAAAGCATTAGTATAGTTTTTACACAATGAAAGCAATAATGTAAAAGTTGAGAAGAGGTTATGAAATGATCTATTATTCATAAACCTGGGAAAAAGAATTGTTAGACTAAAGAAATAGTAAAAACCTTAAATTGATGAATATCACCTTTTGCTGCTAAAAGAATTAAACTTATGTGATACTCTAGACTGGAGTGTAGTTTTCATCTGATGCTTAATTGGCTAATACTGTAACTTATTTTCCCCCATCCCCAGTATGTAAGAAAATGGAAAGTAAAGTCATTGAAGATATTTTTAGTCTTAAGGTTCTTTCTGTTTCTATATTGTTTTTAACATATTTCAGACTGCTTATGTCCTTCATGAACTTCTTTTTCTATTGCCCCCAAACATCTCAGTAGGTTGTTTTTTTTCTTTTTTCTTTTTTTTAACCTTCATGAACAACTAACTACAGGATGTAATGAGCTTCCACTGTTTCTTGCAGCAGGGCAAGAAAGAGAGGTTCAATAGCCTGAACAATAGCAAATGAATCTTTGTATGCATGAAACCCAGCACTGTATAGTCCCCTGGGCACTGCCAGATGTGACCCAGAAACCAAAATCATTCATTACTATTTTACTTACTGTAATACTAGTAACAGTACTGTTGATTCCCATCGAGAAGGTCAGGGTTTTTGTTTTTAATATCCTATCCTTTGGAAACTGTTACACTTCTCATGTTACGTTAATCATTGTTTTATTTTGTTTTTGTTACCATGGATTAGACCCAGGACCTCATACATGCAATACAAGTGCTCCACCAGCCTACCGCTAGATAAGTTTTAAAATTACTTTTCAGACTTTAAAATTTAAGACAAAAATAGGGCAAATCATGACTGTAAATCAGTGTTTCCTTCAGTTCTAAAGAACCTGAAATTTGAGGCCGAAAAGATAGCATGGAGGTAAGGCGTTTGCCTTTCATGCAGAGGGACGGTGGTTTGAATCCCAGCATCCCATATGGTCCCCCGTGCCTGCCAGGGGCGATTTCTGAGCATAGCGCCAGGTGTGACCCAAAAAAACAAAAAGAAAAAAAGAACCTGAAATTTTCAAGTAAAATTTGAAAAGGAAGAAAAAGAGAAATGTGTGAAAATTACTTGGAGATTTGTTGGCTCAGTGTCTCATCATAGCCCCTCTTCTTCCATCTCTGTGTGAAGAGCTTTGCACCACCACAGCAGCACTGGATCGATAGTTTTGTGTTCTCAGGACAGGAATCCCCGCCACTGATTCTCCTTTCCAGGCCTGGATGTTTGTTTGCTTGTTTGTTTTTGTTGTTTTGGTTTGGTTTTTGTTTGGAGGGCCACACCCGGTGGTGGTCGGGAGTTATTTCTGGCTCTGTGCTCAGAAATCATTGCTGTAGGGCCTGAGTGACCAAATGGGATGCTGGGGATTGAACTCCAGTCAGCCACTTGCAAGGCAAAGGTCATCCCTGCTGCACTTTTGCACTGGTTTTAAGTCTTCATTGGTAATTACAAATGATACTGATTTCCCAGTTCAGTGGAAAAGGTGGAACATACTTTAGAGTGCTGGCCTCATTTTGGCCTTCTCCCTACCCCAGAGCAGGTTGGTGCAGGTAACTAGAATTTAAGTACTTGAAAGTGCAAGAAACAAAGTCTTCTCCTTTTGCAAGGTGGCAGGAATATGCGAGGGGTTAAAAGTCCAGGGCTTCATACAGGAAAGGCAAGTTCCCCAAAGGCCTTTCTCTTTCTCTTCTTTTCTTAAGGCACATTTCTCTTGATGCACTTTAAAAATTCTTAGCTATTTCCAGATACTAAACTGAAAGGGACCATTTATATAATGCTATTTAGATTTATTTCAAATTAATTTAAGAAAGAATACATTCCTGGGTAACCAGTATATAAGGAAAGCATTGCAAGGAGATGAAAACCAGTTTTATGCCATCCATTAGAAATCACCAGTATAACTAGATTTAAAAATATATATATCTAAATATATTGCTCTCTAGTTTAGAATATGTAAGCATAGCTGCCTTAAGGATCAAGAAGGTGATTTTGTGATAAAGTACTTAGATTTTAGAATACAAATATTTTATACAAGAACAGCATTTATTTCCCATTTCTCTGCTATCTAGTGAATGTGACAAACTTTAGAAGTGAACATAGGGGCTGGAGAGATAGCATGGAGGTAGGGTGTTTGCCTTGCATGCAGAAGGACAGTGGTTTGAATCCCGGCATCCCATATGGTCCCCTGAGCCTGCCAGGAGTGATTTTTTTTGAGCGTAGAGTCAGGAGTAATCCCTGAGCAATACCAAGTGACCCAAAAACCAAAAATAAATAAATAAATAAATAAATAAATAAATAAATAAATAAATAAATAAATAAATAAAAGGCAGGAGAGAGAGAGAGAGAGGCCAGAGTGACAGTACCTTGAATAGATAAGGTGTTTGCCTTGTACACAGTCAACCCAGGTTCAGTCCTTGGTATCTCATGGTTCCCTGAACCTTCCAGAAGTGATTTCTGAGTACAGTACCAGGAGCAACTCATATCCTGAGCGCTACTGGGTATGGCCCCCAAATCAAACCAAACAAACCCAACAAAAGAAAAAACCCTGCGACTTATTGATTGCAAGTGTTAACACAATTAAAATAAAAAAAAAAAAAGTAGTGAACAGAGTTTCTCAGACACTGGGATTCTGGACCCTTTAAGGCTGTGTTCTAACCCTGAAGCTGCATGTCAACAATCAGACACATTCAGAAACTAATCGGTTTGGTGGTGATGGTTCTTAATTTTAAGTGCTCAATTTTGGTGGAAAAAAAATGCTAAAATGTCTTTAAAACCTCACTCAGTTTTTACATTTTAACATTATCAGTAGTCCTTATGGCTTACAGTAATTTGGCCCCATAATTCTGACCTGCTGTTTGTTTAAAAGTACTTTTTCATGTACCTAAAATACTACTGTGAAAGATATATAAGCCAATATCATCAAAATAAAAATTAAAAAAAAAAAGTACTTTTTTATGGAGGACTGAGAGTGGATCACATCTAACAGTGCTTGGGAGAGGGGGACCTGGAGGTTCCAGGAGTCAGACCTGAATCCCCTGAGTGCAAAATATGAGCCTCTAGCTAGTGGGCATCCCCCCCCCCCCCACACACACACACCACTGTTAAAATCTTTAGTACCAAGTGGAATGCCTCACTCAACACACTACCAGGGACTTGTGACTTACCAGTCAATTCTTCACTATTGAACTAGAGGTCTCCATGTGTTCTCAGTTTCCTGAGAACACTGAGAAACTAGATTAACTTGTCTTTTACCTCTTATCATTTAGTTCTCATACTTAATCTAAAGTGAGGCCTATTTTTGGTTTAATAGCATTTAAAGGTGTTCATAGTGGTTTCATCTTTTAACTTTGTAGTCTCTACAAAAATAAAGCATTATTGTATAGTATATGGCAGTTCTATACCATTCTACCACATGGAGAGGATGATGATGATGATGTGATACCATCTGCAAATTATATTGTAACTGAAAAGTTAGGAGAGTCAATGGAGATAATTAGAAGCTTTCATGTGGCACTTTTTCTATTTTTACTTATCTGCAAAAATTGTGAAGTTATAACTGAAATATGTATCCAAGAGAAAGAATAGTTTTCTAGATAATAATGGGCACTAGGAAAGTTTGCATTCAGAAGTGACCCAAAGGTTCTAAAAGGTAGTATGGTTTTCGCTATAACTTATTTGACAAAAGATGCTTTATATGTAATATACTTCAAGTTTGAAAGTTAACTGAGAAAAGAATATGAAGAAACTAGATATATTTTTTCTGAAGCAGTGGAATAAAATCTGGGGTGCTATTGTAGTGTATATATTTAAGGAATATTTATAACTAAGTATGCTCCTATAGACTTAAATAATCAAAATTTAAGTTATTCCTTATTAACTTATCCATTTATCTTCCAGTTTAAATTTCACTTGCCATTGTTTTTTTTTATTTATTTCTTATTTGTTTTTATTTTTGGTTTTTTGGCCACACCTGATGACGCTCAGGGGTTACTCCTGTTTATGCACTCAGAAATCGATCCTAGCTTGGGGGATCATATGGGACTTTAGGGGATCGAACTGCCCGCCATCTGTCCTAGGCTAGTGGGGGCAAGGCATAGATGCCTTACCGCTTGCACCACCGCTCCGACCCCCAACATTGTGTTTTTATTTCCAAAGTCCACAGCAAGACTTTTCTCCAAAAGCAGAATGGTTCAGAAGTGGAATTGAACCAATTTTCAGTTTTATCACTCTGGCTATTCTATTTTTAAGTTAAAATGTATGATATTGAGCTTTATTAATAGAGAAGTGGGGACCAGAGAGATAGAGTGGAGGTAAGGCATTTGCCTTGCATGCAGAAAGACGGTTGTTCGAATCCCGGCATCTCATATGGTCCCCTGAGTCTGCAGGAGCGATTTCTGAGCATAGAGCCAGCAGTAACCCCTGAGCGCTGCCGGTATGACCCAAAAACCAATTAAAAAAAAAAAGAGAGAAGTGAGCAAATGTCATAGGTTGAAGATTGAGTGGTACTAAGAATATATTTTAGTTTCATACTAAACTCACACAGCTTGATGTTTCTACATCTTAGTAATTACAATATTTTCATGATAGACTAAAATTGATTCCCTTGTCCTTTGCAAATAGTTTCTGCAAAGTTGTCAGATAATGTTACTGGGATCGCAGTTTGGCAGTTTCCAAAAATCAAGACTGCCCTAAGGATGTTAACTGATGTGATCTCCTTCTGAGTAGACCCAGGTCAGTTCCAGTCTGATGTCAAGTTCTTATGTATGTAAGAGTTTACAAAAATTTTAAAGTGTTAAAACATTAATCCAAAACAATAGCTTTCTATTTTTTGTAGAAATGTAATGTTTTACTTCAGGACCAAGTGATAGAATAGTGATAAGGCACTGCTTTACACACAGCCTATTAGTGCTTGATCCCCAGCACTCCATATGGTCTCCACCACCCAAACCCTATCAAGATTGGTCTCGAAGTGCAAAGCCAGGAGTAAGCCCTGAGCACAGTTGAAGGTGGCCCCAAAACAATAAGTAAATAATAAATAAATAAATAAATAAATAAATTTCTCCCCTTACCTTCAGTTTGAAGTGCCTGGTTTATAAAATCAAAGCTCCTTTATTATCGTCTTTCTCTTTAAAATGGACTGATTTTAATAATTAAGCTTAAAGCTGTGGTGATGACACACACAGATAATTGCTGCTTGATGACTTAAAGGGTAACAATATCATGACTTAAAATGTTTTTGTTTCACTGCCAGGGAGATAGTAGTACAGGGATTTAAGCATTTTGCTTGACATGTGACCATCCTTGGTTCAATTCCCAGCACAGCATATGATTCCCCAAGCACTGCCAGCCCAAAAGAGAAATACAGTAAGTAAGAGACTTTGTTTTCTTAATTGTCATTCTAACCATATCCAGATTTTATGATTCACTTAAACAAGTTAAAAGAAAATCATCTCTCCTGCCTGATGAATGTTGTTCCAGTTAACAAAGTACATCCTTGATCCCTAGGTTTCTGGGTATTAGTGGGGGTCAGTACCAGGGCATGGGGAGCCGGCTCTGCAGGACTGCTCTGTCCTCTGAGACTTTCACTCCCGTTGCCAGTGTAATGTCCATGTTGTCAGATCTGTCTACCCTGTCACAAGCTGAGAGTAGTCCAGTGAGTTTATTGGGGGGGGGGGGGGGTTTGTTCTTTCTCTTTGGGGTGCCTGAGGTTAATGCCTTTCAGGCCTTTGGAAGGAGTAAAGTTGAGCTTGATTCATGTGTTTATTTGTACAAAGTGATATGGTCACTTGCACTTCTATTTCAAAAGATACTTTGTAGAAAAGTAGTGATCCCTAATGTGGTTAAAATTTGGTTTCAGCCCAAGTCCTAGTAAATATGTTTATGTTTCCCACTACTCGCCTCCTGCTGCATTAGACAGCAGCTGGCCGCCTGTTAGGCTCCCTCTGGCACCTTAGACCCCATGGGAGGGTGGTGTGGCTCCCTCTGCCACCACACTCTCAAAAGTCATTTTATAAAAATCCTAGGTAAGCTATTTTAATATTTAGGTAGATACATATATATTTGTGAGGGATACTTTTAGAACAGTTTTTTTTTAACCTTAAAATCCTTTATTCCCATTTTTGAGAGTAAATAAAGCTTTTCCAAGATTAGAACTTGTCTTTTTCCACAGAAGCATATTGAGAAAGTCAGATTAAATTTATACACCCTAATTTAGTGATAGAAGAACTAGGTGCCTGCTTAAAGGACATGGAAATGGGGTGGGGTGGAAGGTGTTGATTTAGAAATGGATTTCTAAATAAATTTTGTATTTGTCTCTTTACTGCTGCAGTAACTGCTCAGTGTTTCACAGAAGAAGCATATCAACCAAGCTCCATTTATAAAACTGAAGAACATTCTAGAATAACAGTCTTCCAGTGGGGCGACTGACTGTGTTGTTTAGCTAATGCATGCTTCAATATTTGCATTGAGAAAGTCCAGGGAAAACTTTTGTTAACTCGCTAATAATCTTGGTGTTCTTTGGGGCCACTTGCATTCTGTGCCACCCTTGTTGAAAGTGTTGTTCTGGTGAGGAGCTGTGTTCTATTCTGTAGCCTTCCCTCAGGAAGAACTCAGCCAGAGCTTCCTCACCCGCCGGCTTTCTACTCAGTTGTCGTCTCATTTACCCGGTGATAGTGGCCACAGCGAAGTTATTTGGCATGTTCCACTTTCAACGATTAAAGAGAAGATTTTGGTTTGGGATGTGGTTTTGTTTTATTTTCTAAAAAATGTATACAATGTCAAACTTCACATTTTATATACTAGTAGCTGATTATTGGTATTTTTCAGGAATCATCATTCTTGGGGTGACTACACACACACACACACAAACACACACACACACATATATATATTTGTGACTTTTGTAAACTAAGTGCCGTTTCAATGTTACAATCATTTTTAGAGTTTCTGTAATTAATGTGAATATTATGGTTTTTCAAATCTGTTCTGAGTACAGTGTTTGCTTTGTGAACCTGTGTGTAATGTATATATTCTGTATAGTTCTATTGTACTGAAATTTTAGCTTGTTTGATAATAAGGAAAATATGTATTGAGTATCTTTTTGCTAGCCTGGTTGTTTAATCTTTTTTTTTTTTTAAAGGTTTAAACTATTTTTTAAAAAAAAATTTTTAAACTGGCCTTTATTACATGGTCACAAATAAAGTTGGAGTTAGAAGGTCAGGGAAAAATGGTTTTGGATGTCTTAGAATAGAACCGTAGGACTAAGATTTGAGGGTTCTTTTTCTCATTAAAATACTTATTAATCCTTTATGGAGAAAAACTTCCTGGGATTTTTTCTTGTTGTTGTTGGCTAGAAGAATTGGTACTATTGGATGAGGCCAAGTCAATACAAAATAATGTATCCCTGAATAATGCAATTCTTAATAACATGTTACTTAAATAACATCTGCTAAACTTGTTCAAACCAGAGGATGGGGGCCGGAGAGATAGCTTGGAGGTAAGGCATTTGCCTTTCATGCAGAAGGTCAGTGGTTCAAATCCCGGCATCCCATGTGGTCCCCTGAGCCTGCCAGGAGCAATTTCTGAGCATAGAGCCAGGAGTAAGTAACCCCTGAGCATGGCTGGGTGTGACCCAAAAATCAAACCAGAGGATGTATGTCAGCTTCCTGGGCAGGCAAGGACCTCAAAGTGCCAAGGACCCCCAACTATCTCTTAAGATTGAAGGGGATGGTACAGAGAGTCTAGAAAAATTCTTAAGATCCTAAAGGTCCTTGTACACAAGCTACTTCCAGAATCATGCTTTGCATCTTTAAAAGTTGTTCTAGATCCTTTTGAAGAGACAATAATATTGTTGGTGATGCTTCACTATACCCTAACCAGCATGTAGAAGTGGGTCCTTAGCAGAGGCTGCTCATACTTCATAATGAGGGCAGAAGCAGGACCATTCTATTATCTTGATATGGTCTTTGATAACTGGTAACAGGTCTGCAGAATATGGGCATAACATGTAAAGTGTAACATGTAAAATGAAATAGCATTGATTCCGCATCATTTTTGCTCAGAAAGAATGGGTGCTCTATCTTTTTATTTATGAGTAAGCTTTTATATTGCATACCAGTCATAACAAGGCTCAGACATTGGGATCTGGAATGTGGAATTTAAAATGTTTTTAACCTATATTTATGACATCTATGAGAAAATTTTCTTTGGTAATATGGTAATAGGCTAAAAGTAATGACCAACATATCTATCTCTTTAAAGAAGTGGGCCCGGGCCCGGAGAGATAGCACAGTGGCGTTTGCCTTGCAAGCAGCCGATCCAGGATCAAAGGTGATTGGTTCAAATCCCGGTGTCCCATATGGTCCCCCGTGCCTGCCAGGAGCTATTTCTAAGCAGACAGCCAGGAGTAACCCCTGAGCAACGCCGGGTGTGGCCCAAAAACAAAGAGAAAAAAAAAAAGTGGGCCCAGAGTATTTGTAAAGCAAGTATAGAGCGCTTGCCTTGCACACAGCTGAACCTGGGTTCCACCCCAGCACCACATAGTGTCCCCCAAAGCTCTGCCAGAAGGGATCCCTGAGCATGGCCAGGTGTGGTTCAGAAAAGAAGTGAAAGAGTTGAAATGATAACTTTGTGCATTCCCTGATTTGGAGCCTGGCAGCAATCCTCATTCAATGCATGCACCCCTGCATGCACTGGGCCATTCTTGCTCTAAGTACTAAAGTGAAAATGTTTGGTTAATGTTATAGTTAGATTTTCTACAGACATCCATGCTTTTCAGTGGTGGAAATTTGCCTCAAACAAGTTCCATGGTATGTTACTCATTTTTCATGTGAGTAGACATCCATAAGATGGTGAAGATCAGGCATTTATAATCTAGGAAGTATTATTCAAATACAAATGGGACTTTAACTTGTTTGGACCCACACTCGGTGATGCTCAGGTTACGCCTAACTACTCAGGGATCATTCCTGACAGTGCTCGGACTGGGGGGACCAATGGGATTTGAGGATTGAACTTAGATTAACTGCAAGGCAAATGCCTGGCCTGTTGTACTATCTATTGCTCCAGTGTCCTAGAGAGTTTTTTTTCCCCCTTTTCCCCCACATCTTAGTGTAGAATTTAAATGGGATAAATTACATTTTCTTAGAATCTGATACTTGAATTCCCCCTACCCCCAAATTTTTTGAGATACTATTTTAATATATTTAAATACCTCTTTACTTACTTTATTTACTAATTGGAGGCTTGAAATCATATCCAGCAGAGGGGTTTGCCGCATACAAAGCAAGTGCCTTTACCCCGTACTGTTTCTGGTCCTCGCTGCTTGTGTTACAGGGGAGTGGGCATGTCGTTTTGGGGGTGTGAGTGAACATTGACAAGTGTTCAGTCATCCTGAGTTGCTCTCCCCATTGCCACCAGCTTTCCACAACCAGCATTCCTAGAAGCCTTTCCCCAGAAGCCTTTTATGAATGAATGAATTTCCAGACTTTGTTTGTTTTGGACCCATCCCCAGTGGTTTTCAGGGATCACTCCTGGCAGACTCTGGGAATCATATGTGGTACCAGGGTCAGCCGTGGTCCCTCCCTGCTATACTATTTCTTGGTCCTGACAAGAGAACTTTGACACAATCACACAACCTCAACTGCTTCTAAGGATTTTTTTTTTTTGTCATGAGAACCTTCATCAGAAGAAAATAGCTGTAGAACATGAAGAAGTGCCACAATTGCTCTCATTTTCATTCAGGCAGAGTCTAGACAGTGTATATAAGTAAATGTAGGGCCTAGGATAACTTTTGCCCAGGAAGAGAAACTCTTTTAGGTGCAAATGTTTTACAGTTTACAAAATACGACATTTCTTTTTCTTTTGACCTTTCACCTGGTGCTGCTGGGGGTATTATTCTTGGTTCTGTGCTTAAGGGACCATGTGTTGGGGTCATACCAGGGCATGTGCTGCACCCATTGAATGATCTCTGGACCCCAGTGCCTGCACTTGAGTGGCCAGTGTGTAGGAGAGGAAGTAATGACAGGTATGTAGTTCCATGGGCCTTAGTGCCAGGCTGTCCTCCAACCTCTCCAGGTCACTCACCCAACCTGAGTGCCAGGCTGTCCTCCAACCACTCCAGGTCACTCACCCGACCTGAGACACGTGGACTGGACCTCTCTGGACTTTGGACTCCCTAGACAGCTGTCTAGATTGTCTAGAAGACAGCAATCGCATGAGAAGCCAGGACATGGAGGGGAGATGTGCTCTTAAGCCCCTTGGTGCTGAGTTTCGTGTATTAGGTCACTTCTCTGAGTCTAGGCTTAACTTGGACACACCACATGGACAATGAGGCTTCTAGGCTTGCTCTGGCCATTGCAGGCCCACATTTCCCCTCCTCTTTGGGGGGAGGGTTGGGTCACACCCAGAAGCGCTCAGGGGCTACTCCTGGCTCTGCGCTCTGAAATCGCTCCTGGCAGGCTCAGGGGAACATATAGGATGCCGGGATTTGAACCACCATCTCAGCTGAATTGGCTGCGTGCAGGGCAAATGCCCTACCGCTGTGCTCTCCAGACCCAACACATTTCCCCTCCTAACCTAATTCATCTGTCTGGATTCTTGCCCTTGCCCGTTATTTTTTATGGGGGGTTGGGGCGTCACATTCAGTGAGTGCTCAGTGATCACTCCTGGTGGGGCTCACGGAATCTAGCCTGCGTCGGTGCATGCAAGGCAAATGCCCTTCCAGCTGTTTCCCCGAGCTCCTATTGTGAAACCAGCCACTGCTCCCTGCGGCTCTACTGCACAGAAGCCTCTGCTGTGCTCCTCCCTCTGATCCCCTTGCCCCTTGCTGCTCCTGAGTAGCATTGGGTGCTCCCAGCAACTGTACCACACACGGGTTCCTGAGCTTCTCCAAACCTCTTTTTTTTTTTTTTTTTTTTTTTAATTTTTGGGTCGCACCCGGCAGCACTGAGGGGTTCCTCCTGGCCCTACGCTAAGAAATCGCTCCTGGCAGGCTCGGGGGACCATATGGGATGCCGGGATTTGAACCACCGTCCTTCTGCATGCAAGACAAACACTTTACCTCTATGCTGTCTTTCTGGCCCTCCAAACCTCTTCTTAGTCATACCTTGTCTATCTAAAGAACTCCCTGAGCTGAGCTGCTGAGACCAGCGCATCATGTTCAGGACCCGCTTTAGAGTGGCCCCGTCATCACCCACGTCCCAGCGCTGCAACCTTGCATGCCCCTGGAGTACATGACATAGAAGCACAGCACGTGTGCTCCCAAGGGGCAGCTGTGTGTGTGTGTGTCCCAGGGCAGCACAGGGCCCGTCCTGTCACTCCCGTGATCTTAGTCATGCTTAAACAAGGTTTTAAAGTAAAAGGATAGGGCTGGAAAGTGCAGTGGGTGGGAACTGACTTCCATTCATTCCCCAGCACCACTAAAGGTCCCTGAGCACTACCAGGGATCACTTCTGCACAGAACCAGAGATTGCCCTGAGCACCCATGAGTATGGTCCAAATTCCCATCAGCTGCAGCTGTGTTGCTGAACTCCTAGAGTAAAAGGAAACAGCATGAAAGTAGTAGATAGGTCCCAGTGATAGGGCCAAGAGAACCTGCAGAGGCTAATTGGGAATGGGGAAGGCTGGGAATCACAGAAAGTATAATGCAACTAATTGCGCGCTTTTTGGGGGGCCACACCCAGGAGTTACTCCTGCGTTCAGAAATCGCTCCTGGCTTGGGGGGGCCATATGGAACCCCGGGGGATTGAACCGCGGTCCGTCCTGGGTGTGTTTTCACCCAGGGGAACTCCCGCTTAGGGCTGGACGGGGCTGGCGTGTGATGTGCGGTGTGGGAGCGCCCCCTACTGCTCTCTCCTGGAAAGAGCCCGAGGAAATGACAATAGTTTGCAAAGTAAAATTGAAGTGTGAGGGAAAGGTTTTTGGGGTCTAGGGTGGCTTTGCTGTTGAGGGTCGGAGCCCAGACCTCACACGTGCCAGGCCTGCTTTTCCTTGCCTTTGTCTCTGGGCTGCACCCAGCCATGCTCAGGGCTTCCTCCCTCAGGTAGGACCTGAGGGATCAACCAGGGGACCTGAGAGCTGACCCGGGTTGGCCACTTGCAAGAACACGTCTCTAGCTCTGAGCTCCCACCCTCTGTATTGACTCCTCGCAGGTGCATCGGCCGGGAGCGTTGTGGCCCAGTCTGCTTCGGGCACTTCCCTCTTTCCTTCCTTCCTTTCGTTCTTTCTCCTTTCCTTCCTTCCTTTCGTTCTTTCTCCTTTCCTTCCTTCCCTCCCTTTCGCTTTCTTTTCTTTTTCCTTTCTCTTCTTTCTTTCCTTTCCTCCCTTCCTTCCTTTCCTCCTTCCTTCCTCCCTTTCCTTCTTTCGTTCTTCCTTTTTTGGTTTTTGGGTCACACCCAGCAGTGCTCAGGGTTACTCCTGACTCTATGCTCAGAAATCGCCCCTGGCAGGCTCAGGGGACCTTATGGGATGCCGGGATTCGAACCACCGTCTTTCTGCATGCAAGGCAAATGCCCTACCTCCAAGCTATCTCTCCGCCCTCCCCCCACTTCAGGCACTTTCTACACGACCCGAGGAGAGATGCTTTGAGGACCGAATGTGATGCTTTGCACCAGAATCAGGGCCACTCCCTGGCGTCTCATAGGCCCCTTGAACTAGCCCGGAGTAACTAACCCCTGAGCAGCGTTAGGTGTGGCCCAAAACCAAAACGAAAATAGAAGTGACTCCGTTTCCACCGGCTCTCACTGGCGTAGGGGCTGGCCAGGAGGGGCTCCATGGGGGGGGGGGAGAACCCCACAAGTGACTCTGCTCTCCCCGGGTCACCTCCATCCTTCTGCCCTGTGTATGGACGGGACTTCAAGGGGACCTTCTGGGGACTTGGGTAACTAGATATGTTAACTATCGCCAGACATCATTCTTGGTCATCAGGTCCCCTGAGCCCCTCCTCACTGCAGGGTCGCCCCAGGGATCTGCGAGGGCAGAGCGAGGTGGTTGGAGGGAGTTTCAGAGGCCCCTAGCACCCGGCCCCTGCCTCGCACACATCGCCCAGGAGGCTCCCCCAGAAGGGACTTGCAGCGCCTTTTGGGCCATTGGGCCAGGGGACAGTGTCGCGCTTCGTTCCAGAACCCCCCCCCAATTGTCACTTAGCAGCCACAGCATCATTCTCCAGGAGGAGAAAGAGGGTGGCTCCTTGTGCCCACTCATAAGTCACGATGCTGGAACACCTAGATCTCCCGTGCCTGGCACGCTGGTGACTGCTAGGTGGGTTGGCAGATTGGGCAAACTCATGTCTGCGTGCATGTGAGGGCCTGGATCACACCCCAACACCGCAGCCTCCGCTGACCCAGGGCAGAAGGTCAGACTTCCCCTCTACTCCCTTCTGAGCCGGAGAGAAGTCATCCAGCTTTGGGCATTGGCACTGGGCAGTGTGTCCAGGCCTCGGAGGCGGGGACTGCAGGTCGTTTGGTCCTTTGGAGGAGCATTTGGGGCACAGACGTGGTGGGTGGGGGACAAGCTGAGCTTGCCCTTCCCGGGAGACCCTGCACAAAAGTGTGGTGTGGATGTACCAGGGAAGGATCAGGATCCAGCCTATAACACTTCCAGGGCCTCTGACACTGCTAAGGATGCCCTGAATCCCCTCTATAACCCTCAGTGCAAGGACTGGGGGCTGCACTGGCCTGTAGTGAAGGGGGAAGGTGTCTAGTAGGGCTCTCCTGGCAGTTTTCAGGGGACCACCCTGCACTAATTTTTGCAGAGGCTTCCAAGAAATGCTCTGGGGGTCCAGTTCAACCCCAACACCACAGATAGTCCCTCAAGCAACACCAAGAGTGACCCCGAGCACAGAGACAGAAGGAATCCTTGAGAACCTCCAGGCACGGCCCCCAAACACACAAACATAAAGTAAAAGAACCCAGAGGCATGGGGATGTGTTCTGCGGCAGGGCGTTGTCCTGGGGGCCGGCACTGAGTACTACCCCTGACAGATTATGATCTGCTGCATCACAACCAAGTATGCGATCTTACTCAACTCTCCATCCTTCTCACCATCATCCACCACCATCCAGGACTCAATAACAAATGTTTTTCAACAGTGCGCTTTCTGCAAGACATCTTCCCAGATTACTCCATTGGAGTGTCTCTACTTTTGTTCCCAAGATTCAACAAAGTTTGAGGGTAAAGAACAGTCAAGAATTAAGTATCAGCATCTTCCAGGCAGCAGCCTGGATGGAGATGCAGGAATGAGCAGAGAATCCCATCTTTCCTCCCACATGGCCTGTCTGCTCCGTGGCCCATCAAGAACTCAGTCCTCTCCAACCCTTAGTACCATCCTGCCAGGCCACCCAAAGCAAAGCAAAGCAAACAAACTTCTTACTTTGTTATGAGCCACACTCAGTCGTGCTTAGGGGCTACTCTGAGCCCTGTGCTCAGGGAAACATGCAGTGCAGGGGACCCAACCCAGGCTACTTGTGTGCAGAGCCTGTGCTCCAGTAGGGTGAGCTCTCTCCAGCCAAGGAGAGAGAGAACATCCTGCATTAATAAGTAATGAATCTGGGAGTGGAGAGTCAGTACTGCAGGTAGAGCGCTTGCCTTATGTACGACTGGCCTGGGTTCAACCCCCAGCATCCCATATGGACTCCGGTGAACCGCTGGGAGTGATTCCTAAGTGCAGAGCCAGTAGTAAGCTGCTGAGCATTGTTGGATGTGGCCACCCCAAGACCCCCAAAATTATTTTTTGGTAAATCAAAAGAGGTACTAGTAGAGAACGCTACTTTTTGGGAGGTTGGGGTTTGGAGCCACATCCGGCAGTGCCCAAGGGTTTCCCCTGGCAGGCTCCAGGGACCATAAGGGATGTAGGGATCAAACCTGGGTCCGTCCTGGTTCAGCGGTATGCAAGCCAAATGCCCTACCCGCTGTGCTATGGCTCTGGGCCCGCTTCAACAAGGCAGTGTCATTAAGAGAGCTCAAGAACACCCCCAACCCTCCCCCCCAAAACACACACACACACATCATTCCCCTGAGGAACTCTTCCCCCAGCCTCTCCCTTCCCCACCTCTCTCCATCCTCCAGGTTTCCTCTCTCCTTCCCTCCTTCCCCATCCCCCAGTATAGTGCCAGGCCTGGGCCCATGCACCCCACCACCACTACCACCCCACCCCGGGCAGGCCCAGCTCCAGGGTCTGGAGCACAGAGATTCCAGGGCTGGAACTAGAGGAAGAAGCAGCATAAACTCTGGTAGGAAAAGCTTCCCTGGAAAGGAAGTGTATTCCTCACACAGGCACATATCCCAATGGGCCAGAGTCCCAGCTTGGCCCCATCTGTTCCCAGAGTCCTGTTCTGGGGTTCCTTAGACCCCACCCCACATCCCCGTCTACAGGGGTTCCCGGGGTAAGACCCTCTGCAGGAAGGGGCTGTGTCTTCACAGCTGTCCAGTACATGGTGGCTCTTCCCGCCTGGCTCTCCAGAGTCCTGGGGGTTCAGTTCAGTGCTGGGGCCCGAGGCAGGGGTGCAGCGGGCCATCCTGTTCTCAGCTGGGCATCTACACGCCGGTCTCCTCTTTGATCCACTCCCGAAACACGGGGAGCCTCGTGTATACGCCAGGCTTGTCCTTCTGCGCGCAGCCATCACCCCAGCTTACCACACCTGCCTGGAAAATGCGCCCTTCGGCCTCCACGCTGGACAGGGGACCCCCAGAATCACCCTGCAGGGAAACAGCCCCAAATAAGTGTTTCCGCCTCCTCGACCAGGAACCTACATTTCTCCTGAAGCTCAGCCCCATTACTGCCCTCAAGCCAATTCTGTGCCCCATTGCCTATCCTTGACCCCAGCACCCGCATCAACTCTGATCCCTGCAGCCCTAGTTTCTCCTTCCCAGCCTCCCCATCCCTAATCCATGCCAGCACCCCAATTTCAGCTTTTCTCCAGTCCCGAGGCTCCACCGTGTCTACACCCACCCCTGCGATGTCCACCACTGAGCCCACCCCTTCCCCCGTGCCCAGACCCTTCCTGTACCTCCCCCCACTGGCACCCCATCTTTTCTTGCCCTTTTAAGTCCCTGCCCCTTCCCAGTGCCCCTTTCCCCACCTGGCAGGAGTCCACGCCCCCGCTGAGGTAGCCCACACACATCATGCGTGGTGTGATCTGCTGCGGCAGCAGCTTCTCACAGGTGGTCTGGTTGATGACACGGATCTCCCCCTTCTGCAGAATCACAGCTGGGGAGCCTGGAGCAGAGGGAAGCGGGTGCAGTGTGAGGTGTGCATGTGGCTCTGAGGGGTGCCCGGCCCAGGTGCGCCCCTAAACTAACCACGCTGAAAGCACCGTGGCTCGTAGTAGCCGCTATGCACATGCAGGGAGGGAAGGAAGAGAATCAGGCCCAGCTGGAAGGGCTTCCAGGTCTAGCTTTTTCCAGAACAATGGTTTTTCTATTTAAGGGCTCAGAAGCGACTGCGCTCAAGGATCGCTTCTGGCAGAACTTGAGGGGCCATATAGAGTGCTGGGGTCAAGGTCAGCCCTGTCACCCCGGTGCTATCTGTACGGGCAACAGAACAATGCGCCTTTGGGGAGAAGCCAGAACCTCCCTGGAGGGAAGTGCCCTCGGCACCGGGCAGCAGGATGGGGTCCCCTGCTCACCTCCCTCCTTGGTGTGGCCCCAGCCGGTGACCCAGATGGCCTTGCCCGTGGGGAAGGAGTGCGTGGTGTCGGGCAGGCAGATGGGCCGCACCGTGCTGCTGTATTCGGCAGACTTCTCGAGCTCCAGCAGCGCGATGTCATAGTCGAAGGTGTAGTCGTTAAAGGAGGGGTGGCGGATGATGCGCTTCAGCCCCAGCTTCTGCACCCCCGCGGCGTTGCGCTTGCTCTGGTCGTGCAGGCCCAGGAAGGCCGTCCACTTCTTGGGATCCGAGTAACTGGGCAGGGACAGAGGCTGCGGTGAGCACTCCTCTACCTGCTGCCCGGTGCCAGGGCCGAGAGTGGCTCCCACCTGGCTAAGACTGACAGTTCTGTGTGCCCTCCCCTCAACGCTCACCCCCTTTACTGCTTTTCCCGCCTTTTTGTGCACAGGTTCATTCCTGGCAGTGCTCGGGACGATATGGGATGCTGGGAATCAAACCCAGGTTGGCCACTTGCAGGTCAAGTGCTTTACCCCACTACTATTACTGCAGCCCATCCACTCTCATTTCTCTCTTTTAATATGTATAATACACACACACACACACACACATATGTAAATATATATTATTTTGGGGGGCACACCCAGCATGCTCAGGGTTAACACCTGGCTCCACACTCAGAAATCGCTCCTGGCAGGCACGGGGGACCATATGGGATGCCAGGATTTGAAGCAATGACCTTCTGCATGAAAGGCAAATGCCTTACCTCCATGATATCTCTCCGGCCCCCTCTTTTACTATATTTTTAAATATCCATTTAGTTTGTATGCCCTCCCCCTTCCTCTCAGTGTTGTGGTGGGTGTCCAAGACGCCTGCAACAGGAAGTCACTGAGGTCACACAGGATTGCAGTCAGTGGACAGAGCTGCTAGAATTGCATTTGGTGCATGTGGGACACCAGGGAACAGAGCTCAGAACCACAGGCCTGCAACCAGGGACTCTACGTCCACAAGACATAAAATCTTAGCAATCAGATCTTCCAGAGAGATCTGGGAGAAATCACAAATTCAACTAAGTAATTTTTTTATATAGAAGCTTTTTGAGGGGAGGGGGGCAACACCCAGCAATGCTCAGGGCTTCCTCCTAGCTCTGCACTTCGAAAATCAACTCTGGAGGTATTGGGGGACCAAATGAGGTCCCAAGCAGGGATTACCACAGGAGGGAGGGATGGGGACAGTGACCCACCTGAAGCCACTTTCGTCCGTGTAGCAGTGGGCGGCAGATACCATCCAGTCGGGTGAGATGAGCGAGGCGCCACACACATGGCCTTGATCCTGGGCATGGAGACTGACCTGCCATGGCCACTCGCCCTCATCTGCATTCTTGCCCCCGACCACACGGGACTGCTTGGTGAAGGGCCGAATCCCACAGTCTGTGGAGGAGATGAGAGACTTAAGACCCACAACAGGGGCTGGAGAGATAGCATGGAGGTAAGGCATTTTGCCTTTCATGCAGAAGATTATTGGTTCGAATCCCGGCATCCCATACGGTCCCCCGAGCCTGCCAGGAGGATTTCTGAGCATGGAGCAAGAATAACTCCTGTGTGAACCCCACACACACAAAAAAGACCCCACAACAGACTCCAAACTGAGTCACAGGTCTCTGCCTTGACCCTTCCTTAGGTGCCCAAATTCCAATCTCCCTCCTGGCTGGTTACAGCATGGGGTTAACACACTTAGCTTTGCATGCATTCAATCCCAGTTTGATTCCTGGCATTGCAAATGGTCCCTCAGCCCCTATGGTTCATTTTATTGCCACATCCAGAGGGTGCCAGAGACTGAATTCAGCTTGGTCGCACACAAGGCAGATGTACCCACTGTGCTATTACTCTGGCTCCTCAAGGGTCACTCTTGAGCACAGAGCCAGAGTAATCCCTAAACACTGCTAGGTGTGCCCCCATAAAAACCCAAATATACATGGAAGAGGGAGAGGGCAAGGCTGCAAATGCTGCTTCACTTAAATTTCAGCTGCCGCCATTTGTCTTGAGTTCCCTGGGGGGAGGGAAAGTTTGGTTTGGTTTGGTTTTGGGTCCACCACCACCTCATGGTGCTCAGGGACCCTGCAGTACTGGGGAATGAACCCAGGCTCCAACATGCAAAACACAAACTGCAGCCTACTGACTCTCTTTTTGATACTGAGGGAAGAGCAGACGGCAACTTGAGGCCACAAGACACCTGTACTCAGCTCCGGGCTTCAGAGGCAGGAGGCTAAAGCACAAGGAGAGCATCAAGCAAAGCCCTCATGAGAGCTTCAGGTTGAGCAGGGAAGCAGGGCTCTCTTCCCTGCAAGAGGCGATGCCAGCTTTTGTGCCAGCTGCAGTCATTCCCTCAGCCCTCGCCCCTCACCAAGGCAGAACTAGATGAGAGAAGCACCATCCCGATGCCTACCACGGTCTGCACTGTGCACAACGAACAACCTGCCCTCCCAGTCAGGCCATGCTGCTCACCACAGTTCTTTTCATCTGAGCCATCATTACAGTCCTTCTTCCCATCACACTCGGGGTTGGCCTTGCTCACACACAGCCCATTGTTGCATCGATAGGTGTCTTTGGTGCAAGTGACCACATTCACTGCTCAAAGAGGACATGGGGAGAGGGTGTCACCCAGACAGGCCGGATGCGCTATCACCTGAGCCCCTCATTCTGCCACATCTGCCCACCAGCTTGCCACCCCATTAACGGTTCTTTCAGAATCTTCTGGAAGGTTCTACCTGAATGGAGACATCCTTTCCTGCCACACTCAACATGAAGGTGTGCCCACTGCCCCTTGGTGCTCCCGAAAGCTGTATTCCCCAAGGATGCTGGGCAGGGACAGGCCTCACCTCTTTTACAGTTGGCCTCGTCAGACCTATCCCCACAGTCATCCTTGCCGTCACACTGCCGCGTCTTCGGGACACACTTGCCATTGTTACACTTTAAGTTCTCAGCTGGACAAGCTGGGGAAGCAAAGAGCATGAGGTGCTGGCTGGGGGCAGGCAGGGAACAGGGATGCCGAGGCCCAGCAGCCACCCGCAGACACTCACCGCACGCAAGCTCATCACTATTGTCCCCACAGTCGTTGACGGTGTCGCACATCCAGAAGAGGGGTTTGCATAGCTTATTTGCACATGTGAACTGATAGGTTTCGTTGCACTCTGGGGGTGGGGGGTGAGGTCAGCCATGCAGCCTGAACCCACATCCCCACAGTCCTTGCAAGATCCCTACTAGAGGGGCAGTAGGAGCCATCTCCTTTTGTACCCCAAAATTCACAGAACCCCATGGGGCACCCCATTGGTGAGGCCATTGAACCCGGGAGGGTTGATAGTTGTGCAACAAGGTCAATGTCCACCCCCAGGTTCTGGCTACTGTGAGCTGGCGCCCAAGGCAGAAGTGGGTCGAGGAGCAGGGTCAAGGGGAGGAGTGGATCGAGGTGTGGGGGTCCCACTCACTGCAACCAAGCTCGTCACTGAAGTCAGAGCAGTCAGTCCAGCCATCGCAGCGCAGCCTACTCTCTACACACCGGCCTGTGTTGCACATGAACTTCCCAGGACAGGCTGTGGGGAAGAACAGGCCGGACTCAGGGTCCTACTCACACCCCTGCCCCCAGGGCGCTGTCTCTGCCAAGGCACAGAATGTAGGAGCCTTCCAGAGGCCACCAGGCTGTGACATGGGACACATCCTGCAGCCAAAGGAAGGCATGTGGGGAAATGTGGGGCCTGCTGAGAGCACAGCCCATGTGCCAGCACACTGCCACCACCACCCCTGGGCTGCAAGTTGGATGTCCCTGTACCACATATAAGTCTCCTGATATTCCAGATTCCACCTCTGAGCCCTGAACGCCAGCACTCAACCAGAAGCCACATCCTGGTCCACAGATATTACTTTGGGGAATTCCCAAGCAATATTCCAGGAGGCCTGGGGGTTCCTGGCAAGATGTGGCCAATGGGATCAACGTGCAAGTGGTTGGTCTCTGCAGGAGGGAGCAAAGGTGCCAGGAACTGACCCCAGAGTCTCGCTTGGGGCACTGCCCTGATCCAATCTGGACCTTCCCCTATGGATCTGGGGTGGAAGGTAGGCCCCCATGCATGACAGGCAGCGAGTGTCAGGCTGCACTCAGCCCTGGTTCTGACTTAAATTCAGAAAAGAACCTAGGATCATTGAGCACATGGAGAACACAGCACAGCAGAGCACAGAAGGCCACAGAAGCTTCCAGAGAGCTTAGCTAGGCAGGGGCCAGAGGTCCAGGGTAGCCTCTTTCCTTTCTCTTTTGGTTTTGAGCCAAACCTGAGATGCTCGGGAGGCTGTGTGTGGTGCTGAATCCCTGCCCTTTCCTGTCTGAAGAGGCTTTTCAAAGCTAGGAGGCCTGGCCATACTTATTCTTGCCTGATAATTCCCGAGTGGCCAACTCTGAAAGGTGCCGCAAGAATACAAGAAAAACTCCTAGTCGTAAAGATGCCAAAAGACCCACAAGGTTGGGGAAGAGAGTTGGAGTGGCAGGGGTGGCCTCCTAGCTCTGGGAAGACCTTTGCCCTTTGCACATGCCTGACCCTGCCCTCTGCAGCCCTTCCCTCTCCTTCCAGGGTCCAGCCTCCAGAGTGAGAGAGGGACTCACGGTCACTGGAGTCGAAGGACAGGTACTCAGCCAGAAAGCCCGTGTCTGTGTACGACTGATCCGAGTGGAAGCGAACCGTGAGCTTGTTGCTCTGACTGGCCACTACGAACTGGGGCTTCTCCCCACAGAACCTGCCAGAGGACAGGGCAGGAAGAGACCTTTGGAGGGGGCCCAGGCATCCCTCCTGCACCCCCCTGACTTCGCCCCAAACTCACTTCTCCCCATTGACCTCCACGTAGTCCTTGGTGCAGCTGCCCAGGGCCACACCAGGCTCGAGCAGGAAGAAGAATGTGAAAAGGACCTTCACGCGGTCTGCAGGGACCTGAAGGCGAGACGGTCAGTTCCTGTACCCCCAAACCCCAGTGGTCAGCTCCCATGCTGCGGAACTGGCCTCTTTACAATTCTGTGCAGAAAAGCAGGGACAGGACATGTGCAGCAGCATGACTGAAGGTACCCATGGCAGGGGTAATGTGAGGCCCTTAGGGGCTACAGGAAAAGGTGCTGGTATCATGCAGGGAACAGAGATGAGCTCGAGGGGAGTGCAACCCCATGGCAGGACTCAGTCTCCATGGCTCACACACATCTACTCCAACACAGGGACAGACAGACCACCCACACCAAGCCCTCAGCGCTGAGGACCAGGACTAGCTAGCAACCAACCCTAAGGAACAGGGTATTCCCCCCACCAACACTCCATAGTCCCACCTCGATGTCCCAGGTGCAGTCCGTGTTGGGGGGGTAGTGGGCCGGGTAATAGGGGCTGCTGAATGTCCCCTGAGGACCTCGCAGGGAGCCTCCACAGCCTGAAAGCAAAAATGGGAGAGTCAGCATGGCCTGTTAGTCTTCAGGATGAGGACAGGGCCTGAGTTAGTGCACCCTTACATGGGCCCCCAGTGCTCCAGGGACAAACCACTGCAGGTGACTGCCAGTCCCTGTGCAGGACAGAAGCCCAACTGGCCCTGGCCCTGCCCCTGTTCCTGGGCTGCCCACTCCCCACCATCCTCACTGTGCATCTTGGGCAGCTGGAAGAACGTGGCCTCGAAGCCAGGATGCCGGCGCTCTGTGGTGATGACCAATGTGACAAGCAGCACATTCTGGGAGGAGAGGAAGGTCAGGTTGTAGGTGGGCGAGAAGGTGCCACACAGCCTGCGGGGGCAGAGGGGACAGGATTAGAGTGGGCAGAGCCCAGACACGGCCCCTGAGCACAGCCAGATATGGTGTCACTCTCAAACCAAAGCAACAACTACAGTCTGCAGCTGTACAGTCTGCAATCTAGCTAAAGCCTGTGGCATAGGGCTGGAGCCATAGGACAACAGGGAGGACATTTGCCTTGTACACAGCTGGCCCTGATTCTATCTGTGGCATCCATACGATCTCCTGAGCACTGCCAGGACTGATCCCGAAACACAGAGCCAAGCATAAGACCTGAAAACCACAAGGTATGGCACCAAAACAAAAACAAGCAAACAAACAAGTGTGCAAACACCACAATCAAGGCTGTGACAACAGCAACAACCCAGGGAAGGACATAGTTGTGAACATGTAAGGGGCCCATCTGCAGATATGCAGGGACCCAGTAGAGGATGCAGATGTGTAGAGTGAGGGAAATCCATGCTGGGCCCAGACTGTAGTAACCACAGAGCAGTGACATCCACACGCGCCCATATTCAGAGCATGCCAGGCACTGCTGTTCCAGTGTTCCTCCATCTGCTATCAACTTGGAGTTCAACGCCACAGGGCCGGAGAGATAGCACAGAGGTAGTGTGTTTGCCTTGCATGCTGAAGGAAGGTGGTTCGAATCCCGGCATCCCATATGGTCCCCCGAGCCTGCCAGGAGCGATTTTTGAGCGTAGAGCCAGGAGGAACCCCTGAGCGCTGCTGGGTGTGACTCAAAAATAAAAAAAAAAGTAACAACGCCACAAAGTAGAGGCTGTTACCCCCATATTGCAGACAAGGAAATTAAGGCAGAGATGAGCAATAACACACCCAAGAATCCACAGTTAAACAACAGGACCAACTTCTGGAAACATAAGAAAAGTCTTTATACCAGGCTCCATTCTAGGATTAGCACAATGACCAAGACCACCAACTACAGAAGACGGATTAAAACAACACTGAAGGAACAGAACTTTTTTTTTTTGTTTTTTGTTTTTTGTTTTTTGGGCCACACCCAGTGTTGCTCAGGGGTTATTCCTGGCTGTCTGCTCAGAAATAGCTCCTGGCAGGCACAGGGGACCATATGGGACACCGGGATTTGAACTAATCACCTTTGGTCCTGGATCGGCTGCTTGCAAGGCAAACGCCGCTGTGTTATCTCTCTGGGCCCAGGAACAGAACTTTTAAAATCAAAAAGAAAGGGCCCGGAGAGATAGCACAGTAGCGTTTGCCTTGCAAGCAGCCGATCCAGGACCAAAGGTGGTTGGTTCGAATCCCGATGTCCCATATGGTCCCCCGTGCCTGCCAGGAGCTATTTCTGAGCAGACAGCCAGGAGTAACCCCTGAGCACCGCCGGGTGTGGCCCAAAAAAAAAAAATCAAAAAGAAAGACTGCAACATAAGCTCCATTCCTTGACCTATGCAGATACCAAGATCTCTAGATACAGAGGTCTGATATTATCACCCATGACGGAGCAGAAGTCTTTCAGACACCACAAAAGCACCGAGGGGAGAGTAAAGGAACATGCAAGAAAACTGTAGTTATCCCACGACAGTATTCTTCAAGGATGGAGAAACCCTGTGTCTCTTAGGCCAAGGGAATTCCCTTTCTGATTTCCCCAAGATTTACTGTGTCTATGCAGGGGGAAAAGAAAGGCACAAAATAATATTTTTTATTTATTTATCTTTTTTTTTTTTTTTTTTGGTTTTTGGTTTTGGGGCCACACCCGGCGTTGCCCAGGGGTTACTCCTGGCTGTCTGCTCAGAAATAGCTCCTGGCAGGCACAGGGAACCATATGGGACACCGGGATTTGAACCAACCACCTTTGGTCCTGTATCGGCTGCTTGCAAGGCAAACGCCGCTGTGCTATCTCTCCGGGCCCTTTTTTTTTTTTTTTTTTTTTACTTCTTTGTTTTGGTGTGGATATTGAAGTTGTTGTCTCCATTTTTTTTTTCTTTTTCCTTTTTGTGCTATCATGTTTGGTTGTTTTTTTTTCAGGCCACACCCATTTGATGCTTAGGGGTTACTCCTGGCTAAGTGCTCAGAAATTGCCCCTAGCTTGGGGGGACCATATGGGACGCCGAGGGATCGAACTGTGGACCTTCCTTGGCTAGCGCTTGCAAGGCAGACTCCTTACCTCTAGCGCCACCTTGCCCGCCTCGCTATCATGTTTTGATTTCAGGACCGTGGCTATTATGTGGTGCTTGTCTATATTGCGGTAGTGTTCACTGGCTATTTTATTTTATTTATTTTATTTTATTTTATTTATTTTATTTTTTTTATTTTATTTTATATTGTTGTGGTATCTCAATTCCTTTTCTCCCTCATTCCCTGAAACTGAAGTGGAGAGCCTCTAGAAGGACTCCACCCATTTACGACTTATTTGAGTTTTACCCCCCATTTTATTGCTTTTCCTTTCTTCAACCAAAACCACATCACTTGAACTATCTAGTTCTGCCTCTCAAATAGAGGGGGAAATAATGGAGGGTACCAAGGCCAAACAGCTGTATGATCACTAAGTAGTAAGCTAGACACAGAGGGACCACTCATTCTAGTGGCCAGAGGGGTGAGGATAGGGGATATGGAATGCACAATGGGAATGGGGGTGGAGGGAGGACAGGTTTGGGGATGGGAATTCCCCTAATTCAATGTTAATATGTACCTAAAACATTACTGTGAAAGATATGTAAGCCATTATGATAAAATAAAAATTATATATTAAGAAAAACAGGACCATGGGCCCGGAGAGATAGTACAGCGGTGTTTGCCTTGCAAGCAGCCTATCCAGGACCAAAGGTGGTTGGTTCGAATCCCGGTATCCCATATGGTCCACCGTGCCTGCCAGGAGCTATTTCTGAGCAGACAGCCAGGAGTAACCCCTGAGCACTGCCAGGTGTGGCCCAAAAAACCAAAAAACAAAAAAACAAAAAAAACAGGACTGAAATTCATTCCTGTGTCTTTAGCCCTGGATTTGATCCCAGCATTGTGTGGTCCTCTAAGCTCTCTCAGGGGCACTCCCTGAGTATAAATGACTCCAAGTGAAACAGGAAAACTGGAGAGTGGAAAACGGCTAACAGATTTAAGAACACAGAGGCGCTGAATTATGAGAGCAGAGTCACTCAAGCCAATAGATTAGTGCAAAACACTTTTGCCTGTTCAACGCCACACCAGCTGCAATTTAGAATATTTTGTTCTTCAAGGCCACATCAGCTTAGCCTGCAACTTAGTTTGTGTAAGAATGTTTACTTGTTTGTTTATTATTTCCATTGTAGAATGTCTAAAAATAGTGTGGACTTTTGTTTGCAGCCAAGACTTGGTCCACAAATAAACTCGTTTCTCTTTCATCCACTTTGGCTGCAATCTCTATTTTTTTTTTCTTTTTTTTTTTTTTTTTTGGTTTTTGGGTCACACCCAGCAGTGCTCAGGGGTTACTCCTGGCTCTATGCTCAGAAATAGCTCCTGGCAGGCATGGGGGACCATATGGGACACCGGGATTTGAACCATGAACCTTCTGCATGAAAGGCAAACGCCTTACCTCCATGCTATCTCTCCGGCCCCGGGCTGCAATCTCAATTCTTTGATTTTTCCCAACACAAGCATGCTGGGTATGACATAAAACAGAACAAAAAATCAGGGGGCCCCACACCTGGCCAATGCTCAGGGACTATTTCTGGCTCTACATTCACCCCTGGTAATGCTCAAGGAACAGAAGCAGTCAGTGTCAGCCACATGTAAAGCACACACGAAACCCCTGTATGGTCTCTCCAGTCTAAAACAAAACCATTTCTCAGAGCCACACCAGTGGTGATGGGGTCCCAGGAAGTGTTCATGGGGTCAAGGTGGAGCCTGGCTTGAATCTCAGTATCATGCTCCACCTAATCCCTCTCCTCTCCCTTCTTCAAGCAAAGAAAAGGTTCAAATTGGCTATTTGGTTTGGGTTTTGGCTGGAGGTCACACCCAGCAGGGCTCAGGGAGTCACTTTGGGTGGTACAGGGGGACCCTGCAGTGCCAGAGACCAACCCTGGAGCTCTCACATGTGGAACCTGTGCTCCAGTAGCCTTTGGAAGCTACTTCCCAGCTCCCCAAGATTATTTTCTCTATAAATTTCCTACTTCTTCCCTGAGGAACCCCCTCTTGTTGCCAGCTAAATTTGGCAAGAAGCAGTTCCTCAGGCAGCGATGCTGTATCTGGTTTGTGGCCATATCACATCCCCCTTTGGCATTTCCCAGGCCAGACCCTGAGTGAAACAAGCAGGGGGGTGTGGGCATGTCCTTGAGATGTGCCACTGTGCTTTCTGCCCCTGGCGCTCTGCTGAGGGGCCTCCAGACACCTGGACAGAGAGCAGGCAACCAGGCTAGCCTGTGCCCTGTCCGCTACCTACTCACCCCCTACCCTTGTGTAGAAATTTCATCCATAACATCCTCCAGCCCCCTCTACCTCCTGACTGTCAGGACTGCCCCGAGTGACTTATCTGGCCCCTCTGCTGGGGAACTCTGTGGAATCACACTGGCAGTGCTCAGGAGCTACTTCTGACTCTGTGCTCGAGGGACCATGTGGTGCCAAGGATCAAACTTGGGGCTAGGGCATGCAAAGTCTGTGCTCCAGTCCTTTGAGCATCTCCCAGTCTGTAAGGTGCACTGCAGAATAATGGCGCCTCAGGGCAGGGGTAGAGCTTGACTCCGGCACAAAGCAGGAGGCTACCAGCTGCTGTTCAGTGCCAGGCTGATGAAATCACCTCTCAAGGCTCCTGCTGACACTGGCATCGCACCTGGCAGTAACCTCCCACCTCCTTGCAGCAAGCTCGACCCCCCCCCCCATTTCCTGTCCCCACTCCAGAGATACTCACTGAACCACAGCACGGGGCTCCATGGGGCTCAGAGCGTCGTACACTGCAACCAGGTCTGGGTGGCTGCCGGAGCCATCGCAGGGTGCCACGTCGAAGCTACGGAAGGTGAGGCTGAGCACCGACTCGGCGTCCCCGCGCAGCGCCCACTGGCAGCGGGCTCGAGCGGGATATGGGCTGTCGGGGAAGCCTGGCGTGGTGAAACGCTGGGGCTCTCGGCCTTGGGCGTGCAGGGCAAAGCTGCAGCTGTCTGCAGGGACACAGAAAGAGTGTGGGTGGAGCCTGGGAATCCCCTGATCAGCTCCCTCCTCAGCGCCTTGGAGACGGGGCAGGTTACTCACTGTCCTGTCTGGTTGCTATGGTCCGGGGGTCAGTGGCTGAAGAACAAGAGGGAGGAGAAAGTGTCATGTTCTGTGTCCTGGCACCTGGAAGAGCTATGCCCCAGCTGGCCAGCCCATCACCCCACACTCACGGAAGGCCACCACGGACGTGAGCTCAAAGCTGTAGAGGTTTCGGCCACGGGGCGGCAGAACGAACACACGCTCTTCGGCCATGGCCAACTCGGCCTCCCGTACTTGCTTCTGGGGGATGCTGAACTCCGACCAGTAGTAGGCGATGACGCTGCCCTCGCTGGGGACAGGAGTGTTTTTGAGTGCAGAACCCGGGGCCTGCACAGGCCCACACTTTCCAGATGTTGTGCGGGGCAACTGCAAACCCCTCAAATATATGCAAAAGGGTGGCCAAAAGACATCCCTCCAGGATGAGAGCAGTAGTACAGCAGGCAGGGTGCTTGCTGGATTCGAACCCCCACAACCCTTATGGCTTCGTAAGCCCTGCCGGAGTGACCCCGAAATGCAGAGTCAGGAGTAAGCCCTGAGCACAGCTGGAGTTGCCCTCACAAATGGAAAACAAAAACAAAAACAAAAACAAATAAAAGGCCGAAGAGATAGCATGAAGGTAGGGCATTTGCCTTTCATGCAGAACAGTGGTTCAAATCCCGGCATCCAAACGAAACAAAAAAGAATGGGAGAGGGCCAGAGAGATAGCTTGTGGGCAAGTCTACTTGCCTTGCACATGGCTGATCAAGATTCGATCCTTGGGGCTGGGCGGTGGCGCAAGAGGTAAGGTGCCTGCCTTGCCTGCGCTAGCCTAGGACGGACCGAGGTTCGATCCCCCAGCGTCCCATATGGTCCCCCAAGCCAGGAGCAACTTCTGAGCGCATAGCCAGGAGTAACCCCTAAGCGTTACCCGGTGTGGTCCAAAAACCAAAAAAAAAAAAAAAGATTCGATCCTTGACATCCCATTCGGTTCTCTAAGCCCTGCCAGGATAACCTTAAGTATCACTGGGTATGGTCCAAAAACTAAAAAAATAAAAAAAAATAAAAAATAAAAAATAAATAAAAATGTCCCTTTTAGAGGCCAGACAGATAGCATGGAGGTAAGGCGTTTGCCTCGCATGCAGAAGGATGATGGTTCAAATCTCGGTCCCCCGAGCCTGCCAGGAGCAATTTCTAAGCATAGAGCCAGGAGTAACCCCTGAGCGCTGTGGGGTGTGACCCAAAAACCAAAAGAAAAAAGAAAAAAGTCCCTTTTGTGGGCTTTCTGCCCTAGAGCCTAGATCCAGCCAAGCATAGTGTAGTCCAGTGTCCCCCACACCCTGCACTTCAGGGTGTGCCCCAAACAACAACAAAACCCCAAGATGGAGTAGACAGGTGCCACCTGCAGTGCTGCCCAGCTCTCAGCAGCTTCTCTGTTGGGTTTTGGTTTCTGGGGATAAACCTGCTGTCGATCAGGGGCTATTCCTGGTTCTGTGCTCAGGAGCGACCCCTGGTGGTGCCAGGAATTCAGACTAAAGGTCGCAGCTGCCATGCCACAGCTAAAGGCAGCACCCTGTGCAGTCTCTCTGGCCCCGTGCACACAATAGCACCAGACAGCCTGTGACAGCAGCTCAGTAGCTCTACTAACAGCACTTTCAAGAATTCTTTAGCAATGCTCGTGGACCTGGGAATATGCGGGAGCAGGTCCAACAGTGCAGGGCTCAGGCCTGTTGAGGCGGGGCTAGGGACACCCAGAGGGCCTGCAGGGCCCATGCCAGGGTCAAATCCACCCTTTCAGTCATCTGTCAGCCTGCATCTATTTTCCTTAAGTACTTTGAAATTTCCCCAAAAAAGAAAGACAGGGAACAATCCAGTAGCCCTCCCAAACACCCCATGGGCACACTTGCACACTAGCAGGAACTAGGCAGGGCACGGTGGGCACCATGATGGGTGCCCATGACTGAGACACCATCAGAAGCTGGAGCAGTCACAGCCTTGCTCTGACCACATGGCTCCCCTCTGTCCCCACGAGGTCCCTGCACCCACCTGAACGCGGTCACCTCTGATGCCTTGTGGTAGGGGCCAAGTGCGGGGATCCGGCTGTAGTGCACCTTCAGCTGCAAGGACAGGAGGTCAGGAGGATATGCCCGGGATATGCCCACCATTCCAACCTGTGTCCCAGGGTTCAGGGGGCAAAGAGGGGTGTCCCTCTGGCCCTCGTGGTGCAGCCAGAGGCCACCCAGGGTCCTGCCAGAGGCCACATCACTCACCGCTTCCTTCACCTTCTGAGCCAGGTTAGCAAACTCAGTGGAGTTGGGGTCCTCATAGGCGTCCAGGAAATTTTCATTAGTGATCCGAAGGTAACCGTTAAAAACCTTGTACTCCTGCACCTCTGGGTCTGGGTGATCAAAGAAGCGGGGTCAGGTCAGGGGGGTGAGGACAGAGAAATGGGGGTTGACGGTAGTGGGGCCTTGGGGAGGGAGCAAGAGGGAGTGGGGCCAGAGAGGAGATCGAAGGGGAGGGCTGAAGGGGCAGGTTCGGAGAGGAGAACAACTCAACTATGGGAGCCTGGACTGGTGATGAGGATGAGGGAGGCACCCTATGGCCCACACAGTTCTGACCACTGGCACCAGCACCGAACCTCAGACCTATACCCTCCCTCCGGGCCTGGACGTGGTTGTGTGTGTCTGGAGGAGGCAGCACACTGCAGGTCAATCACTTGGAGGTGCCACACCAGCCCTCCCCGTCACACACACAAGCACCCCACAAACCCACATCCACTCACTCTGCAGGTGCCACCACACCAGCAGCCCCGTGGCTAGCGCCAGCAGCAGGCACCCGACCAGCAGTGCCAGCAGGACCACCCAGCGCCTGGGGCCGCGCTTCTCCACCTTCTTGGCATTGTTCGCTGGCAGAAACTCGATGCCTTCCTCGAAGCCATTCATGCTCTGCGAGAAGGAAAAAGCCGAGCTCACCCAGGGCCATTGGCCGCTCCAGCTCTGCTAGCAGGAGCGCTCGGGGCACTTACCTTCTGCCCAGGACAGCCCGGCCACCAAAGCCAGGAGCAGGGCCAGGATGCCATCCTGTCCACACATCCCAGAGCCCAGGCCACCCCCAGCATGGACGGTGGAAAAAGAGCTGCCAAGCGAAATGATGCCAAGGGAAATGAAGAGAGTCTTTGGGGCTCTTCTCTTAAATGAATCATCCTGGACGCAGGCAGATGCCCAGGTTGGGGCAGGAGGGGCAGCTCTGGGCTGGCTAGTGATTGGCCGCTGCAGGCCTCTGCCAGCTTCTAAAGGTGGCACCTCCTCCTGGGGCCCAGCAGTTGGGCTGGCGCCAGGGGGTGGTGGAGGGGCACCCCTCAGCAGGGACCCAGGGGCAGAGCATGAATTGCACCCCCGCACCCTAACCCAGCTCCACCCTTGTTTAATAGCAGTAAGTAAAAAGGAGCAAGTCCAGGCAGCAATGTCAAGTCCCACTGCACCACTGGGGCCGTGAGGAGCACCTGCAGAGAGCAGGAAGCTCTCCAGAGTGCCCCAGGGCCCAGACCTCTTGCTCAGCACTCTTGCGGGCTAGAGCACAGTATAGAGGCTGAGGACTTGTATGAACGCTGCTGGCCCTGGAACCCCATATGTTTCCCCAAGTTCCACCAGGAGTGATCCCTAAGCACAGAGCCACAAGAAAGCCCTGAGCTTCACTGGTGTGGCCCCAAACAAAACACCAAGAGTTTGTGTGCAAAGCTACTAGAGTTCCGACTTCTCCTCTGCCTCTTCTGGTTCCTCCCACCAGGTGGCATCCAGAAGACTAGACCTGAGCAAAGACAGTGTGGGGTCTCTGTCCTGCACATACACCCCACCCCTAACCCAAAGGACCTGTCATAAAGGCGAGTACCACCACACTACGTGAAGACACAGTCCTTTCAAACCACCTTCCTAATTCCACCTGAGATTCCTGAGCCATGTTTCTGGATCTTTCCACACTGTCTGTGAGGTCCCGGTGAAGCCAGGTTCTCCCCACTTCCACTGCCACCACAGTGACTTGGGCCCCATTGCTCTTTCCCTAAAGGGTTGGGTTTGTAACTTATCTATGGCGTCGATGTCACAGCCATGTAGCTGCAGAACCAACACAAACTAGAAAAGTATCTGATCAGTAGGCTGCAGGCACAGTGAATGGTCGCATCTCAACAGAAACTTTTTGAGGTCACATTCAGTGGTGCTCAGGATTTACTCCTGGCTCTGTACTCAGGGACCATCCTTGGAGAAACTCAGGGATCCTCTGTGGTAAAGGGTATTGAATCCAGGTTGGTCATATATGCAAGACATCTTGCCTACTGTACTATCTCTCCATTCCTTGGCCCATGGAATTTAAAAAACAGCTTCACCGAAAAGGAACTGGCATCAACATATAGTATTTTTTTTGTTTTGGTTTTTCGGGCCACACCCATTAGATGCTCAGGGGTTACTCCTGGCTACGCGCTCAGAAATTGCCCCTGGCTTGGGGGGACCATATGGGATGCCGGGGGATCGAACCGTGGTCCTTTCCTTGGCTAGCGCTTGTAAGGCATACACCTTACCTCTAGCGCCACCTCGCCGGCCCCAACATATAGTATATTTATAAGGTGCACAATAACTTTGGGGCTTACATAAACCCCCACAAAACTATCAACACAGGGGCCGGACAGATAGCATGAAGGTGGGGCATTTGCCTTGCATGCAGAAGGACGATGGTTTGAATCCAAGCATTCCATATGGTCCCCTAAGCCTGCCAGGAGCGATTTCTGAGCATAGAGCCAGGAGAAACCCCTGTGAGCTTCCGGGTGTGACCCAAAAAACAAAAACAAACAAACAAACTAACAAACAAAAAACTATCAACACAATATCATGAGCTTATCCCTCACATTCAGAAATTTCTCACATTCAGAGATTTCTCTATGGCCTTTTCCTCTTCCTGCCGTTCCCTCACCTGCCTCAGACAATCCTGCACCTGTTTCTCATGAGTAAGGATAAGTGAACACTGCAGAGTTTTGGAGCAGGGCAACAGAAAGCATTTCCCCACCACCATTCCTGTTCCTCTGCATGCATACTAAGCTGTTCCTATGAAAGTCCTTTCCATAGTCGAGAAGTTTCTTTGTGTGGGTGAAATTTATTTTCCTCCAGACACACTACAGGTTCCAGTTTGGAGCTGTTACCCATAAAGTTGCACTAAGCATCTCAGGGCCAGGCCTTGTTTTGCATAAACTTTGACTTCTCACGGGTAAATGCTTAGCTAGAGCCAACACTGTAAGCTGGGCGAGCTGGGAGATAGGAGAGGTGTGTGTATTTAACATCTGACTTCTCTAGAAACAGTCCAGATATCTCAGAAGCGAGGGCTCCTCTTCCCTCGCACCTGCAATGCCTGTAGGTCTTGCCAGTTTCCACCATCAAGCTCTACACTATGGGTTGTTTCCATGTCAGCCATTCTAATAGGTGTCCAGTATCCAGTGACCTGTCACTCAGTTCAAGGCTGCTCTTCCTATTAACTGATGATAGTAAGCCAGGAGCCATCCCCAAGAAGCAAGCTGGGAGCAGCCTTTAAGTACTGCTATGAGGGTCCCCCAAACCAAAAACCATACCAAACCAAGACAGGCCAGGGATGAAGCTCAGTGGGAGAGCACGTATGTGAGGCCTGTCCTGATCCCAGAGCATAGGGGAGGTCCTGCCCCAATCTGCACAACAAGATATAAAAGATACAGGTCAGGGGCAATAGTACACAGCAAGGAGGGAGTTTGCCTTGCACACAGCTGACCCAAGTTCGATTCCTGGCATCCCATATGTTCCCTGAATCCTTCCAGGAATAAGACCCAAGTATTGGCACTTGTGGCCCAAAACCAACTTCCTTAAAACTGTGACTCACATGGTTTTGCTTTCTGTTTGAGGGCAACACCCAGAGGTGCTTGAGACCCGAGGCCAGACCTCTGAAATGGACAGCATGTGCTCTCTCTTCTGAGTCATCTCTCCCAGAGCCAGCTGACTTTTTAAAATACCAGCTTTAGAACTTTCTCCTTCCCTTTCTGGCTGTGGATTTTCTTTCTCTGTCCAACAATCTTAGGTTCTCTGAACACATCAAAAAGTAGGACTTTGATGGGCCGGAGTGGTAGCAGTAGAGGTAAGGCGTCTGACTTGCAAGCGCTAGCCTAGGATGAACCGCGGTTTGATCCCCCAGCATCCCATATGGTCCCCCAAGCCAGGAGTGATTTCTGAGCACATAGCCAGGAGTAACCTCTGAGTGTCACCAGATGTGGCCCCAAAATAAAAAACCAGGGGGCCAGAGAGATAGCATGGAGGTAAGGCATTTGCCTTGCATGCAGAAGAACGATGGTTCAAATCCCGGCATCCCATATGGTCCCCAGAGCCTGCCAGGAGCAATTTCTGAGATCAGGAGTAACCCCTGAGCGCAGCCTGGTGTGACCCAAAACCAAAAAAAAAAAAAGTAAGACTTTGGCTAAACTCTAGGAACAGACTGTGCGTTGCTGCAGGAATCTGTGCTATGTTGCATTCCAATGTGATTTCCCAGCTCTTTCTCAACAGGTCCTCATGACACCACTGCAAGACTGTTGAAAGGCTCCGGGCCATCTCCTGCATTAGAGTTGGGGGTAGAGTGACAGTCAAAAAACTGCTTGCTGGCAGAGGTGACTTTTGTGGCCAAACCGTGTGTGCTCAGAGTTTACTCCTGGCTCTATACTCAGTGGTCACTCCTGGAGGTGCTCGCAGGACCCTACAGGGGTGCCAGGGATCAAACCCAGGTCTGCCACATGCAAAGTGCCCTTTCCAGTACACTATTGCTCCAGCCCCAAGGCAGAGGCAATCTGCCTGGTTCCCTGTCACACTCAGCCTCCAGAGTAGGGAAAGCAGAGCACGGAGAGAACTTAGGGATCATAGGCCATCCCAGCCTGGCCCAAAGGCAATGGGTAGGCTTGGTAGCCTGCCCAGGAACTCAGAAGTGCTCTGTAATGAGTAATGAGGCAACTTTTATGACCCTCCTCTGCCTCTACTTCAGACTGGTTTTACATATACATACACTAAAGGCAGAACAAAGTCACCATGACACTGAAGGCTAGGCACGGCCACGCCCTGGGAACCCACCAGCCCAGGGGGATGTGGAATTGGCACTTTGGAACCCATGGTGGGGAACACAGGTGTCAAAAGCAACACTGGGAACCAACACTGGGAACTGGAGAGATAGCATGGAGGCAGGACATTTGCCTTGAGTACAGAAGGATGATGATTCGAATCCCAGCATCTCATATGGTCCCCCTGAGCCTGCCAGGAGTGATTTCTGAGCGTAGAGCCAGGAGTAACCCCTGAGCGCTACCGGATGTGATCAAAAAACCAAAACAAAAACAAAAAAAGCAACACTGGTGAGCCCCAAACAAAACAAACAAAAAGTACGAGTGAGTTTGAAACTCAGTAGTGTGAGAGAAACAAACCCTCCCAAAGCCGATGGCCGGTGGTGTTTTTAGAGACTCACTTACTGGAGATGTGGCCCAGGGGAAGAGCACAGACCTTCACCTGGGAATCCAGCCTATGGGCCCCCAAGGGTTCTGTACCACCAAGCAGGGCCCCCGCAATCCCACCAAAGAAGCACTGAATACACGAGTATTCGGGGCTGGAGCTCAGCTTTGCAAACAGACTTGGACTGTGCCCAAGTTCACCAGGAGTTCCCACATGCAGGAGCCTCCTGACCTCCCACACACCCATGTCCTCTTCCCAGGCTCCAGGAACCTACAAGTGTGGCCTTCGAGGGGGCTTCTCAGGAGAAGAGCTGGGGAGACAGTGCACACAGCAGCCGATTAAGTTCCCTTCCCGCCACCTTGGGGTCCCCCAGCCACTGCTACGAACAGTCCGAGAACCATGGATGTGGCCCCAAACTGAAACCAAACTAAAGCAATCAGAAAAGCAACAGGGACCAGTGCAAACTGATCAAGAGTAGAAGAACAGGACAGGGTAAGCGTGTCTTGTACTCCCAATGCTCTGGAACCTCCAGGGCTCTCACCCTTCATCACAGAGCCAGGATCACCCCACTAAGCACTGCCCAGTGGAATCCTCCAAGAGATGAAAACAAAACCACCACACAGACCCAGCAAATGGGAAGGGAAATTCTTCTGCCAGGTTTTCTCTTAGTGTTTTAAAACTGTTCCTGGTAGCCAGGTGGAACCCAACAGGCCAGCCTAGCCTCATATGTGGGCACCCTGGACTCAGTCTCAGGAGTGACTTCTGAGCACAGAGACAGGGCCAGCCCCAGGTATGGCTCCAAACACAACTCCATCCTCCTGTGGGATGGTGTGGCTGTGGGATGGTGTGGCCTGCTGGGAAGTCAAAGATCTACCTGGAAGCATGTGGTAACCAGCAGCCCCCAAAGGGACCTGTAGGGACCCACCTGCTGGCCAAAGCCTCGAGTGCGTCCCCTCAAGCACATCCCACAGACGGGGTGGACAGGGACTTGCTCAAGTGAGCAGCAGGTGCTAAGTTGTTTGGGTGACTCACTGTCCCCCGCCAGACGGGTTTCAATTTCATGATGTCACAGCCACCACACACCGGAGTGACCGGCCCCTGAGAGGACAGAGGAGGAGCAGGAAGCAGCGGGCAGAGCTGAGCTGAAGCAGCCACTCCCGCCCAGGTCAGGGCTGCCTGGGTCAGCCCTGGGCTGGTGACAGTAGCCTCACACCCATGACAGCAGCCAGCACTGGAGCCTAGGACAGCAGCCAACCTGGGGACACATGCAGGGGTCGGAAAGCCCAAGCAAGGGGTTAATGACTCCACTATAGAGCTTCATCCTCAGGGTCCCCAGGACTGTAGGGGTGACCCCTGAACATGGGTGTGTCCACCCACAACCCCATTCCCAGGAGCCCACAGAGCCAAGCTGCCCTCCAAATTTCCCAGACTTGTTAGATCTTGAGAGCAACCAGCCAAGCCAGCCAAGCACTGTGGAGGCCCCAAGGCTGGAGTTGAAACAACCCTCTAGGTTACCCAGAGGATCCAGAAAGTTCCAGAACCTCCACCTTCCCTTGCCTAGAGGCAGGCAAAAGTCTGGTGGGTCTGCTCCAAGTCTCATTTATGGAGAACCTCCCATGCAGGCCCAGGGTCTCTCCAGAAATCCAGTGGTAGGCCCATTCCTGACCTCCTCACTCTTCTTAGAACACACCCAGGGGGCGGTGGAACCTCGAAACCTCTGCCTCTATGGGTGATGCCCCACCCTCACCCTTGCCCTTTGACCCCATCCAGTAAAAGGTGCTGCTGGGAAATGGGTGAGGCAGATTCAACTGTAACCTTGGCCCCAACCCCCAGACTTCCTGTAGGGACCCATCTGGGCTCCCCCAACCCTGCCAAATCCCCTCCACAAGTCCATACATATAACCCCCATGATCTCTTCTTTCCCTTTGGATGAGAGGGAAGCCCAGGAGCCCCGAGATAGTGCTGTGCCTAGGTCCCCCCTTCTGGAAAGTGGGTTAATAGCTGCTTCCACTGGAAGCGGAGGAGCAGCCACACATGACAAGCTGGTCCTGCTAATGATAGGCTCATGTCCCACCCACTCCGGCCTCTCCCAGAGCCAGGCAGGTGCCCCACTCAGGGTCCAGCGCAAGTTCAAGCACAGACAGTCAAAGGAAACAAGCCTATTAAAAACAAAAGCTGAGCAGTGTGTGGATGCCAGGAGGCCCAGCTGTGGGAAAGCAGAGCAGGGCTGCACAGAACTCCTGGACAGATCAAAGCTGGGGCCTCTGCCCAGGACTGCCAGGCACCTCAGGGGAAGCCAAGGGCAAAACCCAGTCCGTGGGTGGATATCAGACTCTGGGAGCTGAATCATGCCACCTGGCTCCTGAACTGAGAGCAGATGCTGCAGGTGTGAGGCCCTGAGTTTGGTCCCCAACACTGCTGGGCTGAGTCTCATCCGGACTCCCAGACCCCAGCACCACAGGTTAGTCCCCTCTGCTGTTTCTGGGGTGTGGGGAACACAACATCCACTGCCCCTCTTCTGATGCCACAAATAAAGCCAGGGATCAAACACTGCACGCAAGACAGGAATCTTTCCTTTCTCCCTCCTTCCTATTGTTGCGGAGGGTGGCATACCTGGCTGTGCTTGGGGCTTACTCCTGTCCAGGAATGAGTCCAGGCAGTGCTCAGGACCATGTGTGGTAAAGGGCTCTAGCCCAGGATAATGGCATGCACAGCTCCCTCTTGGGCCCACCCTTCCTTGCCTTTTCATGAAATCACATCCTGTTTCCCTGGACTGGGCTTCTCCCCCATTACTAACACTTTCATGAAGGTCATCACAGATTCTATGCCACTGGAAAAAGCTGCTCCGGGGGGCTGAGCGTTGCTCTGCATGAGATGTTCGGTCACCAGCACTACAGGTGTGACTCAAAAAGCAGAGATAAAAAGCAACAATACCGAGGTCCCCTGTTCTTCCCTGTGCTGGGGTCACTGGCCCAGGCTGCCTGGAGCCCTAGTGTGCGGACATGCACCGTTGAGTCCACTGACCTGTCCTCTCCACAGATGTGGGGATCCTTTCATATTTGGTGCTGTTTCAAGGGAATCCATAGGCTGAGGTTCAGTCCCTGATTGCCCTTTGGTAAACACATCTATGTACTTCTTTTCTCTCTTGATCCTAACTTTCCTCCAAGGAATGAGTCCCCAGGACTCTAACCTTCAGGGTCACTGACTGTCCTCCCACACACAGGCCATGGTAGCGGCCATTCCCTTTGGGAGACGATGCAGCTCCATCAATGGAGTCTTTTCCATTTTTTTACTTTTCTTAGGGTCCACCTGGCAGTGCTCAGGGCTTAGTCCGGGCTTCAGGCAGTACTTGAGGGTACCTTATAGAATGCTGAAAATCAAACTCAAGTCAGCCACATGTAATGCAAATGCCCTACCTGCTGCTCTGTGGCTCTGGCCCCATGTTGAACCTTTTTAAAGATTCCACTGCAGTTCTGCAGAAATCAGTGCAAAAGCTCCAGGTCTTGCTTTTGGACTGGATTCAGTTTCAGAACTTCTCCAGAGCTCTCAGGCTGGGACACAACATGAAAAGAGATGCCTGAATATGCAGAGAAGCACTCTGGAGGGGCAGGGAGACCAGCAATCAAACCCTTGCGGGTCTCCCATCATCCTTTCCAGTAAGCAATGCTCTCATCAAGTGTGACTATTGGGGAACACTCCCCTCATCAACACTATCAGCCCTGCAAGGACTCCTATGGTCGGTGTTATAAGAAAAGGAGAAACATTTCTCTCTCCTGAAACTCCCCCAGGTTCCCTGACTAACCTTGCTCACTTTCATCAAGCCAACCATTGCCTAACACCTGGCCATCTGCTTCCTCCTCACTTTTGGCCATTTGATCAAGCAAATGCAATATTGAGAAAACAACAGCAAATTTCAAATCAAGGAGCACACTTGCTCCATAGCCCTGTCCGTCACAACCTCCCTCCCTCTGCCTGACTATTCACTGTAAATAGAGCCGATCAACATACAAGGTTATTTATTTATAAAAATAGGGCCCGGAGAGATAGCACAGCGGCATTTGCCTTGCAAGCAGCCAATCCAGGACCAAAGGTGGTTGGTTCGAATCCCGGTGTCCCATGTGGTCCCCCGTGCCTGCCGGGAGCTATTTCTGAGCAGACAGCCAGGAGTAACCCCTGAGCACCACCGGGTGTGGCCCAAAACCCAAAAAGAATATATAAATAAAGCAGCCAATAATAAATGCCTCACAGGCATCTGATCAGGCTTCGGTTAGCAGTCCTCCAAACAGCTTTCCAGAGTGGAAACAGAAAAACTGGTGACATTAGAAAGGTGTTGATGGCAATTCCAGCATCCCAGTGGTAGCTCCCCCCACCCCATCTTTTGGTCTTGTTTTTCTTTGACAGTGGTTTTTTTTTTTTTTTTCTTGCAGGTGATTTCCAGCAGGTTTCCCTAGGGGGGTCTACATACACCTTTCTCCACCTCCAGTCTAGCACCTGCTTCTGGGAGATGGAGAGGGAGGGAGGTGAGGTATTTGATGGAGGTTTAACACATTCTTTTCTTTTCATGTTTGGGGGTGGGGAGGGGGTGGTCCCAACTCTGCTTAGAGCTTGCTTTAGCTCTGCACTCAGGAATCAGTCCTAGCAAGCTAGGAAGAACATATGTAGTACAGAGAACACACCCAAATCAGCCATGTGCAAAGCAAGTGCCCTGCCTTCTGTACTATTGTTCGAACCCCATCTATTATTTTGAACACACTGTGTTAAATCATAATGGCTCGACAATATGGTAACCCTATGAGAGTAAAGATTTAAGTCTCTTCACACCCACCACCGAAGTTCTAGCTGCATTAAAATGACGCCCTCTGGCGTTGGAACATAGCACAACAGGTAGAGTGGTTGCCTTACAAACAGCTGATCTGGCCTGGAGCACATGGTCCCTACCAGTGAAGCCTGAACACCACTACTTTTGGCCCCAAAACAAACTATAAAATGATGCCTGCAGCTACAGAACCTTGGAATTATATCACAATCCCTGAAGAGAACATTTGAGCCCCCATCTATGAAAGCCCCATATACAGATTTGTGAAATATATGCCAAACTGTTTCTACAATGACTTGATACAATCTGGGGAAGAATATTCAGGAATTTTACTTTCATCTGGTATATTTCTGGACTCCTTGATTTAAAATATAAACAAGCAGAAAACCTTGCTAATTTTTTTAATTGGAGGGGTAAACCATTTCTTTTGGTGAAGCAATATAGTTGTTATTGAAAATTGTTATTTAGAAAGATGTGAGGGGAGAGAAGGGGAGAAGTGTGCGTTCAAGAGAGAATGTGGGATTTTCCAGAGTGGAAATCGCCAAGCACAAAGGCATAGAGACAAACGAGCAAGTTACATGTTCCAGGGAGAAGATGGGCTTGAAGAACACAAAAAAAGCAATTTGTACAAAAGAAAATACACACAAGCAAGAAAAAAATGACCAAACTTCACCTGCATGTACCTCTCCCATTTTCACATGCTTCCAACACATCTGAGTTACTCACTTTCCCTTCCAATAGAGAACTATGAGTCTGTTCACGATGGTTTCTATAAGGCATAAATAAATCAGAAACTGGCGGGTTTGAGTCACCACATTCTCCGTGCTACCCTCTAAGCTCGCAGTCAGCTCAGAATTCTGGACAGCCCCACTGCCATCTGCTGCCTCCGCCTCGGAGCAGAGGGCAGGCGGAGGTGGTTTTCGTTTCGGTGGTGGTAGTGTGGGATGGCGGCACTCACACCTAACATGGATGGACAGCTCCGTGTCTGGCAGCCGATCATGCAGACTTTCCTCCTGTCCTCTGATTCATAGTGAGGTCATCCACACACCCAGCCTTGCTCTCTCCCTGGAGAATATCATCTACAGTGAATAAGCCATAGCTCCCAGCCCTCTGGTGAATTGTCGCTCAATAAGGAAGACCGGGGAGACCCCAAGGAAAAGGCAGCACATCAGTGATAGCATGTAGTTCTAAATTCAATCCCCTGCCTAATCCCCTGTGCTAAGCACAGTTCTAACAACTCTTAACTACTTGAGCCAGGAAGCTCTGTTGTCGGTGATCCTGGCAGCACAGAAAAACATGCAAGGAGAAACAGAAAGAAGTACATGCTTAAGAGAGAACACCGGCTTCTCCAGAGTGGATATAGAGCAAACAAGCAAGATACATGCTCAACGACTAATGCATTAGAAAAAGATGTGAGGGCCACTACCATCAACCCAGCAACGTGTGAGCACTATGGCCAGCCCTGGCAAGCACCCCACCTTAACTCCTGTGCCCCCTTTAAGAATGAATCAGAGCCAGAGCAATAGTAGAGGTTACAGTGTTTGCCTGGCACACAGCCAACTAGTTTTGATTCCCAGCACCACACATGGTCCTCTGAGCCCTGCCAACAGTGATCCCTGGGCACAGAGACAGAAGTAAGCTCAGGTGTGGCCCCAAAACAAACATTTTGAGCCTTATGTAAGTCTAACAACTAAAGGAAACACAAACCAGGTCCAGCGCGATATCACAGTGGGTAGAGCATTTGCCTGCACATGGCCAACCTGGGTTAGATCCCTGGCATCCTCTATGTTCCTTCAAGAACCCAGAATTAATTCCTGAGTGTAGAGACAGGAGTAAGCCCTGAGCAACTCCCAGGAGTGGCCCCCAAACCAAAATAAAATAAAGGAGCACAGTTCTTGGAGAACACCACAGCCTACAACCTGTTATGCGGCCCAGCAAGCACCACAGCTATAAAAATGTGCACAGCTCAGGCTGGAGAGAGAGGACAGGGGTAACAGTGCTCACTTGCATGCAGCTCACCCCAAGTTTGAGTCCAGGACCTGCATCTGGATCCCCCAAGCATGGCCAGGGGTCACTCCTGAGCACAGAGCCAGGAATAGTCACTGAGCACTGCGGAGTGTGGCTCCAAATCCCCAAATCCCCAAAACAAAAACAAAATGGACAAGTCGGAGAGATAGGGCAGAGGTTCAGACACTGACTTGATTTGCCTGTGGCAGACCCCAGTTTGATTCCTGGTACCAATGTATGGTCACCCAACACCACGGGAGCAATGCCTGAGCAACCCCCTAAAATTCTTTCCTAATAAAGAGAAGGCGGGAAAAGAGAAGCCTTGGAAACTTCTCAGAAGCTAGAGCTGCCAGAGAAATGGAGAGGGAAGTACACTCAGATAGATCAGCAGATGAAACCATGTCCTCCGGACAAACCCACAAAGAAAGCCACCGCCACATCCATCAGACTTGGCTCGCACACACATCAAGAAACAGTTCCGGGCCCGGAGAGATAGCACAGCGGCATTTGCCTTGCAAGCAGCCGATCCAGGACCAAAGGTGGTTGGTTCGAATCCCGGTGTCCCATATGGTCCCCCGTGCCTGCCGGAAGCTATTTCTGAGCAAACAGCCAGGAGTAACCCCTGAGCATCGCTGGGTGTGGCCCCAAAAAAAAAAAAAAAAAAAAAGAAACAGTTCCAACTCTTGCTCCAAAACCCGTCAATAACACAGCTTTTCATTAGGATGAAGACAGTGAACCAGAGGAAATGCCTCCCGCAGCAAGATGAGGATGAGAAATATCGGAAGGAATAGGTCAATATTCACTGGACCAAACCTCTTCAAAAAAGGAAAACATGACCTTTCTGAGAACCAGAATCTCTGGAAGCGAAATATAAAGTCTCCTATTAAAAATGTCATGACTGGTGGCCAGAGCGATAGCACAGCAGTAGGGCATTTGCTTTGCACACTGCCAACCTGGGATGGGCCCCGGTTCAATATTCGGCATCCCATGTGGTCCCCGAGCCTGCCAGGAGCGATTTCTGAGCTCAGGGACAGGAATAACCCCTGAGCACTACCGAAAGAGATAGTATAGTGGGTTGGGTGCTTGCCTTGCACACAACCAATCCGGACTCAATCCTAGACACCCCCTATGTTTCTCTGAGCACCACCAGGAATGACTCCTAAGCAAGGAACCAGGAATTAGCCCTGAGCAGTGCTGGATCAATGTCCTTGCCCAAGACAACTAAGAGATATGTCTTGGGCCCAGAGAGATAGCACAGTGGCGTTTGCCTTGCAAGCAGCCGATCCAGGACCAAAGGTGGTTGGTTCGAATCCCAGTGTCCCATATGGTCCCCCATGCCTGCCAGGAGCTATTTCTGAGCAGACAGCCAGGAGTAACCCCTGAGTACTGCTGGGTGTGGCCCAAAAACAAAAAACAAACAAAAAAACAAAGAGATATGTCTTGAAAGTGATGTAAAATTAAAAGGTCATGGGGTGCATCATGGGATGAGTGTAAAATTAAAAGGAAGTTTTTTTTCCTTTTTTCTTTTATTTGTATATAGAGGTGGATACAAATAAAGTCTTCCTCACCAGATCATGGAGATTTTACTTTATCGCATAAGCAAAGTCACTAAAATCTATTCTGAGGAGAAATTGTGGTAGTCAAATGGGAAGGGTAGTCTCCTTTGTAAAGAATAGTAAAAGACATCTTTGGAGACTGTTTTTTAAGATTGAGTGGCTGCAAGCAGAGTGATAGTACAGGGGGTAGAACACTTGTCTTGCATGGTGCTGATGTAGGTGCAATCCCCAGCACCACACATGGTACACCCCTAGCCCACCAAGATTGATTGCTAAGCAAAGGGCCAGGAAAAAGTCCTGAACATCACTAGGTCAGGCATGTCCCACAACAATAAAAAACTGAGTGGTGGGGCCGGAGAGATAGCATGGATGTAAGGCGTTTGCCTTTCATGCAGAAACCACCTCGGTGGTTTGAATCCCAGCATCCCATATGGTCCCCCAAGCCTGCCAGGAGCGATTTCTGAGCATAGAGCCAGGAGTAACCCCTAAGTGCTGCCGGGTGTGATCCAAAAACAAACAAATAAAAACAACAACAACAACAACAAACCAAAAAACTGAGTGGCACACTCAATCTTAAAATAGTTTAAAATCAGAATTAAGTTTGTAGTTTCATGTGACAGTGATTAGTTTCCAGTTCAGTTTTCATGTGATTGGTTTCCAACATCTAATAAAAATCAAAAAAGTTAAAAGAGAGGGCAAGAAATAGTGGGGAGAGTGCTGGCCTTGCACACAGCAGACCCGAATTCAATACACAGCACCACACAGAGTCCCCAAGCCTGTGATCCTGGAGAACAGAGCCAGGAGTAAGCACAGAACACCACTGGGTATGATCCCAAAACAAAACAAAAGACAAGGCAAAACATAAAATAAGGGCCTGGAGAGATAGCACAGCGGCGTTTGCCTTGCAAACAGCCGATCCAGGACCAAAGGTGGTTGGTTGGAATCCCGGTGTCCCATATGGTCCCCCGTGCCTGCCAGGAGCTATTTCTGAGCAGACAGCCAGGAGTCACCCCTGAGCACCGCCGGGTGTGGCCCAAAAACCAAATAAATAAATAAATAAATAAATAAATAAATAAATAAATAAATAAATAAATAAATAAATAAATAAATAAATAAATAAAATAAAAGTAAACCAAACTGCAAGCATCTCAGCTAGGAGAGTGCGCTACCATCTGAACCACAGCAAAGGGATGGAGGGCTTGGGGAGGGTGAACAAAGGAAGGAAAGAACAGCACAAAACCCAGGTGGTGGTGGGAGCAGAACTCACAGACAGTGCTCGGGTACAGCGTGAGGCCCAGACAGACACAGGCTTCACAGAGCTCACAGTCCCCCAGCTCTCAGCACCCCAAATTTTTCCCAGGACTCCAGGCAACTAGAACACCCCATTAATCAGGAAGCGGTCATGCGGTTAGGAATGGAGAGAGCCAGAAACAGGCAGACTTCCTGATGGAATTATTTGTTCCATTTAAAATTTATTTAAAATTTACTTGTTCCATTTAAAATTTTCCAGTAGGGGAGGCCAGAGAGGGCATTTGCCTTGCATAAGGCCAACCCCATTTCAAATCCCTGGCATCCCAATGGTTCCCTGGAGTCCCACCAGGAGTGGTCCCTGAGTGCAAAGCCAGTTGTAATCTCTGAGCATCACCAGGACTAGCTCAAACACAAAAATAAAATAAGCTGTTTTAGCAAAAGTGTTCAGCAAATGTGTAATAAACCCAGCAGCTACACTTTGTCCGTGGCTGGACGGCTGTCACTGGCCATGCCACATGTCCCTGATGAGTAACCTCATCAAAAGTGTGCGTAGACCTGAACTGCTCCAGCAGCCTGAGTGCCTGGCGCCTAGCCGGCCTGTGGCTGCCAGTTTAATGACGACTCCAGGGCTTGGATGAGGCCAACATCAATCGTCTGGCTCCAGGACCCCACTCAAGGGTGGCGTCCTGGGGAGGATCAGAAGCTCTGAAGTCACAGGCTCCTGTCTGGACTGTGCAAATTGCTGTGCACAAACCTTTGAGCCTCACATAGCGAATGGGACCTGTGCAGGCTTCTTGCAGGGCAGCTGTAAGCAGAGAATGTTGGGGACAATGGTCATCGTGTGTCACCTGACTCTCATCTCCAGAGCCACCAACTCGGAGACCACAGGCCTGTCTTCTGGCAACAAGAGTAAGATGCAAAGGAGTCTGTCTGTTGCTCGGCAAATGTTGAAAATAAGGAAGACTTGGTGCCAGCTTCCTTTTTAGGTGTGTGTGTGTGTGTGTGTGTGTGTGTGTGTGTGTGTGTGTGTGTGTGTGTATGAGTGACTTGGTGCCAGCTTCCTTTTTAGGTGTGTGTGTGAAGCCTAGATCTGCACACTGAGCCTTTTGCCCAGTGTGTGTGTGTGTGTGTGTGTGTGTGTGTGTGTGTGTGTGTGTGTGTGTGTGAGTGTGTGTGTGTGTGTGTGAGTGACTTGGTGCCAGCTTCCTTTTTAGGTGTGTGTGTGAAGCCTAGATCTGCACACTGAGCCTTTTGCCCAGTGTGTGTGTGTGTGTGTGTGTGTGTGTGTGTGTGTGTGTGTGTGAGTGACTTGGTGCCAGCTTCCTTTTTAGGTGTGTGTGTGTGAAGCCTAGATCTGCACACTGAGCCTTTTGCCCAGTGTGTGTGTGTGTGTGTGTGTGTTTGTGTGTCAAGCCTAGATCTGCACACTGAGCCTTTTGCCCAGTGCACTGAGGTCTCCTCGGCCCACGCCAGCTTTCTTTTGTGTGTATGTGTGTGTGTGTGTGTGTGTGTGTGTGTGTGTGAAGCCTAGATCTGCACACTGAGCCTTTTGCCCAGTGCACTGAGGTCTCCTCGGCCCACGAACTAGTTTGAATCAAAACAAAGGGGGTAGTGATTGCACCTGAGCACTGAGAAATTACCCAACACCCTTGTGCCACTGCCAGCCTGGTGAGCCCCACCCCACCCCACCAACCAAACTATGATTCTGACTTCGCAAAGTCCAAGGGTTGTCAAACATCCAGAGAGAAATCCAGTTTCTGGGGCCAGAGTGCTAGGACAGCAGGCAGAGCATCTGCCTTGCCTGCAGGTGACCTGAGTTCAATTCTCCACACCCATAACCCATATAACTCCAGCAGTGATCTCTGTGTGCAGAGCATGGAATTAGCCCTGAGCATCACTGGGTATGACTCAAAAAGAAGAGAGAAGAGTGGGGGCCGGAGCGATAGTACAGCAGGACATTTGCTGACCCAGGTTCTAATCCTAGGCATCGCCTATGATCCCCTGAGCCCCACCAGAGAGAGAGAAAAAGATCCAATTGCTAACCAAATCAAACCAAAGCCTAACTGAGGCACTTATCTGCCCCCTGGTGACAGCTCAGACCTGCACTAGGGTGACCAGACAAGTAACAATCAGTGACCCTGGGTTCAAGACCTAGTCCAACTCCTGGTATGCTCTGTGAAAACAGCAAGTTACTGAGCCTCTTTGAGCTCCATTCTCACCCTTAAAAGGATAAGGAAGCAAGAGAGAGAAGGCATAGGGTTGAGCACAGAATCTGAATGCCAAGGTCTGTTTTAAACCCGCAGCACTTCTTTAAATAAATTAATTTTAAAAAAAATTCTAAGGGGCCGGGAAGGTGGCGCTAGAGATAAGGTGTCTGCCTTGTAAGCTCTACCAAGGAACGGACCGCGGTTCGATCTCCCGGCGTCCCATATGGTCCCCCCAAGCCAGGGGCGATTTCTGAGCACATAGCCAGGAGTAACCCCTGAGCGTCAAACGGGTGTGGCCCAAAAACAAAACAAAACAAAAAAAAAAAAAAAAAAAAAAAAAAATTCTAAACCCTCCTCGATTCAAATCTTATTTAAAAAATATAAATTAGACAAAGTTCTTAAAAATAGTGATCATGTATCAAATATAACTATATTAACTTGCAATTGTAAAACAAGTGAAAATAGGCAAAAATATTTGGTAGAATCTTGTCATCAAAAGTCTGAAAAAGTTCAGTGTGGTGATTATTATTACCGATTTAATATAATCCTACTGCTTTTCCATTTTGGATTGATTTATACTCTTCATCTGTTAGATGGGTCTTGAACACAGAAACCGTTGCTCTCTTGAACTTAAATGATAATGTAAAGGAAAAGTCACCTTCCCTGGAGCTAACAAGGCCATGGGTTTTTCTTTTGCTTGAGTATTTTTTTTTTGTTTTTGTTTTTTTTCTTGTTGTTGTTTTGTTTTTGGGTCACACCCGGTAGCGCTCTGGCTCTATGCTCAGAAATCGCTCCTGGCAGGCTCGGGGGACCATATGGGATGCCGGGATTCAAACCAATGACCTTCTGCATGAAAGGCAAACGCCTTACCTCCATGCTATCTCTCCAGCCCCTTGCTTGAGTATTTTGATTAACATAAGTACACGCTGCTCATTGTAACCCTGCCCAACCAGGATGTTGTGTGAATCAAATATAATGATACTAGTAAAAATAAAAAATAAAAATAATTAATTAATTAATTAAAAAAAAAACAACAGCACACACGGTCCCCTGAGCACCACTGGCCATGACCTCTGAGCTCTTAAGCACCACTAGGTGTGGCCCCAAATCTAAAAGTAGATAACTTTTATGAGGCCATAGCAATAATGCAGTGGGTTCAATGCCCAGTATCCCAGATTGCTCCCTGAGCAAGCCCCTGAATGAAGAATCAGAAGTAGCATAAGTTCAGTAGTATAAGTTATTAGGGGAGGGGCATACCTAGCAGTATCAGGGGCTACTCCTGGCTCTGGATTCAGTGGTCACACCTGAATGTGCTCATGGACCCTGTGGGGTCTCACAATGTAAGAATAGCTCATGAAGCCGGAGTGGTGGCGCAGCGGTAGGGCGCTTGCCTTACACGTGGCTAACCTAGGACGACCATGGTTCAATCCCCAGGCATCCCATATGATCCTCCATGCTAGGAGCGATTTCTGAGCGCATAGCCAGGAGTAACTCCTGAGCGCCACTGTGTGCCCCCCCCCACAAAAAAGAATAATTCAAGGGCCTGCACTCCCACCCCCAGACTCTCCTGGAATAGACACAGTGCCACTGTGAGGAGAACCTCAGGTCAGACACGGAAATGTGTCAAGGAAGTACAAAACCACTGCGACCAGAGCGCAGTCCAGCAGGGTGGGGTCAGCCACACTGCTGCCAGTAACACCCTGGGAGCTGGTAACCCGCCTCTAACTCAGTGTTCTCCTAAGCCTGTTTCCCTTTTTCCCAAGAACAAGCAGAGGGCAGGTGTCTCCTGGTCCTCTTGTCCATTCTGGAGAGGATTTCCAGTTCCCCCTGAAAAAATGACAAGAGCACAGCTCATGTGGGGCCCTGGGTTTAACCTCACAACTGCAAGGGCAAAAACAAGGGGCTGGAGAGGCAACAGAGGAGTTCCAGTGCTTGCTTTGCAGTTAGTCCTGGTTCAATCCCAGCACCACATCCCAGAGAATATCCAGGAGTAAGTCCTGAGCACCGTCATGTATGGCCCCAAAGCAAACAAACAAACGGAAGAAGGAAAAGGAATCAAGGTACTTTCCCACTGCACATTCCTATCCTTCCCCCAGTCTCGCCTGTGCTCAAGAGAACCAGGAAAGAAAGTTGTTTTGCTTGTTCCCGTGGTCTAAGGCACCAATGGTGAGTGAAGTACCTTTTAGCCTTTAGCCGAACCTTCGGGCTGACATTCCATGTGGCCCTCTGAGCATCACAGAGTGTTAGGGGAGGAGAGGGGAGGGGAATGGAGGGGAGTGGAGGGGAGGAAAGGAGAGGAGAGGAGGGGAGGGGAGGGGAGGGGAGGGGAGGGGAAGGGAGGGGAGGGGAGGGGAGGAGAGAAGGAGGGAGGGAGGGAAGGAAGGAAGGGAGGAAGGGAAAGAGGGAGGGAGGGAGGGAAAGAAGAGAGGGAAGGAAGAGAGGGAAGGAAGAGAGGAAAGAAAGGCAAGGGAGGGAGGGAAGGACAAATAAACACAGAGCCAAAGATAGTAAAGCAGATAGGTTGCCTGCCTTGAATGTGGCCAAGTTGAATTCAATCTCTTGGTACCTCATATAGTTCCCCATGCCCATCAAGAATGATCCCTAACCTAAGGGGCTGGAGCGGTGGCAAAAGCAGTAAGGCGTCTGCATTGCACACGCTAGCCTAGGACAGACCTCGGTTTAATCCCTCAACATCGCATATGGTTTCCCAAGCCAGGAGCGATTTCTGAGCACATAGCCAGGAGTAACCCAAGCGTCACCAGGTGTGGCCCCTCAGATATATAGATAGATAGATGGATGGATGGATAGATAGACAGACAGACAGACAGACAGACAGACAGACAGACAGACAGACAGACAGACAGACAGATAGATAGATAGATAGATAGATAGATAGATAGATAGATAGATAGATAGATAGATAGATGATAGGTAGGTAGGTAGGTAGGTAGATAGATAGATAGATAGATAGATAGATAGATAGATAGATAGATAGATAGATAGATAGATAGATAGATATGATCCCTAAGCTTAGAGTCAGGAATAAGCCCAAGCACTGTTGAGTGTGGCCCCAAAATACAAATCACACACACACACCCCACCCCACATACAAAACCCATAAAGTTCTGACAGAACTGTCAAAACTCACTGCACCATGGGCTCGAGCACTAAACCTCAGGCCTGTACCACTGGACCAACTATCACTCTCAGAGCCTCCTGCACCCCTTGCATCAGAGTGGAGCATCACCCCCAAAAGCATTAGTACTTTGGCTAGGAGCCATGCCCAGAGATCACCACCATAGCACCAGCAGATACATCCAGAATGTGTGAAACCCCGGAACTCCAGTAAGCACATGTGTGTGCAAGCACCACCACTAAAATGTGAATCCAACACAGCAGGTGTACAAGCAGGAGTTCGCCATCACCATTACATTGCCAGCAAGTGGAGAGACTCGGAGAGGAATGAAGTGGGAGCAAAGAAAAAGGCTTCCTGAGAGCTGAAAGACCAGAGCTCATGCCTGGCAAGTGCGAGGTCCCTGATTCCACTCCTACCAGCCCAAACAAGAGTGTACACCACTTGAACAGACCCACAGTTCCAGGGTACATCGAGAAAGAGTCAGATGGAAGTTGTGAGTACAGGAAGGTGGATCTGTGATGGTGGTCTTGGCACAGCTTTTAACAGAGAAGTTTTCTCAGGGAGATTAATTACATGGTGGGAAGGAAATGAAAACGAATGAAAATGAAAAGCCAGGGACCAGCGAGGTGGTGCTAGAGGTAAGGTGTCTGCCTTGCAAGCGCTAGCCAAGGATGAGGACTGCAGTTTGATCCCCGGCATCCTATATGGTCCCCCCAAGCCAGGGGCAATTTCTGAGCGCTTAGCCAAGAGTAACCCCTGAGCATCAAATGGGTGTGGCCCGAAAAACCAAAAAAAAAAAAAAAAAGAAAAGTAAAGAAAAGAAAAAGAACATGAAAAGCCAGAGGATAAGAGATCCTGATGGCTACAAAGGAGTCCCCTCAGAGCCATGCCTACCCCCTCACTCCCACTCTGCTCCCTGCATCGAGGAAAGCCAGGCCAAAACCTCTCGCTTGCTCCGCCTCCCCTTTGCATGCATGTCTCCAGCTTTTCCAGCTCAGAGAATCACGCTGTGATCTATGTGTCTCTCTGCAACACTCCAGGAGCCCCAGCCAAGGGGCCCTTTCCAATCTTTCAATGAGCCCTGCATGTACATGCAGTCCGTTTCCTGCAATTCTGAGCCGAGGTATCAACTCAAATGAGCCGTGGCCTGGGCCTGCACGCCCACCACTTCTCACACTTAGGGGCCCTGCAGGTCCATCCCTCTTAGCTCATCTACCTGGAGCTGCGCACTTACTGCCCAGAGTTTAAGTGCCTGAGTCCCATTGTTCTGGAGATTCCGGGCAGGGGAGTTAGTCTGGACACTTGTGGTTTCTGAAGAGAGTCCAGTGGCACAAGTGAGCAGTGGATAGAGGTTGCTTCGACTGATCAGTGCCGCATAGCCCTGCCCACAGCTTCAGGTCTCCAGCCCATCCACAAATCCTGCAGAGGTGGTGACAGGGCTGTGGGTGCAGCCACCCCACCATCACTCCCCACAGGCCTTGTGCCCTACTCTAGGCTCTGATCCCCAGGCCCAGGTGCAAGTGGGAGCCTGAGGGGGCCACGCTGCTGGGGAGTGGGACGAAATGGAAAGTAGGGACAAAAAGGGCTGCAAAAAGAAACTCACGTAGACACCACCCCCTACCAAAGGCAACAGGAATGATGAGAATAGACATAGGAGCCTGCCAGGAGTGATTCCTGAGCACAGAGACAGGAGTAAGCCCTGAGCACTGCCTAGTGTGGCTCAAAGACCAAATAAGTAGGTCTGTAGTACTCTCAACACTGGCTCTCAGGGGTCCCCCAAATCACCCCCAACATTCCAGGAGTTTGAGTGTGGTGCCAAGGTTCCCTCAGTGAACAGAAAGGAAACTGCAGTCACACCTGAGCAGGCTCCTGAGGGCAAGTGCCCTTAGAACAACCTCTATTCTTCTATTGTGGCCACACCCTGCTGTGTGTGGGGTGTCTTCAGGCTGGGGTGGGTAGGGGTGCCAGAACATAGAGTACCCAGGTTTCATGCATGGAAAGCAGTAGGGCTGGGCCAGAGAGATGATACCAAGTAAAGCACTTGCATGTGGCTGACCCACATTCTTTCCTGACACCCCACAAGGACCCCAGAGCCTCTCCAGGAGAGATCCTGAGCCAGAGCTGGAGTAAACCCTGGGAGCCACTAGGAGCTCCTCAAAGAAAACAAAGCAGTTGCTCCAGCCCCTGAGCCTGCCTCCACCATCCTTTTTTTTTTTTTTTTGGTTTTGGTTTTGGTTTTTGGGTCATACCCGGCAGTGCTCAGGGGTTATTCCTGGCTCCAGGCTCAGAAATTGCTCCTGGCAGGCACTGGGGACCATATAGGACACTGGGATTCCAACCGATGACCTTCTGCATGAAAGGCAAATGTCTTACCTCCATGCTATTTCTCCGGCCCCCACCATCCTTTTTTGTTTTGGTTTTTGGACCACACCTGGCGGTGTTCAGGGTGCACCTCTGGTTCTGTGCTTAGGGATCACCCCTGGCAGGGCTTGGGGAACCATATGTGGTGACGGGAATCGAACCCGGTCAGCTGTGTGCAAAACAAGCACCCTCCCTGTTGTGTGTCACTGTAGTCACAATCTTATTTGTCTGCAGTCTCCCTTCCACAGTCTTGGGGCAGCACTGGCCTGGGCAGAGATGCTGCAGAAGGAAGGGCACCAAATGGGTTGGCTAAGGGGAGAATGGAAATGGCAGGAGAAACCTTGAGCTGCCAGTTGCGCCAGGAGCATGGGGGACGAGCTGGAGCAGAAAGTTCCAGAATGTGATGACAAAGGGAGCAGACTGTGGGGAGTGAGGACAAGCCAGCCCTGGGCACAGGGACAGTGCTGAGAAGGCAGGTGTGCTGGCAACAGCCAGATTCAAAACAAGCAAATAGCAGGAAAGCAAAGGTGCCCTTCGTGGCAGACCTGCGCCCGGCTCGGTCTCCAGCTCCCATTAGGGCCCAAAAGGCCTCAGCACCACAGCACCTCAGCACCTCTAAAGAAGCTGGGATTGGCCTCCTGGAGACAGGGATGAACTGGAAAGTTCCTAAATCTGGTCTGAGCTGGGAATGGGGTTCCAGTGAGTCTAAGAGAGGAATCAGTACCCAGGGAAAGAGAAACACACACACACACACACACACACCACAGGCACAAATACAAACATACACACTCATTCACACACTCATTCACAGAGCACCACAGGAGCTAGCACAAAATCTCTCTGTGTCACTCTGTCTCTGTCTCTCTATCTTCCTTCTCTCTTTCTTCTCTCTCTGTCTCTTCTGTCTCTCTCTGTTTCTCTCTCTCTGTCTGTCTCTGTCTCTCTCCCTCTCTCTCCCTCTCTTCCCCCCCCCCCCTCTCTCTCTCTCACACACACACACACACACACACACATAACTGGACCTCCTCAAAACACCTGTTGAGGGGCCGGAGAGATAGCATGGAGGTAAGGCGTTTGCCTTTCATGCAGGAGGTCATCGGTTCGAATCCCGGTGTCCCATATGGTCCCCCGTGCCTGCCAGGAGCAATTTCTGAGCCTGGAGCCAGGAATAACCCCTGAGCACTGCCGGGTGTGACCCAAAAACCAAAAACCATAAAAACAAAAACAACAACAACAAAAAAAACACCTGTTGAGGTAGCCCTGGCCTTCCAGGAGACCTGGGGTCCAGGTGGGAGAGATAGGGGAGCCAGGCTCCTGTCCTGGGCAGGTGTGTCCTTCTTCACACCAGTCACCAGGGAAAATGGGGTAGGCAGGGGTATTGTTCTATAATCTTCTCACTGTTCTTCCAGCCAACAGCATCCATGCTTCCAATGGCCCCTTTCAAAGGGCTCAGTCACTCACCACCTATGGTCAGCTCCATCCCTGGTAGGGAGGGGAGAACCCCTGATGCTTTCTCTAGGGAGAAAAGCAAGAACCGCTCCCCACACCCACCAGCTGATGCAGGGCCTGGGATGGGGGTGAGGTTCTGGGGGGTGTGGGGTCCCCCAAAAGACGGACTAGGAATCACCAGGCTCTGACCATGGCTGCGTAAAGATGGAAGGCAACACCGCCACGCCCTCATGGAAACTTCCTCGTCCAGCGTGGGCGAGCCCCTGACCGCCTGTGCACCCCCTTAATCCCCTCCTGAGCCCTCCCAGTCTCCCCCAGACCCACGCGGACCGCGATCGGTTCCCGCCCCGGTGGAGACCGAAGCCTCTTGGGAATGGGGACGGGCCCGGGGCCCAGAGTGGCCGCCGGTACCAAAGGTCCGGCCGGGAGCCGCCGAACTGGAATTTCCACCTGTCGGCCGGGGACCCGCCCCATGGGCACCCGAGCGGTTCCCGGGGCTCAGACTCAGTCGCTCCTGCACCCCGAAGCCCGGATTCCGGACCCCGGACCCTGGAGCCCGCGCCGATGGCTCCGGGGCGCCTGTCGGGCCGGGAAGGGGGCTCGGCCGGCCCGGCCGCGCTCGCCCACCTACCTGCGGCCGCGAGTTGTACTTGAGGCCGGCGCCCGCGTTCTTGGGGCCCCGTCCGCCGCCCTGGCGGCCTCGATCGCTCCTCATGGTCCCGGCTGCCGCGCTCGAGGGCTCAGAGGCGCCGTCCCGGAGCACTGCGGGGTCCCATGGCGGCGGGCGGGCGGGCGCGGGGCGCGGGTTCCGGCCACCGCCGACTCTCGCTCGTCTTCCTGTCCCGCGCAGGTAGAGCAAGGTGTGGCCTGGCCCGGTCCGGCCCTCTCTCCCTGCCGGCCGCCGCTCCCCGCCTCCCAGGCGCCGCCCCCGGGGAGCCCTGCGCTGCCTCGGGGGCCTCTGCCCCGAGGGAGGCCTTGGAGACCTTCCCGAGGGCCACCTTGCTTTCGCTGCCCCCCACCTGGCACCCACCCCCGGCCTTCACTCAGGACGTGACAGGCTCGGGGCACCCACCCACTCAAAGCCAGAAGCCAGGCAGCTCCAGGGCTAGATTCAAGGAACCAAGGAACCAGGGTCCATTCCATGGACAGCTTGGATCACCCCCATCTACATCCCAGCATCACCAGGAGCAACAGAGATGAGTACTGCTAGGTGTACCTCCAATCACACTCAAGAAAGAAAAAGAGAGAGAGAGAGACAGAGAGAGAGAGAGACAGAGAGAGAGAGAGAGAGAGAGAGAGAGAGAGAGAGAGAGACAGAGAGAGACAGAGAGAGAGAGAGAGAGAGAGAGAGAGAGAGAGAGAGAGAGACAGAGAGAGAGAGAGAGAAGGGAGGGAGGGAGGGAGGGAGGGAGGAAGGAAGGAAGGAAGGAAGGAAGGAAGGAAGGAAGGAAGGAAGGAAGGAAGGAAGGAAGGAAGGAAGGAAGGAAGGAAGGAAGGAAGGAAGGAAGGAAGGAAGGAAGGAAAAGAAACTCATGAAGGCTAGAGAGACAGTGCAGTGCATGGGGCTAGGATACTTGCTTTGGACTCAGGTTTGATCTAGAGCACCACTTTTGGTCCCCCAAGCACCACCGGGTGGGATCCTCTAACTCAGAACCAGGAGCCTAACTAAGCATTGCCTGCAGTGGCCCCAAAACTAAAAATCAAACCCTTGGCCCCAGAGTATAGCAAGGAGAAGGAAAGAAAATTAGTGGAAGAGGAGAAATACAAATATGAAAGGATGGGGGCTAGAGACCAAGCGTTCTCAGGTGCATTGGTAGAGTTAAAAAGGACAGAACTGGGGCCAGAGAGATAGCATGGAGGTAAACTGTTTGCCTTGCATGCAGAAGGACGGTGGTTGGAATCCCGGCAAACCAAATGGCATGTAGTCCGAGCCTGCCATGAGCGATTTCTGAGCATAGAGCTAGGAGTGACCCCTGAGCGCTGCCGGGTGTGACCCAAAACCCAACCTCCCCCCCCCAAAAAAAAAATGGACAGAACTAAATATCCAAGCCAAAGGCAACAGCAATGGAATCAAGAGACCCAAACTTTAACAATCTAAACTTAAAATGGGCCTGTTAGACTGGAGATAGTTATAGGATGCACTTGGAGAACATTGGTGCAGGGATGTGGACACTGGTGGTGGGATTAGCCCTGATATTTTGTATGTCTGAAAATCAACAATTTCATATATAAAATCAAAACCAAACCCAAACCAGTAACCTTTTTTAACTCAGCCTCTCCCTTGTCTCCTCTCCTGTCATCCCCAGGCTCTTGCTACAACTTGCCCACCCAAATGGCTTCTGCTACCTGCAACAGGCCTCACCCATCTACAGCTGTGGATGTCCATCCAACCAACTAGCCCCTGAAGGTCGCTAGTCACTTCATGTCAGTGTCACAGGTCCCTCCCAGCCTATTCTCTGGCCCCTTCCTATCTCTCTGACCCCTTGTGTCTCTGGCTTCTCTGAGCAAGCTTGCCTTCCTGGTGTTGACATCATGAAGAGATAGGATGGGATTTGCACTCACAAAGACCCCGGAGCTCCTCAAGTCCCATCCTAGTAAAGTTGCAGTTAGTAAATACAATTTATTGGTTACTATTTACTGATGACTGAACACATATCTACTGTGCACAGCTGCATCAGCCAGACAGGGGACTCCATCCAGTTAAAAGCCTTCCTTGCAGCCTGCAAATCCCAAACTTCCTTTCAGAGACTTTGGCCTCTTCTGCAGTTTTCTCTAAAAATTATTTGAATAAAAATTATTCTCTTGGAATCATCACTGTCCCTCAGTGCAGTAACAGGGAACAAAGCCAGATCCTCACTCATGCCAAGCAAGTGCTCTGCCACTGAGCTACATGCCAGTCCCTCAGAAACTAAAGTCATCTTTGAGCTCCAAACCCTCCTGCAAATCTTTCTCAATCAGCTCTAAATCTGGTCAGGCCCTTCTCTCCAATAGTTGATAAGCATAGTCCAGATTTTGCAGATTCTCCTCACTCAAAGTCCTCATCACCCTTTTCCTGGATTTTCATAAACAAATTTAGAACCAGGAAATAGCTCAAGAAGTGAATGCAACAGTATTGTAAACTGAGAGAGAGACAGAAGGCACACTGGGAGTGGAGGGAAACTGGGAACATTGGTGGTGTGGTGGAAAATGTGCACTGAGGAAGGGATGGGTATTGGAATATTAGATGACTGAAAATCATGAACAACTTTGTTGCTATATCTCACCATAATTCAATTGAAAATTTATTAATAAAAAGAGATGAGTGCATGTTTTTGCAAGCAGAAGGCCCAGGTTTGATTTCTAGCACTTTGTGATTTGTATACACACACAAACACACACACACACACACCATTAGCACTTAGCATTGAATTGGGACTAATCCCTGAACACTGATCAGTATAGCCTAAAAACTAACAGAAAGAAATTTAGAACCTAAGTGCTTTTATATTTAAGTTGAAGTGGAGAAACCAAGGAGCAAGGCCTAAAGAAGAAAGCCAGCCACCCACAGGGACAAACCTAAGTACAGCTACCTGATTGATGTCCCTGCCCATACTGCCTGGTCTCCAACCCTCCCCTGCAGGACACTGTAGTCAGGGCTGCCCTCTCTGTGGTCCACAGCTCATCCTCTTCCTCTTCCAGGCCCCGGGACTCTGTAGACAGTGCAAGTCCCGGCTGGACATCTTCAGGAAGACTCTCCAGTCACCTGATATCCTGGAGCCAGATAGACCTTAAAGATCCTGACTCATGCTAATGGTAGTAAAAGAGGTTGCCAAATAGTGGATCCAACCTGAGAGTCAAATCAAGGGCCTCTACTACTATCTAAGGCCTGAGCTTAGGGGGAGAACCCAGCCTAGAGGATCAGATTTGCCAGGCCTGCAGGCAAGGGACACCCATAGAAGGGGCTGGAGAGATAGCATAGCATGGAGGTAAGGCATTTGCCTTGCATGCAGAAGGAGGGTCGTTCAAATATGGTCCCCTGAGCCTGCCAGGAGCGATTTCTGAGCATAGAGCCAGGAGTAACCCCTGAGCGCTGCCAGGTGTGACCCCCCAAAAAAAGGGGGGAGGGGGACACCCATAGGGCACAAGTCTGCAAATGAGGGCCAGGGCTGGGGCTCAAGAGGGACCCCACATGAGCTTTGCATGTGTTGGGTCCTGGGTTTGAACAATCCCACCCTCAGCACAGTGAGAATCTGCCCCCCCCCCTTATACCCTTGTGTATTTGGCACTAGATGTGGTATTCAATAGAACTTTCCAGAACAACAATGTTGACACATGTGACCTTTTGTGTCCCTTCTAATTTTGTGCAGGTGCAATGCCGTGGCTTCCTTGCAAATCCACACTCTTTAAAACCCAGTGTTTGGGGGATTGAAAATAGGATAGAATTTAGGGCACTGGCTTGGTATGCAGCTAATCCTGGTTTAATCCCCGGCATTGAATATGGTGCTCAGAGCTTACTATTAGTAATACTCCTAGTAATAAAAATTGATGTAATTTAAGAAAGCCCAGTGCATTAATAAAAAATAAATTTTGGCAAGGCCAGAGAGATAGCATGGAGGTAAGGCATTTGCCTTTCATGTAGAAGGTCGGTGGTTCGAATCCCGGCATCCCATATGCTCCCCTGTGCCTGCCAGGAGCAATTTCTGAGCATGGAGCCAGGAGTGACCCCTGAGCGCTGCCGGGTGTGACCCAAAAACAACAACAACAAAAAATTGTGGCTATTTTGTCCATACCCAGACTATCACTCCTGCATGCTTGGAGAAACCATGTAGGGTGTTGGGGATCAGACCAGGGCCAGCTGTGTACAAGGCAAGCACCCTGCCTGCTGTACTAGGCTCAAGCCTCAGTAAAGCCCAGTGCTTTAGGGGTGCAAATATAGTCCTTGCCTGTGGTCAGCTCAGTTTTTTTGTTTTTTGGACTCTACCCATTTGTGCTTAAGGGTTACTCCTGAATTTCAAGTTACTCCTGAAATTACTCACAAATCACTCCTGGCAGACTCAGGGAACCATATGGGATGGGAGGGATCAAACCCCGTTCGGCTGCATGCAACAAATGCTTTATCCACTGTGCTATCGATCCAGCCCTGATCTTCACCTTTTAGGTTCTCCCAGAAATGGGCACATCTCTCGGTAAAAGTCCCCTCGCAGAGTATTATGCTGAGTGAAATGAGTCTGAGGGAGAGGGATAGACACAGAATGGTCGCACTTGTTTGTGGAATATAAAAGTAAAGATAATATAATAATACTATCCAGAGACAATAGAGATGGTGGGACCAGTCCATGGTAGGAAGCTTGCCACAAATAGCAGGGGAGCACAGTTAGGGCAGAGACTGTGACAATGATAGTTGGCTATGATCACTCTGGACAAGTATTAGGTGCTGAAATGAGATAAAGTGATATGTATGGTATCATTCATTAATAATATTGCAAACCAAAGCATCCCCAAAAAGGGGGTGGGTCTGGAGAGATAGCACAGTGGTAGGACGTTTGCCTTGCATGCAGCCGATCCAGGACGGACCCTGGTTTGAATCCTAGTATCCTATATGGCTTCCCATGCCTGTCAGGAGCGATTCTGAGCACAGAGCCAGGAGTAATCCCTTAGCATCACCGGGTGTGACCCCAAAAAACGAGAGAGAGAGAGAGAGAGAGAGAGACAGAGAGAGAGAGAGAGAGAGAGAGAGAGAGAAGAAAAATGCTGCCCAACAAGCAGGTAGAAGAGAGGGGGGACTGGGAACATTGGTGGTTGGAAATGTGCATGAATCAAGGATGTTAGACATTGTATGATTGAAACCCAATCATGAAATACTTTGTAACTGGGCCCGAGAGATAGCATGGAGGTAAGGCGTTTGCCTTTCATGCAGAAGGTCATTGGTTCGAATTCCGGCGTGCAATATGGTCCCCCGTGCCTGCCAGGAGCAATTTCTGAGCATGGAGCCAGGAATAACCCCTGAGCACTGCCGGGTGTGACCCAAAAACCACACACACACACACACACACACACACACACACACACACACACCACCACCACCACCAACAACAACAACAAAATGAAATACTTTGTAACTGTGTATCAATGTGATTCAATTAAATGATTTTGTTTTTGTTTTTGTTTTTGCTGTTGGGTCACACCCAGCAGTGCTCAGGAGTTACTCCTGACTTTATGCTCAGAATTCGCTCCTCGCAGGCTCGGGAGACCCTATAGGATGCTGGGATTCAAACCACCGTTCTTCTGCATGCAAGACAAATGCCTTACCTCCATGCTATCTCTTCGGCCCCTCAATTAAAGGATTTTTAATAAAAAGAAATAAAATAAAAATAGCAATGTTCGGGGCCGGCGAGATAGCATGGAGGTAAGGCGTTTGTCTTCCCTGCAGAAGGATGGTGGCTCAAATCTCGGCATCCCATAGGGTCCCCCCGTGCCTGCCAGGGCGATTTCTGAGCGTAGAGCCAGGAGTAACCCCTGAGCGATGCTTGGTGTGACCTAAAAAACCCCCCAAAATAAATAGCAATGTTCAAGTCAATAAAAAGGAAGAAAGTGATGCCATAGAGAAAGCACAGCGGTAAGGCATTTGTCTTAGACGCAGAAGGTGGTTCAAATCCGGCATCCCATATGGTCCTCTGAGCCTGCCAGGAGCGATTTCTGAGCATAGAGCCAGGAGTAAACCCTGAGCGCTGCCGGGTGTGACCCAAAAACAAACAAAAAAAAGTCCCCTCTCAATCGGCTCTTGCCTCACAAGGCATTTTGGCTTTCTCAGGGCATGTTTCCAGAAAAAAAAGTGGGAGGGGGGCTTGAGATATAGTCTAGGTCCTAGACTCTAGGAGGTGAGCTTGTAGTCTTGCTTATCACTGACCCCAGTTAGATCCCAGCACTGCATAAGGTATCCATAACACTCCCAGACCATGTGCTCAGGGGTCACTCCTGAAGACAGGCCTAGGAATAGTTTCTGAACATCATCACCAGGTGTGGTTTGAATTCCACATTGAATTCTAAGAAAAAGAACTTGGGGCCAGAGCAGTGGCACAGCAGTAGGGCATCTGCCTTGCACATGCTGACCTAGGACGAACCAAGGTTCAATCCCCTGGCTTCCCATATGGTCCCCCAAATTAGAAGTAATTTGAGTGCAGAGTCAGGAGTAACCCCAGAGTGTCACCAAGTGTGGCCCAAAAGAAAAAAAAAAAGAAGAAGTGGGCATGGAGTAGATCTATCTGCCGCCCTCAGTCAGGCCTCTGCACTGGGGTTTCTCACAGTTCAGGGGTAAAAGCTCTAACTCAAGGGTGGAGCAAGGTTCCCTTAATGTATGTAATGTCCCACAGCAGTCTCCCTTGTCCCTGCCATGCACATACATGACAGGACAATGATCACAGGGGCATAATCTGCAAGACTCAAAGTCTGAATTTGCAGTAAATGCAGAAGGGTGCTACCAGCTTGTTTGAGAGAGAGAGGCGGAGGGTGGAGAGAAGGGAACAGGGAAAGAGAGAGGAGAGAGGGAGAGAGATGATGATGATGATGATGATGATGATGATGATGATGATGATGATGATAATGATGTCAGAACATGGCAGATGGCATAACATACCCCTTTCACAGCAGAAAGGTAGGTTTAGAATCTGGAATCTCCTTTACTTTTTATTTTTGGTTTTTCAGTTTTATTTAATTTGGGGGCCGTGCTCAGCAGTCCTCAGGGCTTACTCCTGGCTCTGTGCTTTGGGATCACTCTTGGCCATATATGGTGCCAGGTGCCAGGGACTGAATTTGATTTGGTTGCTTGCAAGGCAAGACCTTATCTGCTGTACATTCTCTCCAGTGCCCTAGACATGATTTAAAAACCCCAAATACCCTGATTGTTGCTTAAAAACTCAGAGCTCTTGGGCTTCATTGTTAAGTCCCTGGTCTTTCTCCGTGATGTTGGCATTGAACTCATGGTCTCATACATGAGATGTGTATTCTACCTCCCAACATTTGTCGCCTCAGGGAACTTTCAGTTTTGTGTGTGTGTGTTTGGGGTGGGGAGGAACTTGGGGGTCACAGCCAGTGGTGCTCAATCAATGGATTGCTTCCAGTGAGGTTTGGGATCTTGTGTGCCAGGGCCCTCGGGCATGCCAAGCCTGCATTCTTTTCACTCACTGGACTGTTTCTAGCTTAATGGAACTTTGGTTTTAACCAAGTGAAGTAGATACTTGTGAAAGTCACTTTAAGTGACAATTGCTTGGCATTAGCTTCTGCAATCCCAGAACAAGAAATTAGCAAAGCTGCCATTTCTTCTCCTACTAACTTGTCTTTGTTCATCATGTTTATCAGGTTAAAACAATTATCTCCACTCTTATCCTTTAAGGAAAAACAGTACAACTTATTGAACTTAAAAACAAATAACTGTAGTAAAATGCCTGTCTCGAATACAGGCAGGGGATGGGAAGGGGGGAAGGGGTAATGTTACACTGGTGAAGGGGGGTGTTCTGGTTATGACTGTAACCCAACTATGATCATGTTACTTAAATAAAAAATATATTTAAAAAAAACAATTATATCCAAAGGTCAAGGTTGTGTAGCTTGACAGTAAAGTACATGCCTCAGATTAATGAGGCTCTGGGTTTGATCCCCAGCACCATGAAAAGGAATTCTCATCTAATAAGAGATTGGTAAAGTGTTATTTAAAATAAAAATCATTATTATTTGTTACATCCCATTTAAGGAAAGCTTGCACCAGACGTGGTTTGTTCCTTCCCTGGTGCAGTGCCTTCCTCTAAAAGAATTATTTGCCAAAAGGCCCACTTAGCAAAGTCAATCATTTGACCCTTTGCGTGGATCATTGGTGGTAATTCCAACATGGCTGTAACATTACATTTTTCTATTTGGCCACTAAGAAATCCAGCCTCAGCTCTCCTACAGACAAAGAAATGTCACTACCAAAAGCCCGCCAAAAGTCCCCTGCTGGCTAGTTCATATAACCTGGTGCCAACAGCTTGTTTTCCTGAGTCTAGCTCTATGATGGTAAAGAATTATTTCTGTCCCCACTAAAATCTATTTTGCGGCTACTACATAGACATAAAAATATATCTGTCTCTCTCCTCCTGGTATCTTGAAAAACCTGCTTTTTGCTAACCATAGACATCCCCAGCTCTGATTTCACTGACCTCCAGCAGAGTTCTTTCTCACCTGAAGAATGGTCTTTTTTGTTTTGTTTTGTTTTTTGTTTTTCGGCGGTGCTCAGGGGTTACTCCTGGCTGTCTGCTCAGAAGTAGCTCCTAGCAGGCATGGGGGGACCATATGGGACACCGGGATTCGAACCAACCACCTTTGGTCCTGGATCGGCTGCTTGCAAGGCAAACGCCGCTGTGCTATCTCTCTGTGCCCCTGAAGAATGGTCTTTTAATATGTTAATTTAAGGCTTGTTTCCCCATTATACTGCTCTCCTGCTCTTTGAGGACGACACCTTGCATACCAGAGTCTGTCCTTATAAAATGTCATCGGCTGAAAAATAAATTTGTCTCTCGTCCCTTGGGCGAGGGTCCCCATACAATGTATTTTGTGTGGTCTCATTTATTTCATATTTCATATTCGTCCACTCGTGCTCACGCTTCTCTCTCCGTGAAAGGTTCCCAGACCCCACGAAGGTTCTGCTTAGCAACACTAACCCGTCTGCAGCAATTATTATTTGGTGTTACCCACACCTGACTGTGCTCAGGATTTACTCCTGGCTCTTCACTCAAGGATCACTCCTGATAGGATTTGGGGATCCATTTGGGATCAAACCCAGGTTGATAAGGCAAGCAGCACCCTGGCCACTATATTATTGCTTTGGCCCCCCAAATGGTTTTAAATAAACAAGACCGTGATCTTATGTTTCCCTTTAATACTAACATTCCTCCAAGTGTATATATGGTCCTGTAGTGTTCACTGGTCTGACATAAACCTAATCAATGACACTTAGAAGCTAAATGTCTAAAACATGAAGATGGGCCATGACTTCTTCAGTGTTTACAGTCACGCCACACTCCATTTACAAACCTTCATCCAGGAATGATACGTACAGCTCGGGTTCTTCACTAAAACCAGACACCACCTTCTGAACACAGAGGGAAGCTGGTGTCCCCAGAAATGCTGATGGAGGAGAATGGGAGAAGCAGGAAAAAGGATTATAATGCAGGAAGCTTGATCCAAGTACAATGGCTCTGCGAAGTCTCAGTTTATGGCATAAAATCGGCCAATTGTTTTAACCATGAAATATCACATACAAGTATTTGAACACTATGCACCAGAGATGTTTCAATCATTACAAATCACAGGGTGGGGCTGGAGTCAGGGTATTTGCCTGGCATTTAGTCAACCTGAGTTTGATTCCCAGCCCCTCGTATGGCCCACTGAATCTGCCAGGAATGACCTCTAAGCACAGAACCAGGATTAAATCCTTAGCACTGCCATGTGTGACCCCAAAACAAAAACAAAATCACAGTGGCTGGGGCCAGAGTGATAGCACGGTCGGCAGGGTTTGCACTTGGTCAACTTGGTTTGATCCCAGCACACCAACTCGTCCCCTGAGCCTTCCAAGAGTAAGCCCTGAGCATTGCAGGGTGTGCCCCCCCCCCAAAAAAAATCCCAGGGGCCAAAATGAGAACTCAAAGGGCTGAGTGCAGGGTAGAATAGACAGTATAGGGGTTAAGGCATTTTTCTGACCCCCTGGTCTCTGGACACCTGGTCTAGTGGTCTTAAGACCCTCAGGCTGCTGTAGCCTCAGTGGTGCCAGGCAGACCGGCCCCCACATTTCCCTTATGCCCTGGAGGAACCGAGACAATAACCCACTTCCTCTTTCGGGAGCACCACTGCACCCTTGTTTCAGAAAAGGGAAACCTGGCAGGCACCCACAGTGCAGAGCTGGCCTCGTGGGCAGTGTGTGGCCTCGTGGGCAGGATACAACTAGAAGGAGGAAATATGCAACCCCTTCCAGTTCCTTCTTTCCATCCGCTTCCAAGGGGCTATGGGCCTCAGATCTCCGGGACTCAACATGGTACCATCGGTGCCTCCAAGTGTCAAAGCTGCTGCAAACTGACATGACCTGACAGGCGCCTGGGCAGCCTAGCCTCGGACCCAGGCCCCTGTGAGTGCAGTGGGAGATCTCTGAGGGCGCTGGAGGCTTAGGGCACCGGGCACCTGGGCTAACAGCTGGGCAGGGCCACATTCCTCACAGTCAGCGCTGAGTCACGAGGGCAGGAAGCAGTGAGTTTCTCGGTTTCACTCCTTGAGTTCCACTTCGTTTTGCGGATCACATGTGGTGCCGCTAGGGGCAGCAGAGCAGGGCTGGGCTGAGAGCCCAATTCCATGCATGCTGTCTGTCCATCCTTTCAAAGGGCACAGGGGGCTTATGGATAACGGCTTCATCTGTCAAGGGATGTAAAATCAACTCCACACGCTGTATCTCCAACCCCAGGTGGACCAGGTGAACGAATATGAATCAGGTTCGCGCATGAAATAATCTAAACCAGGCTGAGGGTGAAACACATATCTGGCAGTCTTTACCTTGAATCTACACCAAACTGTCTGCCATTTTTAATGAGTACAGAGACCACCCCTTGGTAGGGCAGTAAGGGCAGATAGCTCAGGCTAGCCCAGTGCTTCTCCATTATTTTCTGTCATGCCCCCTAGAAAGAAGAAAACATTTTTCACGCCCCCCACACGCGACTGTAAATAGTATCTTTAAAAAAAAAAAAACAACTTTTAACCTGCAAAACAAAAATATAAAAAATAATTTGCGCTGATTTTTAATCAGAGGTGATTTCTGGTTAATGGCTACAATGAGCACGCTTGCAATGCATAGCTTTTCCAAGCGGGGTTTGGAGCAGACACAGCAACTCTCAGCTCCAGAGACAAAACAGAGGACATAAACAGGGGGCTTAGCTTGTTATGTCAGTGTTTGTCGAGGGTCAAAACGCACCTCCTTTTACGGAGCCTTGAGGACCCCCCTGGGGGCTGTGCCCCACTATTTAAGAAGCACTGGGTTTGCAGAAGGATGGTAGTTCAAATCCTAGCATCCGACATGGTCCCAAGCCTGCCAGGAGCGATTTCTGAGCGTAGAGCCAGGAGTAACCCCAGAGCACTGACAGGTGTGACCCCCCCCCCCCAAAAAAAAAAAAAACCCAAAATACTTTCTAGGGGCCGGAGAGATAGCAAGGAGGTAAGGCATTTGCCTTTCATGCAGAAGGTCATCATTCGAAACCCGGTGTCTCATATGGTCCTCCGTGCTTGCCAGAAGCAATTTATTCTGAGCATGAAGCCAGAATAACCCCTGAGCACTGCCGGGTGTGACCCAAAAACCAAAAAAAAAGAAAAGAAAAGATAAGCACTGTGGCTAGCCTGAGTCAATCCCACCCAGGTTTACAAGTAAGACAATCTCTGGTTTAGGATAAATCCAAGATGTAAACAAACATACAAAGAAACCAGGGATGATCTTTAAGGTAAAATAAGGTGTAACCTAACAGAGGGAAGTTCTGCAACTTCCATTTTATTGATTTCATTTTTGAAAACATCTTGGTTTGAGAGTATGCTCACATACTCAGGTACTACGGAGTTACTTAACTCCTGGTAGGGCTCAGATGGCCATAAGTGATGCTTGTGGGGTCCCGTTTACTCCTTTATTTGTTATTTGTGTATCTTCAAGAGCTCCCAGAATGAGAAGTTGATTCCCATCCCCTTCTCCCCTTTTGGGGGGAGATCTTGGTAATATTTATCCACAGCAAATAATCCACACAGGAGGGTTAAGGGGTAAAAGGTTGGGCGAAGAGAGTTGTCAGCCTGCTGCTAGCTCCGAAAACACACCTTGAGCCAGCCAGTCAACTCTGGCAAAAGACCTCAATACATCGCTCCCAATCTAATTATCCAGTTCTCAAAGCGCCCCCACCTGGAAGGTCAAGGGGGGACAGCAGGCAAAGAATAATCTTATGGATTAGGGGATCAAATCCAGGCTGAGTATATGCAAAGCAAGCGCCTTACCAGCTGTACTACTCTCTCCAGTACCCTTAGCGAGAGTTGCTTTTTTCTTTTTTTTAAATCAAGAACGTGCATGAGATCTTTGTTTAGGGGGGCCATACCCGGCATTGCTCAGTGGGTTTCACATTCAGGAATCACCTCTAGTGGATTCTAGTGGCATTCTTGGATACAGAATACCAAGGATAGAACCTGGGTTGCCTGTGTGCAAGCAAAGAGGAAAGAGGCCTTTCCTGCTTTCTGCCTCTTAGTGAGTTTTTTTTTTCATGAATGAGTGTGGGATCTTGTAGAAATGCTTTCTTTGCATCTACTGATATGGTCATAGTGATTTTTATTAATATTTGTATTAATCTGGTATATTAGGCTGACTGATTTGTATATTAAGCATCCCCAGGATGAAATATCGCTAGCCAAACTGTAAACCATGGTGATTAAAATATTTAAAAAAGCCAAGTTGGGATTCTCCAGAGGGGCCATTGGCACAGAGCTGGTGCCAGGACGCTCAGGTACAAACTCAGCTATCTCTGGCTTCAGCACCTGGGCTGAGAAATGCCCTAAATGGAAGTCACTGAGATGCCACCCAGCTCTAAAACTCTCTAAGGCGTCTAGGAGCCAGGCACAGGCATAAGGATGATACAGCAAGTCACAAAGGTCAACCAAGGCTTGGGCGACAGTACAATGGGAGGGCATCTGCTCTGTACTGGGCTACCTGGACTTGATCCCTGACATCCCATAGGGGTCGTACACACACACGCATCAGGAGTAATTTCCAGGGTGTGTTCCCAAAACAAAATAAAATAAAAATAAAGTGGGGTGAGATAGTACGTGGATATGATCCCCTGATCCCCCACCAAGGGTGATTCCTGAGCACAGAGCTAGGACCTGATGCACCACTTGGTATGGCACCAAAACGACAACAATAAAAACAACCAACCTCAAACCAAAACAAAAAAAAAATTAAAAACCAAAAAAAAGAACAACCAACAAAAAGAATTAAAAAAATCTTTTCCCAGGGGGGCCTGAGAGATAGCATGGAGGTAAAGGCGTTTGCCTTTCATGCAGAAGGGTCGGGGGGGGTTCGAACCCCGGCATCCCATATGGTCCCCTGAGCCTGCCAGGAGCATTACTGAGCATAGAGCCAGGAGTAACCCCTGAGCACTGCCGTGTGTGACCCAAAAAACAAAAACAAAAAAACCTTTTCCAAGACTTATCCCTGCAGTGATGAGTGGCCCTGAAGGGGAAGAGGAAGGCTGTACCAGACAGCCTCACACTGCATGGACAAGGACTTAACAGAGCCCTGATTTCACCTACCAAGGGTCAGCAAAGAACAGCTCTATGTGAAAATGCCCACAGGGTACAGGGTCTGGCTTCAACAAGAAAATGCCACTTATTGACAGGTTTTTAGCTTCTTTTTGTTTTAGGGCCACACACAGCTGTGTTCAGGGGCTTGCTCCTGGCTGGACACAGGGCACAATATAGGGTGAACGCAAGTCAACTGCATACAAAGCCCTAGGTTTATTTTTTGTCTGGGGGTTTCACAGGTCAGGGGGTCACTCCTGGAGTGCCCAGGAAACCATGCAATGCCAGGGAACTGAACCTGCAACCTTGCATGCAAAGCCCGGCTGGACTAAGCCCACTACTGCAGGTTTGAAGCTACTAAAGAATCTCAGGTTACTGAAAAGTCTCATAAATGAGGTTGCAAACTGTGCTGAAAATTTGGCCCCCAAACTCTACTCAAGCCTCCAGTAAGCATCAAGGAGAAATGTCTTTTTTTTTTTTGTGTGTGTGTGTGTGTGGTTTTTGGGTCACACCCGGCAGTGCTCAGGGGTTATTCCTGGCTCCAGGCTCAAGAAATTGCTCCTGGCAGGCACGGGGGACCATATGGGGGCGCCGGATTCGAACCGATGGCCTCCTGCATGAAAGGCAAACGCCCTTACCTCCAAGGCTATCTCTCCGGCCCCAAGGAGAAATGTCTTATTCTAGAACTTAGCAGTAGCCAAAATGACACTTGCTTTAACAAAACTCTTGACTATTTTTGGCCACTAATATGGTATTTTTAATTTGATCAAATTGATTGCTACTTTTATAGGAACTCAAAGAAAACAGATAAAAGAAAAATCAAAGGGCTGGGGCACATTGCTTTGTGAGACCTCCAGTGCCAAACCAGATTTGGTTTTCTCCCCAAAATCGAATGTACAAATACTGATGGATGGGGCCGGGGAAAGTGGCGCTAGAGGTAAGGTGTCTGCCTTGCAAGTGCTAGCCAAGGAACAGACCGTGGTTTCAATCCCCGGCCGTCTCCATATGGTCCCCCCAAGCCAGGGGCGATTTCTGAGCGCATAGCCAGGAGTAACCCCTGAGCGTCAAATGGGGTGTGCCCAAAAACCAAAAACAAAACAAAACAAAAATACTGATGGGACTTGGTCAAGGATAAAAGGTAAACATGAGCTGTAGTAATGTAGAGTGGGTGGGTCTTACACATGAGAGGTTTAATCGATACCCCATATAGTGCCTGAGCCCACCAGGAATGACTCCTAAATGCTGACAGGAGTAAGCCCTGAAGCATAGCTGGTGTGTGTCCCCAATAATTATATAAAAGATGAACAACAGGAAGACTGATCAAGGTACTCATTAAGTTTAAAAGTATAGGAGCTAAGGAGCTGAAGTGATAATACAGCATGGAGGGTGCTTGCTTTACACACGTGGCTGTCCTGGGTTCAATTCCCTGGCCTCCCATAAGATCCCCCAAGTACCACCAGGACTGATTCCTGAGTGCAGAGCAAGGGAGGTAAGTCCAAGTATTGGCTGGGATGTGGCCCGCCAAACCAAAGTACATATATTAATAGAAAATGTAGGAGCTGTTCAAGATATTAAGTATCCCTATACTTAAGGCACTTGCATGTAGCTGATCCAGACTTGATCTTCCAATGTGATCAACACAGCAGAGGTGCCGCCCACGTCCAGAAAATAAATGCAGGTGGTACAGAAGATGCTCAGAATGGCTTACAGCACTTGCTGGGCAAGTTCAAGGCCAGGAGCTCGAATACCTCCATTCAGAATGGTTCTGATTATGGTCCAGTCAGAAAGAGCCCAGATGGCCCAAAAGCTTAGAAAGCCCGCAGGGACCCTGGTGGCTTACTTCGGGGCCATCCTGAACTCACTGTGGCACTGGAGACAGTACTGAGGCTCAAGGCAATACCTGCCTTGCATGTTCAATCCCCAGTGATTGCATAAACCTTTCCACAGCACAGAGCTAGGATTAATCTCAAAGTGCCATTGGGTGTGGCCTAAACCATTTATCCCCAAATCTGAGTGGGGGGGGTCCCTAAATGTGGGAAAAGGTGTTTGTGTATGTATGTGAGGGGTATGGCAGGGAGATGAGGGAAATTATTTACCCAGATTATGACAAGAATGCAAACACAATAGAAAACATAATAGAAAAAGAAAGCCCAGTAAGCTAAAAGGGGCTAAACCTGACCCACTTCAGACCTGAAATTGGCAGTCACTTCAGATACAGGGAAAAGAAGTAGCTCAGGGGCCTTTTTATGGATGCTCCTTGCTACAGGAGGCTCCTTTCTTCTTTGGGATGGCGTTTCCTTTGCTTTTTCCTCTTTTGTCTTTTGGGCCCTAACTCTGTGGGGCTCAGGGCTCACTCAATGGCTCTAATGCACAGAGATCACTCCTAGATGGTTTTGAGGGATCATATGTGGTGCTGGGGATGGAACCCAGGTCAACCACATACTAGGCAAGTGCCCTCTTGCTGTACCATCTCTTCAACCCTGGAGATGGGACTTTCTCTATGGAAATGTAATTCCATCCTGTCAAAGGCCCGGTATCCACTGTCCCAAGGTGGGGTGGCACTCTCCTACTGACCCCCAGAGGTCAATGAAACGCAAGTCTCAGTGGAAGTTAAAGTATTTATTGATGTGTTTAAACTCTGTACATTCTCCACAGATCAGATTAAGGAGTTGGTAGGTGAAGTTCATCTGTGCATAGTGGGAAGAGACATGGATAACGGAAGAAGAAAAAATAATAACAGCCACAGGGAAACAGAAAACAAAAACAAAAACGAACAAATGAAAAACAAGACCACAGGTTACCAGAACCTTCGGAATATAAAAAAGAGAAGATCTGTGAGCATATCCACGAACGACTAGACAAAGCATTACGGAGGGGGTGGGGCACGGGCGCTAGCTGCCGGGACCTTATTCTGAAGGCAGCGGAACCGCCGACTGCTCGCTCCCTTCCCCTCCTGCAGGAGCCCCAGGAGGTGGGCAGTGGAGGCCATGCCCATGTCCAAGGGGGAGGACAGGGACCGGAGCACGTGCCCGGGAAGAGCGGGAGGGGTTGGGGAGAGCCAGTGTGGCCTGGACACCCCATGTTGGCCCTGCTAGAGGCCCAACTATGTGATGTCAGCTCTGGTGAGTAGCTGGAGAGGGCCAGCATGTCTGGGATGGGGCCCCCGCTTGTGTAATTTCTCAGCCACCTCTGGAAGCTCATGGAAGGGAGTGGCTCCTCTGCAATGCCCTGTCCCCCCACTTTCCCCGACATAAAAGCCAGGCGGCAGATGAGCCAACCAAAGCCGATTCCACATCACATACTAGAGCCTAGAGCAGCACAGATAGGTCCAGTGGCGAGGAAGAGTGAGAGCAAGTCACCATAGAGAGGGACATCAGCTTAATTATAAAAAGGAAACTGCTGGGGCCTGAACCATAGCTCAGAGGGCAGACGCTTTCCTTGCACGCATCCAGCCCAGGTTTGATCCCCGGCATCCCATATGGTCCCCCAAGCCTGCCAGGAGTGATTCCTGAGCATCAAGCCAGGAGAAACCCCTGAGCATCAACAGGTGCGGCCCAAAAAACAAAGGAGAAAAAAAAAATAAGGATCAACAGTCACTGTGCTGCGGCCTTCAGTCCCCATCCTGTTTGAGTGTGTCATCACAGGGGGGGCAGGGTGTCTTGCAGGCATGCTGACTCTTATGGGGGAGATCGGTGGTCGGGGGGTAGGGAGAGTCCACCTGCCCCCATCAGATCTGCATCTGCTCCAGGTACTTATAGGTTGGGTTCTCGTAGCCATGGTTCTGCATCTTGTTCAGGTGACGCTCTTCTTGGGGTCAGCATGGGGGGTCCACCTGTGGAGATGAATGTGAAGGAACAGCAGGTTTGGGGTGGGGCCGGACCCATGTCCCAGCACTGAGCCCACCCTTCAGAACCAAGACTGTGCTGAAGCGGTGGGGGTCCAGGCGGCCGTTTGTTGCACTGAGTAGGTTCTGGATATACACCTCCAAGCCACACAGGATGAAAAGCTAAGCTAACCTGCGAGCAGCCTGCAGGGCCTTCTGTGTCCAAAGTGTGGACACAGGGCATTCAGAATCCAGGGCATTTTTTTAAAAACCTGGCAACAAGGGACCCAAAGTCCCAGCCCCAAGCTGAGGAGCCAGAGACCAGGATAGCGGAAAGGCATTTGACTTGAATGCGGGCCCAACCAGGTTCACTCCCCGGCATCCCGGAGGGGTTCCACAAACACTTTCCAATGGTGAGTTTTTAAGCTCCGTTGGGTGTGGCCCCCGAAAAGAACAAGATCCCAAAGTCGCCCCAGACTTTGGGCAGGGCAGTGAGGTGAAAGGGGGCATTTTCCTCCCGCGTCACCTCTACGATGCCATGGCTGATGGAGCCGTACTTGCCCTCTTCTCAGCATCACCAGGCTGATGACGATGACCGATGGCCACAGCCCACTGCGGATGACCAGCAGGCCGATGAGGGCGCTGCTGCTTAGGCTGAAGTCCTTCACGTAGGGCCCTGTCGCCTCCTGAGGGACAGAGAAGGGCACAGTGGGGTCCCCAACACCTTCTGGAACCCACGATCCCCGCCCACATGAGGGCCCTTGTTTCCCAGAACATTCCCACGGGGACTAGGATGTATGTGTTGGGGAGGGGGGAAGGACATACTTGTCTTAAGAGGCTACATACCGGCTCTTCCTGTAGGCCCCCCACTCTCTCAGGCATTGAAAATCATCTCCTTCACATCAGAGTCTCATCAATGACCTGAAACCATGGGCAGAGGATGGCACAAATGAACCCTTTCCTAGAGTGGCCACACACAGTGAATCTTACTCCTGATTCTCTCTCTCTCAGTTAGTCGTCTCTCTCTCTCTCTCTCTCTCTCTCCTCTCCTCTCTCCTCCTCTCTCCTCCTCCTCTCTTCTCTCCTCTCTCTCTCCTCTCTCTTTCTCTCTCTCTCTCTCTCTCTCTCTCTCTCTCTCTCATCTCTCTCTCTCTCTCTCTCTCTCTCTAGTGAATCTTACTCCTGATTTTTCTCTCCTCTCACAGTGAATCTTTTTTTTTTTTTGTTTTGTTTTGTTTGTTTTTGGGCCACACCCGGTATGCTCAGGGTTACTCCTGGCTGTCTGCTCAGAAATAGCTCCTGGCAGGCACGGGGACCATATGGACACCGGATTCGAACCAACCACCTTTGGTCCTGGATCGGCTGCTTGCAAGGCAAACGCCGCTGTGCTATCTCTCCGGGCCCTCACAGTGAATCTTACTCCTAATTTTTCTCTTTCTCCCTCTCTCACAGTGAATCTTACTCCTGATATCTCTCTCTCTCCCCCCCATAGAAGGGGCAGCGGCTACACAGGGTCAGCTGCAGTCATTGCAGGACCACATGTGCAGAACAAGGGGAGATAGACCATGCGAGGTGAGAAAGACTAAGATAAGGAAGGTACCTCAATCATCCCTGCAGGGGCCCTCCAGCTCAATACTGTGCACAGATGGATCATTACAGGTATGACAGACCTTGGCCTCGGGTCACAAAACTATAACCACATAAGCCATAGAGGTGGGTGGGGGTAGGATGGAGGTGCTGTGGAGAGGACACTATGGGGCCCAGGGTGGACAGGCTGGGGCTATTGTACAGGGATGACACAGCAATAACTGCAGCAAAAACACATTAGAAAGCCCAGAGCTTTCCCCTTTTAATTAGGACAGCAGGTAGGGCATTTTCCTTGCATAGGGATGACCTGTATGTCTGGGCTCAATACCAACATCCCCTAGAGCCTCCCGAACACTGCCAGGAGTGATTCCTGAGTGCTGAGAAGGGAGTGACCCCTGAATACTGCTGGGTGTGACCCCAAACCAACAAATAAACAAAATAATGCTAGAAAAAGGTATAGGAGGCAGGACCAGCCATTTCTGTCCAATTTCAACATGACTTGAAATCTGTCCATGGCAGGGATTGAGGGTCTGTGGCTGTCCCTCCAAAGCTGGGCAGCCTGCATGGGAGGCTCAGCATTCTGGGGGGGTATGAGGGGCATGAAGCACAGGGATGTATGAAGCAGTGTCGTGAACCAGCCCCACTCAAGCCCCTGCGCAGCAATGCTCACCATGTCCCTCGTCCACCTGATTCTTGCTGTTAATCACCTTCTCCAAGGCCCCCGATCAGTCCCCCTGGCTGGCTTGCCTACTCAGAGCCTGTGTGGAGAGGTCACAGCTAAGGGTCTGGGGTTGAAGGAACCCAACCCGAAGCTCCCCCCACTTGTTCTGGACACCCCATAACTCCTTAGAATGTACTGTGCCCTCAGGTGAAGGAGACAGATGGTGGGATGTGGCTGCATGGAACATGAATGTAGCCCCAGCACACGGTCACTTGACACACAGGGGTGGGGACCAAGTGAAGGACCAAGCTTCAACTGCCCACTTCTAGCCTAGTGAAGGGCAGTGATGCAACCTGGGTGCCCAGCACAGCATGGCAGCAGTGTCCCCACTCATCCAGCGGGCTAACAAAGCCCGCAGGGAATTTTCGCTCAGACCCTGTGATCCCATGTCCTCTACAACAGACACCTCTCAACACACCCCGTAACTCTGCTCTGTTCAATGGTAAGGCAGAACCAATAAGGACAAGTATTTGGGGGTTGGAGAAAGTGTAAGGGCTGGCCAGTGCATCACACATGGCCAAGTGCAGTTTGGTCCCCGAAATCGCAGTGATTCCAAGCAGGAAATAAATAAAAATGGAAGCACTCAGGAGGAAGGTGTCTCTCTCTCTCCAGAGAGCCAGGGCAGCAACACATCTCTGCACTCAGAAATCACTCCTGACAGGCTCGAGGACCACATGGGATGCCAGAGAGGGAACCTGGGTCAGCTGCATGCAAGACAAACGCCCTCCCTGCTGTACTATCGCTGTGGCCCCCCGCAACACATCACCAATGTCCTACACAGCAGAGCCACATACTCTGGCTGTTCTGCTAGCAGTTGGGTGGAAAGGAAAGAGTAGGTGCAGCCTCTGCATGTCCAGCCCCAAAGCCAAAGCCCAAAGCCCATGATTCCAGCTGCCCCAATCACACAGCCTTCACACATAAATCAGGGCTGCGTGGGGGAGACAGCTCAACTGGTTGAGCACCATTCTGCTTCCTGGAATCACGGCTCCGTCCCCAGCACCAGATGGTAGAGCTTCAGTCACCACTGGGATGTTCCCCAAATGAAAGGCAACCACCCAAGTACCGATCTGTACAGACACCCACAATTCAGGCCGAGGACAGTCGACTCGCTTTTGCAGGCTCCAAGTGGCCAACATTGACACCATGAGAGGGACAGTCGTGGAGCACAGGTGCCCTGCTCAGTAGTCACTCGGGACCTTCCCCACTCAGGGAGGACAAGATCAAACTTGAAAAATCACAAGGCTCTGGATTAATTCTAGTCCCACACAAGTCCAAACTGTGCCAAGACCTGGTCAATACCTCCATGTTTCCTAAACACAGGCCAAACCATTCTGGTTCTTAGAAAAAGTTAATATTTAAATGACTCCATGAAAAGACAACAAAGGCAGGAAGGCAAAAGAGCATTAACCCTGGAGGAAATTCCTCTAAATCAACATCTGCCTGGGCCAGAAGAATGTCAGCTTTCAAGCTGCACAGAACAAGAGGAGGTGGTACCTGCAGTACTGGGGGACTGAGGGAGACTCAAACCCTGCTTTGATGTCTGATTTTCAGCTAAGGGACTCCATAGGGCCCAGAGCAGTACTTCCTGGAACATACAAGGACAGGGAATGTCTGGACTTGATGCAACAAACAAAGCTGCCCACACTGGAATCTCATAGAACACAAATATCAAAAACTAAGAAAACAGGAAATAAGGTCTTCTCTCTGGAAAGTGTGGTGTAAAAGCTACACAGGAGACACACCCCTGAACCTAGACACCCCATGAAAAACCAATTTGCTCCCAAGTAAGGATGGCTCAGGGGACCTGCTGGATAGCTCCTGGGCTAAGACAGGGTTGCATGAAATGTCATGGAGTGGCTGAGTACAGGGGAGAGGAAAGGACTCCGGGTCAGGAAGGGGCCCCGCAGGGAAAAGTTTGGACCAAGAACCACAGAACCCAAAGAAAGAGGAACTGGAGCAATGGTACAGTGGGAAGTGATTGCATTGTGTGTGGTCAACCCAGGTTTGATCCAAGGATCCCAAAGGGTCCCTCAAACACTGCCAGAAAGATCCCTGAGCATCAATGGGTAGGACACCCCCCCAAATATCTATATCTATATATATCTATATCTTATCTATATATATATATATAGATAACAGTCATAGCAGAACTCCCTTTCAGGAACAAGTCTTTTTTTTTTTTCACCCCACCACTGCCTCGTCCCAACTCCCCAGAAACAGTCTTTAAAAAAAAAAGACAATAGGGGCCGGAGTGGTGGTGCAAGGGGTAAGGCGTCTGCCTTGCCCGTGCTAGCCTAGGACGGGCCTCGGTTTGATCCTCCAGTGTCCCATGTGGTCCCCCCAAGCCAGGAGCAATTCTGAGCACACAGCCAGGAGTAACCCCTAAGCGTCACCAGGTGTGGCCCCCCCCCCAAAAAAAAAAAACAAAATAAAAAAAAAAAAAAAAGAAGACAATAGTACAGTGGGGAGGGTTTTGCCTTAAATGTGATCAACCCCAGGATTGAGCCCAAGTATTCCAGAGGGTCCCCTTGAGGCTGCCAAGAGTGATCCCTAAGTGTAGAGCCAGAAATCAGCTATGAGTAATCACTGAGTGTGGCCCCCAAACCAATAACAGCAACAAAAGAGTAATTATAATTTGCTGACTATACACAGGCTTATAATTTTTTCTTTCATTTTTTATGGGAAGCCACTTACAGCTTGGAGCTGGGGAAGCCAATTGGGTGCTAGGGATTCAGCGGGACCCTCAAATGCAAAGCTGCACTTGGCCCCTTGAAGCTTGCTCCTGCCCCGCTGCCTCTGACCAGCCACGTCAGGGGGTTTCTACATTCCCACCTGCCCAGACTACAGGGATCCGGGAAGCTTGTGGAGTGCCATGTCCCCATCCCCTCTGCCATGCTCCTAGGACCGTGATGGCGAACCTATGGCATGCGGGAAAGTCACAATTCAGATATGCGGTGCTTGTCGCATAGTTTTTAGACAATAAAATCTTGTTATTAAGGTTTAATTGACGTGCTAGCACATTTGAGTAAATTCTTTGGTTTTGTGAGGCAGTTTGAGCACTCGGGTTCAAAAAGGTTAGCCATCACTGTCCTAGGAAATGAGGTGACGACAGGGACAGTGATGGGATGTGATGATGGAACAGAAAAGAGAACTTGTGACACATGTGGGTGGACGGAGAGGCTGGGGGTGTGGACACACCGACCTTTCTTCATGGGGTGGTTCGACTCCGGTTGAGGGTCTGGCAAGGAGGAAAATAGAAATAAAATAGCACAAGAGGAGATTGAGAAAGAGCCACCTTGGCCGGCTCTGCCACTGCCCTTCTGTGCTGGAGCCAGGCACTTAGGAGATGCAAAGATAAACCCCAAATCGCTTGACTCTTCTAGAGAGCGATTTTCTAAGGAAGTAACCGAGGGGGCAATAGACATGGGCTAGTTTTCCCAGGCAAGCTGTCAAAGCGAACCCCATCCGTGACGGCACCTCCTTCAGCTCTTCCTGCGTTTTCTTTCAGCTAGGGGCAGTGAGGGGCGTGGGCCTGACTCCACCTCATCAGATGCTGGACCCCTGGGTCCCTCTGAGTGAGGGTCAACTGGACTGCAGAGTTTCTGTCTGTCCATCCAACTACGTAGGGCAGCGGCCGTCACTGGCACAGACCCCAGGGCTCCCTGCTGCCGGCCACTATTTTTATCATCTCTACAGGGCAACAGTGAATAAACAGAATCGGGTTCCACACACTGGTCTGGCCTCACAGCTTGTTTATACCGGATGCTTTGAGACCCCATAATTGTGCCAGCTAGTTGGGAAGGCAGTGAGCAGGGCATCCTTCCCTTCCTTTGGCCCAGAGACCACCTCTGTATCCTAACACCAAAGATAGGCGTGAGAAGGTGAAGTTGGAGTGAAGCTGGTGAGTGAATGCCTCAGCTCCCAGCAGGCAACTGAGCAAAACAGGGTCTCAGGAAGGCCTTGAGCAGACAAGCCCCAGCCCACCAGTCACCCCTCCCCACTGGCCATATGCACCTTCGCTCTCAGGCAAGAAGGACGGGAAGGGGTGGAAGGAGTGGAAGGGCACCAGCTCCTCGCTCTCCTCTGAGCTCACACGCACGTCCACAGGGGTCTCGGAGATGGAAGCCGTGAACTGGTCCATGTCTGCCTGCTGCTCCCGAAGCAGATCGTCTGAGAAACACAAGGGCCAGAGGCAATTATCAGAAAGAATCTTTGGTAACTGTCAGAGGCAACTCCATGTGGGGTGGAGAGTGAGGTCTGCCAGCTTCAAGCCCAGAGCAGACTGCCCTCTGTTCTGGCCTCCTCAACTCGGGAGTCTACCCCATAATCCCAGGCAGTTAACTGTGCTCTTGCACAGCTCTGGCAGAGCAATGTCCTGACTCTGAAGCTTGAGGCCTGATTAACACCCACCAAGTCCACTGCTATCCTCTCAAGGTGTGGAGACCCAGAAATTTCCTCAGAAATCCCTGAGTCCCACAGATTCTCCAGCCTTCACAGACAGCCCTTCCTGGGAGAGTTTAAAGCTTGTGGACCTCCCTCCTCCCCAGCTTTTTGGTCCACAACCTGAGGTTCTCAAGGCTTACTCCTGGTGGTGCTCGGGAGAACCTATAGGGTGCTGGGGGTAGAGGCCAGGGCATTCTGTGCAAGGCAAGTGCTTGCTATACTTTCATTCCAGCCCCCCAAAACACCTATTTTCACTCTGAGCTTTTTGGGTTTTGCTTACCCTGGGGGGGATGGGGCTATTCCTAACAATGCTTAGGGCCTGCTCCTGGTACAGTACTCGGGGGATCATGCAGTATCAAGGGTCAAGCCTGAGGCTCCAGCACACAAAGCACATATTCCTTCTGCAGGAATCTGGGGAGGGATTGACCCCCCCAATCTGGCACTGCACCCACCAACACCTTAACTTTACCCTATTTCATTCTGACACCAATAAAACCCAGTACATGCTAAACTCAGAAGAGGTCACAGAAGGAAGTGTGTGCACACATGTGTGCCTGAATGTATAAGCATGTCGTACATACATATTCCATATGTACAAGCATGTACCTGAGTATGCATTTGTGTTAGTGCTACCCTGGATACATTAGCAACTCTGACCAGGCAGGCCCACAGGAAGTTCCCAGGTCCTCTGCAATTTCACACCTGAGATTTTTCTTCCGGTAACAGGAGATGGAGCGAACACAAGGCCCTGGGCTGCCCGCCACACTGTGACATGGCCACACTGGCCATGGTGGCCTCCAGACTTGGATGACGTCTGACACCCACACGGCCTCATCTGGCCCCTTCTCAAGCTCAGTGCACTGTCCCCTGCCTGAACCTGAATCCAGCACACTGTATACCTCTTAGCCAGGGGCTGTACCCACCAATTTCCTCCTGAATCTCCTGGGCGACGTAGGGGACCTTGTAGACCAGAGACAGGCTCTGGTTTCTCCGCTCCTCGATCACGTGGAGGTGTGTCATGACCTGGAGGGCAGAGAGCACAGGGAGTCACAGAGGCAAGGCCTATAGTCCCCTTCTTCCCCATTCCCATAGCCTGGGGGAGGAAAGGGGCGTCCTGCAGTTGGGGCAAAGTGGACCCCAGTAACCTAGGAATCTGTCCCCAGAGACTCCAGGCAAAGAGAACACTGAACCCCTCATTTTCTTTTTTTTTTTTTTTTTTGGTTTTTGGGCCACACCCAGCAGTGCTCAGGTGTTACTTCTGGCTGTCTGCTCAGAAATAGCTCCTGGCAGGCACGGGGGACCATATGGGACACCGGGATTCGAACCAACCACCTTTGGTCCTGGATCGGCTGCTTGCAAGGTAAACTCTGCTGTGCTATCTCTCCGGGCCCTGAACCCCTCATTTTTCACTGCCAGGGCAGAGCCTGATAGGCCCAAACCCTGGTGTTCCTCCCTTCCCCCATACATCCACTGCCAGTAGGTGACCAGGTTTTTCTTGAAGCACTCGCTAATGTTTCTGCACAAGTTTTAAAGACTAACCACAAGTGTTGAGCAGGCAAGGCCTTTGCGCCTCGTTTACCCTGGTCAGATTCGATGAGGAAGAGAGAACAAAACCAATGGCTGAATAAGAGCTCACCGGGGTGAAAGCATGTACCTTGCATGCATGAGAACAAGGTTTGAGCCCCAGCACTGTCAAAAATAAAGAGTTGATGAGGTTGAAAGGGACCCACTGTTGAGGACCAGAGAGAAAGCATGGAGGTAAGGCATTTGCCTTTCATGCAGAAGGTTGGTGGTTCAAATCCTGGCATCCCATATGGCCCCCTGAGTCTGCCAGGAGCGGTTTCTGAGCATAGAGCCAGGAGTAACCCCTGAGTGCTGCCGGGTGTGACTCCCTCCACCCCCAAAAAAAAGAAAAGAAAAGAGGGGCCGGAGAGATAGCATGGAGGTAAGGCGTTTGCCTTTCATGCAGAAGGTCATCGGTTCTAATCCCGGTGTCCGATATGGTCCCCGTGCCTGCCAGGAGCAATTTCTGAGCATGGAGCCAGGAATAACCCCTGAGCACTGCCGGGTGTGACCCAAAAACCACACACACACACAAAAAAAAAAAGTAAAGAAAAGAAAAGAAAAGAAAGGGCCCGGAGAGATAGCACATTGGCATTTGCCTTGCAAGCAGCCGATCCAGGACCAAAGGTGGTTGGTTCGAATCCCGGTGTCCCATATGGTCCCCCGTACCTGCCAGGAGCTATTTCTGAGCAGACAACCAGGAGTAACCGCTGAGCACCGCTGGGTGTGGCCCAAAAACCAAAAAAAAAAAAAAAAAAAAAAAGAAAAGAAAAGAAAAGAAAGGGACCGACTGCATCTCTGGCTTGTTATGGCAAATGGTTAATAAAGTCATTAACAAGCTTGGTTAGAGCCATAGTGAAGTGAGAAGGATGCTTTCCTTACACACAGCCAATCTAGGTTCAATGTCCCCTCCCCCCCAAGCCTAAGAGGACAGAGCACCATTGGGTGTGTCCCTCACCAAAATAAAATGTTGACTGAGGAAGAAGATCATTTTGCTATTTTTGGAAGGGGTCACATCTGGTAGTGCTCAGTGATTTCTTCGGGTGATATTTAGGGACACTCTAAATCCAGGTTGGCTGAGTGCAAAACAAGTGCCTTACCACCGTGGTTCTTACTTGGTAAAGCAACTACTGGAAATGACTCACAATAACCATAGACTGTACCTATTTAAATAAACGAGTGATTTCTCCAAAACTTTAAGACATACTCTATGGATCAGCTGCCCTCCTCCTCCCCACCCCAAAACTTATGCTTGCCCAATTGCATTTTAGGCCAAAAACCACCTTCTGGCTTGTTGTCACCCTAGAACATGCTGACACTAGGATGTTAACTCTTGAACTGTGCTGGTAAGGCCAAGTGCTAGTGAGCTGTTGCCCAGGTCCCTATAAACCTTTTTTCTTGTTTGGTTTTAGGGCAATATCCAGTTCTGCTCAGGGTACCTACCATATGGGGTTCTGGAGATGGAACCTGAGCCAGCCATCCCAAGGTCCTGTCTTTTCAGTTCTTCACTGAAACTCCCCCCGCCCATTTTTAAATATCTGCAGTGCTAGGGATAGAACCTTTAGTAGTGGCTAGAATGATAGCACAGTGGTAGGGAGTTTGCCTTGAATGTCGCCAACACAGCAGTATATGTGAGGCACTAACACATCAGAGACCTGGCTTTTTAGTTTTAAGATGTTAAGCGTGCCAAGGCTGTTCACTAAGGAAAAAAAAGAGAAAAAAAGAGGAAGGTACTGGAAGCTCTTCTGCAGTGAAACTCTTCAAGATGGGAGTGAGGGTGACCCACAAGACCAGGTCCTCCCCTGAGGACCCGAGGACCTCCCCTTGAGGTCCTCCCTGCAGTTACTTTGCTCTTCCTAAAGAGGGCGCCCTGAGCCAGCAGCTCAAACCTGTGGTCTCGGGGTCAAGTGATAAAAAGGGCAGCAGAGATCTGTATTGACGTCTCTGACCTTTAGAAGGCTGGGATAAAAGCAAATTAATTTTACATCTGCCATCCCTGAAGTCACGAGTGTGGAGGGGGAAAGCCCATTAGGGCGTGGCCCAGAAAAAGAAATGCCGGTGGCCCAGGCACCCACGTTCTGCCCAGCCAGAGCTATCACTGCACCATGACTCACCCACCCACGGAGGTCAGGGAGCAGGGAGCTCTGGCCAGAACTGCCTCCAGTGTCCTAGTCATGACCCCCCACACTGTGCCACTCACCCTAAACTTATTATTTCTCTCTCTCATTCTTTTCTTTTTTGACACTGATTTGCTCTACTAAGGGACACCATGCATCACTTTCAGCACACAATTCTTGTCCAGAGTGATCAGTTCCAACCATCATTTTCACCACGAATCATTCAGTACACTAACTGCATTCACTACTCTTGGTGGCAAGCTTCCCACCATGGACTGGTCCTCCTGACCCTCATATTGTCTCTGGGTATTATTACCATATATCTATTATGTTTCTTCTGCTGAGAAACTTCTGCACTTTAAAGGAAACGGTGACTAAGATACAAAGGTTACCCATGAAATGGGAGAATAGATCTGGGGTTTCCAGAGCCCAGAGTATGGGCTCAACACCATGCTATCTCTCCGGGCCCTCGCTCTTTCTTGATAACAGATCTAGACCATAAACTAGACATGTACACACACATTCTCTTTCTCTTCCTATTTCCTAACTATTTAGGAAGTACTTAACATTAAAAATATTATACAGGGCCTGGAGCAATTGTACAGCAAAGAGGGTTTGCACTGTACATGGCCAAGCTGGGTTTGATCCCCATATGGTCTTCCAAGCACCACCAGAGATAATTCCTGGTGCAGACAGGAGTAAGCCCTGAGCATCACTGGGTATGATCCCTGGTCACCCCAAAATAACCCAGAACAGAGATTTTGTTTTGTTTTATTTGGGGTCACACCCGGCGGTTACTCAGGGGTTACTTCTGGGTCTGTGCTAAGGAATCGCTCCTAGCAGGCACAGGGAACCATATGGGATACCAGGGTTTGCACCACCGTTGGTCCTTGATCGGCTGCGTGCAAGGCAAATACCCTACCACTGTGCTATCTTTCCGGCCTTCACAACAGCGATTTTAAAACCAGTTGTGCAAAGATCCAGCCCCGTACCCAATGCCTCTCTAAGAAGGCATTCTCTTGTTTTGTTTTTGGGTCAAAGGACCATGCAGTGTGGTATTGGGGAGTGAAATGGGCAGTTGGCTGCTAAGAAAACAAGCATTTTCACCCGTCTGATCTCTGCAGCTCCCCAAAGACATTTTCTTTTTTTTTTGGATTTTGGGTCACACCCGGCGGTACTCAGGTGTTACTCCTGGCTCTACACTCAGAAATCGCTCCTGGAAGACTCAGGGGACCTTATGGGATGCTGGGATTCGAGCCACTGTTCTTCTGCAAGCAAGGCAAATGCCTTACCTCCATGCTATCTCTCTGGTCCCCGAAAGACATTTTCTAGGGACTGTATACAATGTGGCACCAGAGCTGTCCACCCTGAGAGCACGGCATGCTCAGGGGTCCCTGGCTTCTGCCCAAGTACCTGGGGCTTCATCTGGGCCGCCTTCTCTGGGTCCACGGCCAATACATGCTGGTAGTGACGGATGGTGTGTAGACGGTCTTTGTTCTCCACACGGACATAACGCTGCAGGGCCTGGAGGATGCGGTGAGGCTGTGGGAGAAAGAACAGCTACTTTAAGACCCAGAGAAGGGAGGCCTCAGACTGTATTTGAAAATAACGCTTTGGACATTTTGAGGAATGAGAAACTCAGAAAGGCAGAAGCAGCAGTATTTTCATTTATTTATTTTTGTTGGGCCACACCTGTTATAACTCAGGGGACTATATGGGGTGCCAGGATTGGCCGGCCATGTGCAAGGCAAAAGACCTACCCAATGTCCTATTGCTCTGGCCGTAGTACTTTTATTTCTACTACTATTATTATTTTGGTTTAAGGCTATACCTGGCTATGCCCAGGGCTGACTGTGCTCAGGGACCAAATGTAACGTCGGATATCGAACCTGGGTAGGCCACATACAAGGCCAGCGCCTTATCCCTGTACTGTATCTTGGCCCTGGCACACAGCTTTTAAAAGCTTTACTACCTGTAAAGCAATAGGAAATACCTGTTGAAAATTAATTTCAAAGCTGTACACAACATTTTCTAGAAACTTGGACTCACGATCCTCCTCCATCCTCTCCAAAACTTTAATTATATGGTAGGCATGTCCTATGTCACTCAGAAGGACCACTTAAGGACATAAAGAACTAGGGGATAGAACAGATTTTGCACGCTTGGGATCCCAGTTTCTCCCCCGAACTGTAGACTCCCTAGCACCGGTTGAATCTCACTGGGAACAGCATTTGAGCCCCCTGAGCAATGCTTGGAAGCCCTGTGGCTGCTACCAGAGAAAGAGAAAGCAAACAAACAACCCTCTTTCCAGGACTCTTTACCATAGCATGTTCAAGCTGGAAAAGCCTGAGGCCATTTGCACCAAAGGATCTTGATGTTCCTTTTCTTACTAATCTTTTTTTTTTTTTTTTTTTTTTTTTTTGTTTTTGGGCCACACCCTGTGACGCTCAGGGGTTACTCCTGGCTATGCGCTCAGAAGTTGCTCCTGGCTTCTTGGGGGACCATATGGGACGCCGGGGGATCGAACCGCGGTCCATCCTAGGCTAGCGCAGGCAAGGCAGGCACCTTACCTCCAGCGCCACCGCCCGGCCCCTTTTCTTACTAATCTTAATTAGGCTAAGACTAGTCCAAAACCCACTGTTCTTGCAAGGTGCATCTAACGTGTGATGCCAAAACTCAGATTTTACCTATTCTCTCCTCGAAGTGGTCATTTCCTGTAAGGTGCTCCATGGCCCAGGAGCCTGAGTAGGAAGCCCAATCTGGCTGGCACATACCTGTCTGGTGTCTTTGCTCTGCTCTGCCATTCTATCACTTTCCCTGGTCACACGGTCTTACCATGATGGGTCACCCACATTCCCCTGAGGTGAGTCACACACAGGGCCTCGTGGAGGGTCATATACGCTCACCCGTGGCGGGTCTGCCTGCAGGGTGGCCAGGTAGCTCTCCAGGGCCATGCCCCGGCGGTCATTAAGCATGGCTTCCACACGGGCCAGATGCGTCTCCACCAGCTGCTGCTTCTCGCTGGCGGCTTCTTTTTCCAAAGCTTTCACCATGGCCTGGAAGTGCTGGGTGGGAAGTAGGAGGGAAAGATGACCCCAGAGGCCTGCAATTGGTGGCAGGGCTGCATGAGCCCCTCTCACACGTCGCGCACACCTCTCCTGGCAGTAGGGCCCACTTCCAGACCCTAGACCTTGAGGGCTGGGACTGTGCAGACGTTCATAGGTAATTGAGCAGAGCAAAGATGCTTGAGAGTGGGCACAGAAGGAAGGAGAGACTGGATCCAGGAAAAACACTGACCTGGTCTCAATGTCAGCACCCCATACCTCATGAACTGTGCCAAGGTCAGTGCCACAACTAGCAGCAGAAAATAAAGGCACATGCCCCTTCTCTTGGGGACACCTCTGGCAGAGCCAGAAAGAAACTTTACAGAGAACTTTATTTCCTGCCTTTTGAATTTCCAGTAAGTCTGAACAAAATAATAAAATCCCAAACCGAGGTAGAGAGCTGGCTTGTGTAAGCAGAATGTGACTGTCACAGCACAGCCAACAAAAATAAATAAAAACAGGGGACGGAGGGGACAGTATAGTAGGTAGGACATCTTCCTTGATGCTGTGAATCCCAGTACCCTAGTATTCCGAGCCTCTTTAGGAACAATCCCAGAGTAAAGAGCCAGGAGAAAGCCCTGAGCACCTCTGAGTGTGGCCCCAAACCAACCCCTGCCCCACCCCCAAAAGCTCCAAAACCAAAAAAATACAACTGTACTGGTTGACAGCTGCAAGGGGGCGTGCATGCACCCAGTCTGGCCCTACCTGGATGAGTGTCTGCCTCTCAGCTTTGGGGAGGTTCTTGGCCTGCAGCTCAGCCTCTTCCCACTCCTTCTTCACCTAGAACCAAGGTCAGAGCCACAGTGAGCACAGGCAGCCTGAGAACAAGCTCCCTTCCTCCAGTGATCCACCAGGCTCTGAGTCAAGGCAGGTAACTACACCCAGAAACACCACAAGTTAGCTGGTCCCAAGATCTGCCTCAGAAGGTCCCTAGCCACTTCCCCCAGGATTTTCAACCCTTGGCGCGCGCACACACACACACACACACACACACACACACACACACACACACACACCACACACACACTCACAAGACCCTCATATACATTCAAACACATTTGCAAAAATCACCCAACATACTCCCCCCAAGATTAAACACACATTCATACACCCACGCTCGAGTGTTATACACATTCACGCATCTACACAAAATCACTCAATATACACCCCTGCCCCCCACACTTCTGACTCATAAGTAATGGGGAAACGAAAATGTGCTTCTCAAACACATCAACCCAGCCAGGTGGTACATGTACACGAGCCCTGCCACCTTGGGGATCCTTCCTGCCAGCAAGTTCCTCACTCTGAGTTGCCCCCACCCAGCACCCATGTTTCCTGGGAAGATGCTGGCCAGGCTCTGCCTAAAGCAGAAAGAGAAGTAACTGAATGAGACTGACACGCACAACCTGACTAAGCAACCCCTGGGGTGTGCAAGTGCATGCTGACCCGGTCCATGCGGTGCCGGTGGCGGATCTCCAGCTGCTCCTTGGCCTTCTGGAAGCGGGCATGCTCATTGTCATCAGCTGACGTCTCGAAGTACACATCCACGTCACTGGTGGGCAGTGGTGTGGGGGGAACTGAAACACAGCACAGAGGTTCTGTGAGGGCCGGCCCAATGTGGGTCTGCAGGCACTTCGCTGCAGCCAGGGTACTCGGGGGGTGGGGGGGTGAGGGGGTGGGAGGGTGGTGACGCCAGTTGTGCCGGAACTAAGAGCTTCACACTTCTCGTCCATCACCGCTGAACCCAGGCCATGGCCAGGGCCAAGTCCCTCCAGGGAAGGCACCTACCAGCCACTTAAGAGGCCAGACCGGGAAGCCCAGGCCCCCCAACTTATCTGCATACAGATGGGGACAGACTATAAACTGTGCTTATCTGGTTTCAGTGTCACCCATAAGGCTTTCATCGTCGCCCCTGATCATAATGGCCAAAGAACAGGGACCAGAGTCAGTGGCTCTGCCTTACAGGACACAGCCATGGTCAGTGTGACAGGGCTGCCTCACCAGAGATGGGCCATAGAACCACTCTCTTTCCTCCCTCTGGCACTGTCTTGGTCAAGAGAAGCCTATTTCCTCTATCGACTCTCCACAAGCACCAGGATGACTCCCGAGGAGCCCAAGCGACTATTGGAGCCCCAGGAACCAACTGGGTACGGGGTCATACATTTCTGCTCAGCTACTATAAGCACCCACACCACAGCCTGCCCTACGACATGGCACCAGCTGGAACTGCAGCCAGGCCTTGCAGTGGCTCCCTAGGAGGCAAGGTGGCAAAAACAGGGTCCCGCCGATCACCAGTACGGGCACCCAGCTGGTGCTTCAGAGCAGCACAGTAGCATCCACTGCATCTCAATACAATACTGCTCAACTCTCAAGGAGCCCCATCCAGGCCTCGAGCTGAGGGCATTTGGGTGGGACTTGGGGGGGGGGGGTCACACCGGGTAGCGCTCAGGGATTACTTTTGGCTCTATGCTCAGAAATCGCTCCTAGCAGGCTCGGGGGACCATATGGGATGCTGGGATTTGAACCACCATCCTTCTGCATGCAAGGCAAACGCCCTACTTCCATACTCTCTTTCCAGTCCTGAGGGCATTTTTGTGGGAGATGGAGCCATCCCCAATTCCACAGGCCTGCAGGAATCCCCAGTTTTCAGGCTTTAACCAGAAAGGGCTTTGCTGTCCCTTGGTGGAGCCAGTAATTATTCGTTTTTTCCAGTTTTGGGGTCACACCCGAGTGTGCTCAGAAATCACTGATGGGGTTCAAAGGGCCATATGAGGTGCTGGGAATATAATCCAGCTCAGCTGTCTGTAAAGCATGCACCGTAACCACTACATTATCTCTCTGGCCCCTGGATCCAGTGTTTTATGAAGCAGAAAAGAGTAATTTCATTTTATTTTTGGTGTTTGCTCAAGGATGACTCCTGGTGAGCATAAGGGGATCATATGGAGCTGGGGGTCAACTCTGGGTTAGTCGCATTCAAGACAAGTACCCTCCCTGCTGTACTATAGCTCTGGCCAAGAAATAGAGTAATTTCAATCTCTACTTCTTTCCTGTAGAGGAAAAAAATAGCTTCTACCACGGAAGTTCCCTAAAGACTGTTTTTCCCCACCCTTTGAATCTCATCAAATGAAAATGTCAAAAGGCCTTTTTCACAGAGCAGGAAATATGACAGCCTAAGACTGGAAATGTCACCTGGCCGGGAGCAGAAAGGAAACAGGAAGGTGGACGGAAAAGCACAAGGCCCAAGGCTCAGCCATACACCGACAAGCACCGACTTGGAACCAATTTAAGAATCAAACCCAGAAGAAACTCCCCTGAGAGACCTACCAAGCTTTCCTTGCTGTGCCTGAGGGAGGCCCCTGTGCTACATTGTCTATTTTCTTAAAAGAGGGTGTCAGGGACCGGCCCCTCTTGCTGACACTGAATGTGGCCACAGCACTACAGAGGCCCAGTACTAGGCCAACCTTCCCAGGTATCTAGACCAGCTGCATCAGGAGTGCTACCGGTGGGCAGAGACTATGCCCACGAGACCTTGGTAAGGGGTTTGTCAGGTGAACGTGATAACTACTACACTATGGAAACTTAGTAAGGGGTTTGAAGACAAGCAGAGGCAGAGCCCAGAGTGGAGTCCAAGATGAACGCCTGGTCAGTCTTCCCTGGTGCCACCCAATCCCACACAGCAGTACAGGAGCCGCTGAGGGCACAAACACACAAAACACACGCAGCACGGGACATGGCGAACGGAGGCCACCCTGGCGGCAGCAAGCGGAGTCTAGATCTAGGAAGCACAGAGAAAGAGACCCAAGGCGGACGGCCGTGCCCACACAGATACAGTCACCAGGACGACGAGCACGGGGCCCGCTGGACGGAACAAGGCGGGCACGGCGCCAGCATGGCAGGACTTACTCATGGTCTTACACACAGCCATACAATAGTCCTCAGACTCAAAATTGTTCCTGTTGCCTCCGCAGCCGCCATAGATAAAGTGCACGCACTTGCCCTGGGCGAGGTCGAAGTACCAGCGGGGCATCACTGCCCGGCAGGGCCCGGTCATGGCCTCCTGGGAGCAGACAGCTGTATGGAGAGTCAGAGGTCAGCAGGCGGCCCCCAGGGTGTTGTCGTGGACACAGGCCGAGAGCAGGACGTGATCCCCAGCCCCAGCTGTCTTCGTGCTTCCCAACTCACACCAAGCCTTGCTTGGTGTCTTACCATTTCAGTTCGAAAGCAGTGAAGGAATTTTGAGTATTTGGTTTGGTTTTGAGGCCACACCGGCAATGCTTAGGACTTATTCCTGGCTCTGTGCTCAGGGACCAATCCTGGCAGGGCCTTGCACATGCAGTGCCATCCTGCTGAGTGGCACCCCAGGCACTCAACCAGAGTCTACTCCATGCATGTTTACATGGAAGTCCAGGAGTAGAGGGTGGTAGGGGAAGGCCCATCTCTGCTGTGGGGAACAGTAGAGCTCTCTACCTGTGAGTCCGTGCAGGGCCATGTCTAGGCGGACACTCGACTCTGTCTGAGGACAGTTGGGAGCTTTGGGCCCCTCATTGGACCTTCCTGGTTTCAAGGGACTTGGCAGGAACAGTATTGTGTTGAGCCCAAATCCTGTCCTCCCAGGGACCAGGTGGGGTGGCCTACGGGGGGGGGTGGGGTGGGGGGGGTGGGGAGTGGGGGGAATGACCACACAGAAGAACCAGGAACTTATAAGGGATGCAATGTCTATTCTAGCAGCCATGGAAGTGGGGCCAAGGGGTATATCTGAGGGATGGATCTTGGGGAAATATGGGAGACCCTGTCTGAGGGGGCACTATGGTATCTCATTCACCGAGTTCTCAGCTCTGAGTAGCCATCTGTTCTGGGTGTGGTCAGGCTAGTGGATGCCTCTTTTCACACCCACCTTTAGCATCATGAGCGGCGACCTTCTCCAAGACTGGGCTGGGCTCTGTGGGGTTTTCTTCCTTGTAGTCATCCCCCTTGTAGCTGTCATAATAGTAGTCACGATCTTCCTCCACTATATCATCCTCATCCTCCTCCTCCTCATCCTCTTCCTCCTCCTCCTCTTCGTCTTCCTGCTCCACCTCCTCATCCTCCTCCACAGCTGCCTCTGTGAAGTCTTCCAAATCCGCTTCAGTAGGAAACTCTCTAGAGGGTTACACAGAGGTTCACAGTCATAACCAAAAAGAAAAAAAAGGGGGAAGGTTGAAAGCAATGATTCCCTGGCCAGGCACAACAATGCTTGCCTTCCTGCTCCGAAATGCAGTGATAGAGAGGAAATCAGCTCAGCTGTTTAACACAAAAGGCCTCACTCGGCACAGCAACAGTAGCCCAGGGAAAAGGAGGCAGGTGGAGCAGGGGCAGCCAGAGAAAGGATGACCCGAATTCAGGAGGCCAGTCCCCAGACTGGGGGAAATCCCCAGGCCAGCTGCCCCTTCCCAGGGCCAGGATGAGGAGCACCTTTTATAGAGATCATAGTCCTCCTCCTCTTCGTCCTCGTCCTCATCAACATCATCCTCATCATCATCATCCTCGCCCTCGTTCTCCTTCACCATGGCAGATGCCATGACCTTGGCTTGGGGGCAGCACACGAACTCGGTGCCGTGAAACTCGTCCAAGCCGCAAGGCAGCAGCATGCCATAGCTGTACAGCGCCATCCCCTGGGTCAAACAGGCCTGGAAGAACCCACAGTCTAACATCAGGACCAGCCCCAGTTCCACACCCTCACAGGGACCCTGCCTGGCCTCACATGCCCCAGCAGCTTCTATAGCCTTAGATTTAAGGAAGGCCCAGAACAGGTCTACAGAGACCACCCCAGGCTGGCCAGCCATGCTCACCTCTTTGACCATTGTGTGCCACTGTTGGTGGTTTTCACACACTTCCATGTGCTCCTTGTGGAAGAACTGGCATTTCTCAGGCACCAGCAGGACGTCACTCACGAACTCGCCCACTGAGAAGAGCAGACCCATCAGATGCAAGTCAGCAGGGCAGGGTGGGTAGGCAAGACACGCTGCAGAGCCATGCTGGGAGAGCCGGTCTCAGACCTCACACATAGGGGGTACAATCCAGAGTCCCCAGTATCACCAGTTTGGCCCCCAAAATCAAAGGGCAACTGAATAGATAGCTGTAGGCCACGGGCCCAGCTCTACTAGGAGAGAAGCTCAGAAGTGGTCAGATAGTCTGGACGCATTCCAGGAAAAACTCTGAAGCTGGTCATGATGAAGCAGCAAAGCAAATGCAAATTCAGGGATGGTCTAGGCACCAAATGGTCTGGGCTCAGAAACTCTCATAGCTGTGTAAAGCGGGGTCCCCTTCACCCATGGCACTCCCCCCCTCTGCAAAAGTCATGTGCTCCTTTGTTTTGCTCTTCTTCTGGTTTTTGGTTCATACCCAGCATTGTTCAAGGGTTACGTCTAGGTTTTATGCTCTGGAATGACTTCTAGCTGTGCTCAGTAGTAATTGTACTCACATGTACATTACTACATGTACATGGGGCATGATGGGGTGCTGGGTAAGGTGCTGCTCTGCACAGAGAAGACCTGGGTTCCATCCCCAGCACCATGACACATAATCTGGGCAGGCCAGGGAGCTGGCTTGAAGAGCAATGGAGAGTTGGGGGTCCCAACCTACTGAGTTTACTGAAGTCACACAGTCAAATCACTGTCAGTGAGCAACACGTGAAGAGAAAAGAAAAACACAACACCAGGAACCCATGTGTGCTGGGCCCAGGGCTCTCTAAAGTCTCCAACCATCCCGGTGCTTTTCTTTCCTATTATCCACCTGCACTAGGGTTAGGGCTTGTTCTGAGCTGCTAAACTACTACATGGAGTTAAGGCTATTTCCCTGCCTAGGGATAGTCTCAGAAGCTCAAGCAGGGAACATGCAGGAAGACCCCGGGGGGATGGGAGGATCTTGGAGACCCACTAACAACCCCCCCCAGATGAACGTTTGCAGGACACAGACTAGAGGCGGTGAGGGTAGGAGCTACGGTCACTGTCCGGAGCAGGGCAGGGCCTTGGCCAGAGTCGACATTATCCACAAGAAGGGACACTTGCCACTAATCTCTGCTGGAGACTGCAAGTCACTCCAGGTGCCCAGACACGGGACCTGAAGTCTCTGATGGGGGTGGTATCCTCTGGATCACTCTGCCCAAACCTCCAGTCCAAAATAACCCAACAGCCATGAGTTTACAAAACTCTTCTTCAGAGCAGGAGACAGTCTATATATAAAGTCACAGATGACCACACTCTTCCCCCAAATCACAACTGCTTTTCTGTTTCGCCTGCTCTGTGTCTGCGATCAACCTGACCTCATCCTCACTTTAGCCAGCCAGCCTCGTTCCACTCACTGTTCACCCACCCACCCATCTGTCCCACCTTCTGTTCACTTTCCAAACCACAGACCCATTCATCAATTTATCTTTTCATCCCTATTGACATTTACTACCCACCTTCCTATTCATTCATCCATTAACTACCTTCCTTCCACCCATCCATTCATCCATCCCCCCTTCCTTCCACTTACCACTCATTCACCACACTCATCCATTCATCCATCTGGCCTTCCCACTCTCATCAATTCATCCATTCATCTATCTACTCATCCATCATTTTTTCCTTCTATCCACCATCCATTCAATTCTCCATCTCACTTTCCACGAATCTCCATCAACTCACTCACTCAACCACCTACCTATATTACCTTTCCCCCGCTCCCTTCCTTCCCTCTTCCCTCCCTCCCTCCCTTCCTTCTTTCCTTCCTTCCTTCCTCCCTCCCTCCCTCCCTCCCTTAGTACCCCAATTCCCTCCAGGAGAGATCCCTGATGCAGAGTCCAGAGTAAGCCCTGAGCACTGCTAGATATGACCTCAACACACACACACATACACATACACTAGCAACCTGGCACAGTATCCCCATTACTTCCTTACATGCCCCATGTCTTAAGAGTTTTTATGTGGTGCCCCCATCACTTCCCTACCTACCCCATGTCTTTGTTGTTGTTGCTGTTGTTTTAGGTTTTTGGGCCACACCCGGTGATGCTCAAGGGTTACTCCTGGCTATGCGCTCATAAATCACTCCTGGCTTGGGGGACCATATGGGACATCAGGGGATCAAATCGTGGCCCGTCCTTGGTCACCATGTGCAAGGCAAACACCCTACCGTTTGCACCACCACTCAGGCACCTCCTGACTATATCTTAAAGAGTTTTTACCTGTGGCTCTTGGAATATGCTAGGGAACCCCCCAATGGAAAATGTTATTCTAGAGGATGTTCAACCCGAGGAAACAGGGCCCACCTGTTTCTCTTCATCATCTCCCTCACCCCAGGGCTGCTGGGCAGCAGCAGCTTATATAGGTATTGATGGAACCAATGTCATCACTGCTGGGGAAGGGGCAGGTCACAGTTGACAAGAGACCACAGGCTATCCTCAGCTCTGTGTTTAGCAGCAGGCCCTGGCAGTGCTTGAGGCTCTAGCCGGGGTTGTTGGCACAGAACGAGAACCTTACCTCCTGCACTACCTCTCCGACCCCTCTCCAGGCCTTATCACTTCCATCTTTCAACTGTGACATGTGCGGTTCCTCTGAACTGTGCAGGAGGACGTGTGCTATTTCTGGCAAATGTGCTGTTCGGAACTGTCTCTTCACAGCAGCAATTTTTAGAACTGCTTGTGTGTTCAAAGGCCTATGCGGTTGTGTAACTCAGCGAATACGTGGAGTAAGTCATTAAATGGTTGATTTTCAGGTGGCTGAATTCTCTGTGAGCAAGGAGGGGCGGGGGGCTGAATACACAAAGTGATAGGGAGTAAACAGGATCTGTGGCTGTTCACACATACTCAACTCAACATTACATGGCTGGGGCCAGAGCACTGATGCACATGCGTGATCCTGGGTGCTGAGCAGAGCGAGGAGCAGATACACTGAAAGCCCAGACCCTGCTTTCTGAACCCCATTCCCTATGAAACAAAACCAGGGCTCTAGCGGTAAACGCAGCACTTGGGCAAAGGATGGGTCTGGAACATCTTTGCTTTGGGCCACACCAGCAGTGCTTATGGTTTATTCCTGATAGAGCTTGAGGGACCATATGGGTGTGTCAGGGATTGAACCTGGGTCAGCCATATGCAAGACAACATCCCTACCTGCTATACTGTTTTCCCAGCCCCAAGAGCATCTTTCCATAGCAGAAAACCAGGAATCACTCAGGAATGGCTGGGGTGCAGGGAAAGGTCTGGAATGGGCCCCAGTGACAGGAGCTGTATGGTTGAAGTCTACATTCGATGTGGGAGGGACTGAGCTCCATCAGAGCCAAGTGCTGCCTTGATGCCACCAACAGACTTTGGGTGGGACTGCCATGTGAGCACATGCCCATGACAGTCCCCAACCTGCTATGCAAGCACACTGCAGAGCACACAGCTTATGATGGACATTATTGCGGCAAAGGCAGCTGGAGAGGAGATGTGGATGAACCCAATGAACCCTGAAGCCTAAATGGGATCACAGGATGTGGCACCACAACTAGCTCTGTTTTCCGTGATTGTTCCATGGTGCTGTAGGAACATATGCCCGTGTTAGTAACAGGAGAAAAACACTAAGTCTACAATTTAGACTGTACAAAACAATGGGCAGGGCATTTGCCTTGCATGTGGCTGACTTGAGTTTCTTTCCTCTGAACCCTTCTAAGAGTAAGTTTTGAGCACAGAGCCAGGAGTAAGCACTGATGGGCCCCAAAACCAAATCAAACATATTAAAACAGTGGTGAGGGGTAAAGGGAGAGAAAATGTATTTTGCATCATTAATTATGCTAATATTAAGAAATTAAGAGAGATAGCATGGAGGTAAGGCATTTGCCTTCCATGCAGAAGGATAGTGGTTCGAATCCCGGCATCCCATATGGTCCCCTGTGCCTGCCAGAGGCAATTTCTTAGCATAGAGCCAGTAGTAACCCCTGAGCGCTGCCAGGTGTGACCCACCCCCCCCAGAAAAAAGAAAAGAAAATTTGAATTAGAAGGTGTACAGAAGTTTTGGTACTATTTTAGAAACATTCGTTCTGTAAACCCTGAGAATTTTTAAGTTACCTTTCATTTAAAAAGGTAAAAACAATTCTAAAAGGCTCACCACGAGGCTTTTGTTTGTTCTGGGACCAGACCTGGTAGTGCTCAGGGGTTACTCCTGGCTCTGCACTCAGTAATTACTCCTAGTTCAGGGGACCCAATGGGACATGAGGATAGAACCTGAATTGGCATGCATGCCAAGTGCTCTACCTGCTATATAATCTTTCTGGCCACAAAAAGGGTTTTATTTATTTTTGGGGGACTGGGCCACACCCAGTAGCACTCAGGGGTTTCTCCTGGCTCTGCGCTCAGAAATCACTCCAGCTGAGCTTGGGGGACGGGACCATGTGGGATGCTGGGGAATCAAGCCAATGCTGGGGACTGTCCAGTTAGCTGGGCCATGGAGCTGCTCCGAGGACTGGACAGAGCTGGAAGTTATACGAAGCATGAGTTCGGAGTAGTCTGAGTATAGTTAAGGTGTCCTAGTCCACAATCACGACCAGGACCAGCTTGTCTGAACTAAGCAAAGCCTGGTGTGAGGAGCCTCACAGCTAACCGGGTGTCAGCATCCTCAGGTGCTGGGTGCTAAATCCTGAGCTCTGCCCCAGCCCCCTGACCCTCCCAGACCTGAAATGCATGAGTCTGACCTTTCCATTAGTGTGTCTTGCCTCACCAGACCTCCTGTGTCTGGCTCTTAACTGGCAGCGTGGATATGAGGACACTGTGAGTCTCAGTGAGGGGGACCCTGGTGACACTCCTCCAGGCACCACCAAGTCACCAGGCTCCTGGAGGAGTGCACGGCCATTTGCTCAGGGTAGTGCTGCCAGCCAAACTACAGAGGAGACTGGACTGAATCGGGCCTATCCTTCCTGATCCAGGGGGGCAGGGACCCCAGCCAAGCCCTCTAAATTGGGAGTCACATTTGCAAACTAGCAGGAGGTGTGATGTGAGTGACAGGGCAGGGAGAGGAAAGGAAAGTGTGTCCTAGCCCTCAGGCCTTCAGCTTCAGCCTGGAATATTCAAAACCGATTCAAAGGGCCAGAAAGATAGCATGGAGGTAAGGCGTTTGCCTTTCATGCAGGTGGTCATCGCTTTGAATCCCACCGCCCCATATGGTCCCCAGTGCCTGCCAGGAGCAATTTCTGAGCCTGGAGCCAGGAATAACCCCTGAGCACTGCCGGGTGTGACCCAAAAACCACACACACACACACACACACACACACACACACACACACACACACACACACACACACACACACACACACAAACCAAAACAAAACAAAAACAAAGAAACAAACAAACAAACAAAAAATTCAAATTGCACAGAGGGACTGGGCAGACAGTTCAGGGGTACAGAAGGTGCTTGCTGGGCATGTGAGTTGACCCTGGTAACAGAGCACTGAGCTGAGGGCATTCCCAGAGCACTAAGTCAGGAGCAACTCTGGTGTACTGATTCAGGAGTGGCCTAGGAGCGCCACTGGTTGTGGCCCAAACCTGCAACACTGGGGAGCCAGCTCTGAGCAGATGTGGTTAGGACTGCAGGCTCAACTCTCCTGACAAGCGGGACAAAAAGGACACAGTGCTGGGTCAGGGGGAGATGAACAATCCTTGGTGCCCACTCATTACAGGTGCCACAGCCAGCAAGCGTGTGCTCTGCCAAGTGAGTGGACAGGGCAGCAACCCCTCCCGTCTACACCCTACCCATCCACCTCCCGCCAAGTTCACAACCATGACCAGCTTGTCTGACTAAGCAGAGCCTGGAGTGAGGAGCAGCACAGCTAACAGGGTGTCACGGCACCCTGGGGGATAAAAGGAAGGATCCCAACCCTGTGAACACTCTGCAACCTGCATGGGGGTCACTCACCCAGACACTTGAAGGGGGTCACCTGGTGGCTCTGACACTGCTTCTGGTCCCGGAGACACCAGTTGTCTATAGTGACCTCCTGGTTGGCTTCCACCACATTCGTGATCTGCAGCTTGCGGTACATCTGTGAGGGAGGGAGGGGCACACCCACAGGCACATCTGTGAGGGAGGACACGTCCAGGCACACAGGTGCTGGGTCCAGAACAGGTGGAGCTGCACTGCACCCTGGCAACCGCTCCCCTCCAACCCCAAGTTCTGAAGGAAGGACTCCAGAAAACATAGAGTGTGTCTGAAATACTGGAGTGCTGAACTTGGCTAATGCATTATTGCCTTCTAATTGCTTTTATGTCTTCAATTTTGCTTTGCTTTGTTTTTCTGGTTTTTTTTTTTTTTGTTTTTTTTTTGGGGGGGGGGGCCACTCCTAGCAATGCTCGGGGTTTAGTCTTCATTCTACACTCAAGATTTTTCCCATTGATGCTTAGGGAAAATATGGGATGCCAGGATTAAACCTGGCTCAGCTGTGTGCCAGGCAAGCACCCTACACACTATACTATCTCTCTGGGCCCTCTTTAAATATTTCTCATTTTTAGAAACGAAAACTTCAGGGACCAGAGCAAACAGTACAGTGGGTAGGGTACATGTCCAGCCCTCAAGCGCCTGAGGGTAGTTGGCCAGTGGAAACATCTGCTTCTGAAATCACTAAAACCTCAGCCCTAGCCCTGCAATATCAATATCAATATCTGTATCTATTTATTGTTTGTTTGTTTGGGGGCCATACCTCGTGGTACCCAGGGGTTACGCCTGATGAGGTACAAGAAATCTTATGCCAGGGAATGAACCCAGATCAGCCACGTACAAGGCAAGGTCTGAGGTGATTCCTCCCATCCTCTTGGATTTAGCCAGCCAAGAGGAATTGAGCAAACAGGGGTGTGGCTAGCTCCCTGTCTCCCTGTGGCAGGTGGTGGGGTTCCATCTTAGAGGCCATTCAGACAGGCAAGTCTGGGGCTCCATCCTGAGGACTCGTCGGAGCCAGGCATTGCCAGGAGGAGGAGGTAGATATCCCTTCCCACCGTGCTCTCACCTCCTGGCAGTACTGGAGAATCATCTCTTTGTTTCTGAAGCAGCTCTTGGTACCCGTGGGGTCAGGCTCCCACTTTCCAGTCTGGATGTTCACGTGCATGTTCGGCTTCCCGCAGACCATTGCTATCTGGGGTTCAGCGACAGCAAAGCGTGTGCCTGCGTTGGCTGCCAACACCTATACAAAAGGGAAGGAAATAGCTGGGCTTAATCCAGTGCAAGCACCAGGGCAGCTCGCTAGGCCCTTCACAATAAGCAGAACTGGTCACAGGCCCTGGCAAAGGGATTATGGGCTGGAGCACAAGGTTGGCATGTTCCATCACCATCACCATAGGATCAGGTATAACTCTGGGCATGAAGCTGAGAGTAACTCCCAAACAGACAAGGAAGCCAACAAAATTCACTGACAATATCACAAAACAGACCCATCCGATACTGAGAGCAGAACCCAGACTATAGCTAGGTCTGGAGAAAGAAAGAAAAAAGAACTGGGGGCCGAAGAGATAGCATGGAGGTAAGGCGTTTGCCTTTCATGCAGGAGGTCATCGGTTGGAATCCCGGCGCCCCATATGGTCCCCCGTGCCTGCCAGGAGCAATTTCTGAGCCTGGAGCCAGGAATAACCCCTAAGCACTGCCGGGTGTGACCCACAAAAAAAAAAAAGAAAAAAGAACTGACTTGAATATGGTGAGCACAGCCACCGCTGTCCCCTCACTAAACCATACATGTACACACGTATGTATGCCTGTTCCTTCACGCAGCATCACCCACCACCGACAGGATTTACAGTGACCATGTAGACAGAAGGGCTTGCAAAAGTGACTAGCTCTCTCAACAACTCTGGGCAAGAGGCGACACTTGGTGCTGTGCCGAATTCCTAATGAAGAGCAAGTTTGCCAGAGGCAGAAGGTGTAGGGCAAAGCTGGATGGGGACCACGAACACCCAACAAGAAGGAACTGTGAACTGGAGAGGACCAGGCATGCAAGGGTGTCTCCAGAGCCCATAGATAATTTGGGGAGTGGGGGAGATGTTGCTCAAACAGTAGGGAGTTTCCTGCCTTGTGAGGGCTGGGGTTTATGGGGAAGGGGAGAGAAAAGAAAAAAAAAAATAAAAAGGAAAGATACTGTCTTTTATCACTGGAAGAGCCGAAACCTTTTAAGCACCAAGTTGATCTCTACAACATGCAACTGTTGGCACCTGGCACATACAGAACCCAGGTTCTCGTCTAGCACCATTTTGCCCCTAAGCCCTTGTGGCTCCCAGAAGCACTGGGGAGGTGACCTAACCCCCCAGGCATCGGTAGAAACCAGAACAACAGGGAGTAGAAGCCAGCTAGAGCAGGTAGATCCGCTCGGGCACGACCAGCAGAGTGAGACAGACTTTAGGCCTGGAGACAGAGCACAGCCCCTCAGTGGGCACCAGCCACAGTGTTCTCAAGCAACACGTACTAACAATCAGCAACCATGGGAAGCTTGGTTCAACCCCCAGCACCCTCAGGAGTAATTCTTGAGCACAGAGTTTGGAGCAGCTGTTGACTGAGCACAGCCAGGCAGAGGCCAAATCAAATCCAACCAAATCAAATCCCACTAAAAACCAACCAACCAAACCAAGGTGTGGCCATGGACAACACTGACATTAGCTCCACCTCCTTCTCATGACAGTTGTTGGTTTCAGACCACAAAAATCCATGGTGTCTGGAGGTTCCGTTCCAGGTCAGCCACAAAGGGCAGTGGGCCGAATGAGTGCATTTGATCTTGGTCGAGAGGGTCAGCCTGCCTCTTCCCAAAGAACCACTCAAACACCAGAGGTTTAAGCAGCAGGAAGAGGCAGCCAAGCACAGACCTTGCTGCCCACTTGCACCCGGCGGGGTGGTGGGAAGTGCAGAGGGCCTGGATTGGAGCCAGTTGGCTAAGAGGCTGGTGAGGACTCACGTGTGAGTTCAGAAAGATTAATCCTTGCGGTCGGGAGAGACTCTTGAGAAAGGAACGTCAAAATGTAAAAGGCCTCTGCAGGCCCCTTCGAGGAATGGAGTCACCCAATGCCTGGCTGACATGGCATCTGCAGGATCGCTCTGTTATGATGTTTGGGGCAGTTTTACTTTGAAAAAGGCTCTTATTTAATGTGCTCTCCATTTTCTTAAGCACACACTGGGCCTCCATCCATTAGATCGGCATATGAATCAATCTGCTTCCTAATCTAGCAGGTTATAAATGGGGTCTCGAAGCCACATCAGCACTTGTGGCAGCCCCTGCCGCCCATGTAAGCTCTCAGGCCCTCCCCGTCATCTACAATTCAAGGAAGCACTTTCATGTTCCCAAACAAATGGCATCAATTGCTCTCTGAACCCGGAGGTTCCATCTGACTTAATAATTCATCCCTAATAAGAAATTCCACTTTATTAATCTGAGGCGGGGGTGGTGGTGGAGGGGAATTGAGCCATCAGAGAAGAAAGAGTTGAGCCATGGTGGGAGGGAGAGTTGAGCCATCCAAGCACTAAGTTGAAAAAAATTCAACTTAGTTAAAAAAGAAAAAAAAAAAAAAAGAAGCAAGTTTTAGTATCTTGGTTGAAAACCTGTAATGTCTTGACGCCATGAATGGGAATGTGACCCCATTTTAATGTGGGAAGACACTTTAAATATTGCCCCTCGGGCCCGGAGAGATAGCACAGCGGTATTTGCCTTGCAAGCAGCCGATCCAGGACCAAAGGTGGTTGGACCCAGGACCAAAGGTGGTTGGTTCGAATCCCGGTATCCCATGTGGTCCCACGTGCCTGCCAGGAGCTATTTCTGAGCAGACAGCCAGGAGTAACCCCTGAGCACCGACGGGTGTGGCCCAAAAACCAAAAAAAAAACAAACATTGCTCCTCAAGGTGCCTGCAAGACTAGATAGCTTACCAGGCTCAAGTGTCCCCAAGATGCAGTGTGCTCCCCCCAGGAGACTTTCACCTTAGTACTGAATGAAGCCCATTTCTTTGGGCCACAAGATGCAGCAGTTCTGCTGCTCATGAGCTCAGGTTTCACTCGGCTAGGCAAGCTTAGGTGTTAATAAATAAGCACCCAAGGAAGATCCTCCTGGCAGCGCCCAGCTTCCTGTAGGCAGAGACGTCCTCCTGGGGCTCAGCCTGAGTCACCCGAGTTCAGTTTCATCACCAGGCCAAGTCCCCCGAAACAACCCTCACTCCTGGGTGCACCAGAGCAAGTGGCTGCGTCCCGGTGTTTAGTTTGGCTTTGGGGACAAAAAGCAGGCAGCCTCCTAGAGGTGATTCGCAGCCGACTGGGCCGTTGTTGGTTCAGTGCAAGATTCTGAGGATGTGATACGCTGGGCTCTGCAGTGTTGGAGATATCGTGAGTGCAGTGCTGAGGTCACTCCAGTGGAGGTGCTGGGGTATCCAGGTAATGCTCAGGGACCCACATGGTGCTGAGAATCAGGCCTGGCCAGGCACTTTCTGAACTAACCCCAGGTCCCTACACCAAACTGTAAAGTCTCCTTCCTACTCAGCATCATTACAAGGATTTGCCCAAGACAGGGTGAAGAAGACAATGATGTCTGTGGGAGAGCCTGATGCCCTCCTCAAGGGCAACCACGTGCACAGGGTTCCTGAGGGAGAACAATAAAAAGCCACAGAAGGAAAAGGGAAAGCAGGAGAGAGCCTACAGACAGGCCTGCAGCACATTAGGATGACAGGTGTGTGTGGGGCGACTGAGTAAGTCTGACTCAGCGCAGAGTACCTTATGTCAGATGTAATATCAAGTGGGGGTACATTATGAGGCGGGGAGTGGGGAAATTGCTGCAATATTCTAGCATTCAACACCAAACTGAGTGGCCTGTCAGTTACCAGCCGCATCACTTGACTGGGTGGGATCAATCCAGAAAAGTGAAAAGGCACATTTTTCAGCATTATTATTTGTGTGTGTTGGGGTAGGGGGCAAATCCAGGGCCAAGGTAAGTGTCCTACCTACTTCGAAGGCACCTCGAAGAGGGTCACGGAAATATATATTGCACAGGTTCAATACCCTAGTCATCTGAACATTGTGCCATGTGCTCCAAACACGAGGTACGCAAGCAAGGAATCAATATATTCAGCCTGTGCTGAAGCGACAGTACAGCAGAGCCAGGAGTAAGTCCTGAACACCAGTGAGTATGGCCCAAACACCAAAACCAAAAATAAAATCCATGTATTCAGAATTTTAATTAAATTCTCTTTCCTTTTTTTGGAGGGAGGCACACCTGGCGGTCTCAGGTCTTATTCCTGGAGGGGCTTGAAGTGGGGATGGAAGAACATAAGGGGTGTAGGGAGTCGAACCCTGACTGGCTGCATACAAGGCAAGCGCTCTACTTGCCTGTACTATTCTTCTGCCCTGACCTCAGCACAGATGCAATCGTGTGTTTCACTGTCAACCAGATGACTAGTTAGCAGCCTCTCAAGATTCCTCATCAGCAGAGGCAGCAACAATGATCTAAAGGCAACATAAGGATGGAACGACCCACACAATTGCGAGAGAGAGAGGGAGAGGTTTCACTGGTGATGGGTGTAGTGTCGAAATAATGTCCGTGAGAAGCCATTAGTAATAGTATTGTAAGCCAAAAAATAAATAAAAGGCCTCTTTGGCAGTCGTGCCCGAAGCCTTCGATTTTACTGTTTTTGCAGTGGCAGGGACCGAGCCAGTTCTCAGTATGTGCAAGGCACAAGCCACCACCAAACAAGCCACACCTTTGATGAAGCACCCAATTAAAAATCTAAGCTTCAAACATTTCAACCTATTAATGCATAAAAACAGTATCTTCTTGGGGGCCGGAGCAGTGGTGCAGGTGGTGCAGGTGGTAACCTAGGACTGACCGCAGTTAGATCCCTGGTGTCCCATAGGGTTCCCCAAGCCAGGGGCAGTTTCTGAGTAACCACTGAGCGTCACTGGGTATGCCCCACCCCCCAAAAAATGCTCCACATCACTAATCATCAGGGAGATGCAACAATGATGAGGTACCATCTCATGCCACAAAGATTGCCACACATCACAAAGAAGAAGAACAATCAGTGCTGGTAGGGGTGTGGAGAGAAGGAAACTCTCATTCACTGCTGGTGGGAATGCCATCTAGTCCAGTCTTTATGGCAAACAATATGAAGATTCTTCAAAAAACGGGAAATTAAGCTCCCATATGATCCAGCTATACCACTCCTAGGGATATACCCCAGGAACACAAAAACACAACAAAAAGGTGTGCCTTTTGCACACCTGAATTCATTGCAGCACTATTTACAATAGCCAGAATCTGAAAACAACCCATATGCCCGGCAATAGATGAATGGCTAAAGAGACTGTGGTACATACATACAACATATATACAATGGAATACTATGCAGCTGTCAGGGAAAATGAAGTCATGCTGAGTGAAATAAGTCAGAGGGAGAGAGATAGACACAGAATAGTCTCATTCATCTATGGGTTTTAAGAAAAATAAAAGGCAGTATTGTAATAATAATTTAAAATAAAAGGTGGGAATGGGGCCAAAGTGATAGTACAGCAGTAGGGCATTTGGCTTGCATGTGGCGACCCAGGACAGACCTGGGTTCAATCCCTGGTCCCCCAAGCCTGCCAGAAGTGATTTCTGAGCATCACTGGGTGTGCCCCCCCCCCAAAAAAATATAAAGAGGGAAAAGACAGGCTGCAGAATCCCCATGTGCACAGGTTCTAGATCCCATCCTTGAACTTCTTCCCAGGAAGCCAGTACAGACATACCTTGGTCCACTGACCACTTGTCTTCTGTGAGCTCCACTGCCCTCCCCTGAGGACAGACTGAGACCATAGGCTGAGGGGTGCATATTGATGGGAGGGGGCCCAGTGCGATCCCCAGCAATGGCCAAGAACATCAGAGAAACTGAGTTCTGGGGCCCTCAGTGGGCAGGTCCCCTCGACTCTCTGGCCCTGCACCCGCCTAAAGGAAAGGATAATGATAACAGTGACGACACATCACATGTGGCCCTACAGTCTAACTGTGCAGGAAAGCAGGGGCGGGATGTGATCCTGCTTATGAGTTCTTCAAGAATGGGGGAGTATCACCACCACCACCAGAACAGCACTGCCACAGCTCTCCTAGTGGGCTCTTCTCGTGCAAAGGGGCTTAGCCAGATCTGAGCACTAGCAGGGATGGAGGATGAATGATAAAGCAGATAGCTCCCAGCTCTGCCTGACACCAAGCTGCCTCCAGCTTTTCTGCTCCCTGGCTCAGCCCCATAGCACCCAGGCTTGGATCAGGGAACGAGCAGATGCTTTGGCCATGTGACTGGGCATCACTCCCTCAACCCCCCTGATCCCGGACAGCATGAAAAGTATGAAGAGGCATATTCTGCTGGGCTTACTTCATGTAGACGAGCTGTGGAGACTGCAAAAACCCATGGTTCTTTTGGGAGAAATACGGGGGACTCAGTGCCCCCTGGCTCTGCTCAGACAACTGAATACCAACTAATCCTGACAGAGAAAGAAAATCACCAAGGCTGCTGGCCTCCTGGTGATGGCCCAGCTTCCAGCTGCTGAGCCGGAAGTGAGGTTGGGAGGAAGCTCCAGTTACCATGGAAACGCTACTGGGATCAAAGAGCCCTGTTTTCTGGAGTCTCCTTTCTCCCTCCAAGGCCTCCTAGAAGCGAATGAATCTGTCCTGCCCTCAGTCTTCACTTGGGTAGTCTAAGGGAGTGCCACCCAAAGGTCAGAGAAAGGTCCTGGGCATGAGGAACAGGTTTCCTTCCTGCTCCACAGTCTCAACTCCCTGCCTGGTGCAGGCAGGGCTAGGCTGACGGGCATGGACAGGCACTAAAGTGTCCTCTTGGACTCAACCTCATTGCTCAGGAGTAAGCCGGGTCTTTGTTGAATGTGTGTAGGACTGGGGACAGGTCTCCGACTCCCACCCATGAGCAGCCAGAGAGACAGCCCAGAAACTGGAAGTACCAGGTTTGGATGAGGGAGGACAAATTCGAGCCCTGGCACTGTTCGTAGCACCCCTCTTTGCCAAAATTTAACAAAAGGAAAAAGGAAGGGGAGAGGTTAATGTCAAGTAACACTCATCAGCACTCCTGATTAAAAATGAATGATCAAATAGGCCACCCTCAGTCACACATGGATTAATAGTGGCAAAAAATGAAACAAAAGGAACAAACCAGACCATCGTCTCAGAAATGGCCAGTCTGGATCGCTATAATGTCTTTTTTTGGGTGGCGGGTTCACACCCGGCAGCCCTCAAGGGTTACTCCTGGCTCTGTGCTCAGAATTCACTCCTGGCAGGCTCGGGGGGACATATGGGATGCTGGGGTTCGAACCACCGTTCTTCTGCATGCAAGGCAAATGCCCTACCTCCATGCTATCTTTCTGCCCCCTGTAATGTCTGCATTCCCCAGAAGAAGAGAGTTGGGGAGGGTATATACGGTGCAGGTGATGGAACTAGAGATTTCATTCTGGTTCGTATACTGACCCAACTCTGTATTTTATTGTCAAAGAGTTAAATCATAGTCCAAGGTAATAGCCTGCTTTCAGATATTCATGCTTTTGAAATAGAACAAACTAAACCTTTTATTAACGAGCAAAAAGTAACATCCAGGGAGATAGTACAGGGGTTAGGGCACACAAGTCCCAGGGAAGGCCTGTACCCATCAGCCTCACCAGCCAGCACAGAACTGCTGGCCTGATTGGCTGAGAATTGCCGGAAATGGTCCCCACCCTCCGCCAAAATAAAAAAGACAAAGAAATCCATCTTACTTATCCAATAGCCCAAGTTCATAAAATAACCTGCAGTGTGGTGTTTTCTTTTTTTTTCTTTTCTTTTTTGTGGGCAATGCCTGGTAGTGCTCAGGGACTATGCGGTGCTGGGAATTTAAGAGCCTCCAATTTCCCACTGCCCAAAATTTAACAAAAGGAATCTCTCTGGCCCCACAATGGCAGGGGTTTTCACTAAGGACAATCTCAAGTGCCACTGACCCGGGTCGCAGCACCAAGGTGGGCCCAACAGCAGCTCTGAGCTGGCCCTACAGGACCCCTTTCACATGACATATAGGCTGGAGAGAGTACAGCAGGGAGGGCACTTGCCTGCAATCAGCCAACCCAGGTTTGATCCTCTGCACCTTATCTAGAGGACCCCAGACCCCTCCAGAGTGATCCCTGAGTGCAGCGTTGGTGAACTGGTTCTGAGCAACACTAGGTGTGACCCCCCCCCAAACAAAACCAAGGTACATCCTGTGGAAATCACACTCAGGTCCCCTGCAGGGGCACCCCACCTCCAAGGGGTCTATATGACCTGCAACAGACTTTGGGGAAGCCCCTTAGAAAACACAATTATGGGATGTAGCGCGCATGAATCTGTCAGGGTACACCCTGCCCACTGCCCTCGTCTTCGTTTGAGAAGACTTCCTTTAACACCAGACTTTTCCTGAAGTATTTTGCGTTTGTTTGTTTTTAGGTGGGGGGAGCTGCAACCACCATGCAATGTCAGAAATCAAGACAGGCTCCCGCATGCAAAGACTGCACTCCAGTCCTCTGAGTCAATTCTCGGCTTTTAAAAACGCCCATTTTGGGGCTGGAGCAATAGCACAGTGGTAGGGCGTTTGCCTTACACGTGGCTGACCCAGGACGGACTTGGTTGAATCCCCGGTATCCCATATGGTCCCCCAATCTAGGAGCGATTTCTGAGCACATAGCCAGAAATCATCCAGGAGACCCCTGAGCGTCACCGGGTATGGCTCAAAACAAAACAAAACCAATAAACCCTTCATTAAAAAAAAAAAAAAAAAAAAAAAAGACAAGGGGTTGGAGAGATAGCATGGAGGTAGGGCATTTACCTTGCACGCAGAAGGACGGTGGTTCAAATCCCGACATCCCATATGGTCCCGGGGCTTGCCAGGAACAATATCTGAGCATAGAGCCAGGAGTAACCCTGAGTGTTGCCGGGTATGACCCCCCCCCCCCAAAAAAAAAAAAAACACCTCTATTTTTAAGGCTCTGCAGAAAAGGAGATAAATTCATAGGTGAATTATCCAACTTTGTTTATAAGACAAGTTGCTGAAAGAACCCTCACAGGGTATGGGAGAGAGCATTCTCATTTAAAAAATATCAGCCACCATTGAAAATACCAGCACTTTGGCCAGGAGTGATAGCACAGCAGGTAGGGTCATTTGCCTTGCAAGTGGCCAACCAGGGTTCAATCCCCGGCATCCCATATGGTTCCCTGAGCACTGCCAAAAAATAACCCGGAAGTGCAAAGCCAAGAGTAACCCCTGAGTACCATCAGCTATGATCCCCAAAACTGAATTAAAAAATATCAACACCATGTACAGTCACAGTACAATGGAGAAGAGGCTTGCCTTGCACGAGGCTGACCTAGACTCAATCCCTGGCCTCCCAAAGCACCACCAGGAGTGATTCTTGAGTGCAGAACCAGGAGTAACCCCTGAGCAAAACCAGGTATTCCCCCCCCCACATAAAAACAAAACCCAGCTAACATGTCCACCAGCAGCTCCCCTAACCATTTCACAGTGTTCAATTGGCAGTAGGCAATGTGCTGGTTTTAGGTTGAGAGCCAATCACGTCCTATTCTATATCTTTGTTGAACAATGGAAAATAACAGAAATGTGAGGGGCTCCACCCTCTCAAGTTCAAAGCAAGTCAAAAAGGTATGTTTGGCTGTGATTTATGCACCATTTCGAGTTAAAAGTAAACACAGACTCTATCAGAGAACACCAGATCTGCCTGCCGACAGCAACCCTTCCTGTCTGGGCCCCATGCCCATGCGCATTATTGTAATTATCAGCAATTTAAGAAAATAAAGTAATAAAGCTAGCAGGAGCTGCTAGTAGCTGTTTACTGCGGGCTGCTGGAGTCGTTAATTAGCCTTCTGAGCTTCAGCTACCTCCACTAAATGAAGGCATAAAGGAGCACAGGCAGAGGCCTGACTCCAGTAAAAGGAGCAAAAAAAGAATATAAACCAGCGTGGGCAGATGGACGGACACGGACCCGCAGTGAAAGTGTCAACTGTCCTTGCCAGAGATGTGCTGGGGAGCTGGGCCAAGGACCCACACAGCATGATGCAGCAGCTCCGATGAGGACCCTTCACTTTGAGGCCAAGAGAGAGTTTGCTGGACGTTTCCTAAGAGCTTGTAAATGTGCTGGGGCAAGGGCACTCCTGGATAACGGGTTCCCCAGCCCCAGTTTCTTTCTATCCCTAGAGCAATCTGGACCCAGAGCAAACGTCAATACCCAATAGGAAGTATAAGTTCCTCCAGGAGAGAAACCTCCTCCCTGCCCCATGACTTCTGTCTCTACACCGTATATCTGGAAACAGAACTGAGAAGGCAGAAGGAACCACTAGCACCCTCCAGGAAGTGACCAAGACCTTTAGGTCACACTGGTGCTAAGTGATGCAAAATAACTGAGAAATTGAGCTTTAAGGTCCCACCAGCCACTTTCTGAGGGTGAAAGTGCCTTCCTCAATCTTGGTGCTATCACCAGCTGGTACAAAGCGCTCAGGAAGATGTCTGGTCTTCACAGCAGCAGCTCTGTAATAAAAATGACAGATCTGGAGCAGCAGTGTAGAAGCCTCATTCTTTTCCTTCCCCTGCCCCCATCACCCCTGCAGCTCCTCCCAGGCACAGTGCTAGAACCCAAACCTGGGGCACTTGAAAGCGAAGTCCATGGCACCAGCCATGTGAGCTGTCATCTCCCAGGCCCCGAGCTTCAAATTTCTTCCTTATTTTCTCATTTCCATCTCTGCTAAGTGAATCCCCCAACAGCCCACAAAGCCTCAGAGGCAGCAGTGGGCAAAGGCTTCCAGTTACCTCCATATTTACACTCAACACAAGCCTGGTTTCTTTCTTAACCCAGACATTATCAAGTTCCCACTTAAAAAGGGTCTGAACGACTGTTGCACCCAAAGGTTCCTCCACCCATTTCCGCTTGCCCTTGGGTCAAATCAATACTCCTAATTATATGACTTCAACATAAATATTGAGTGCACCTGATTCAACGCCTTCCAAGTGGTGCAGGTGGCTATGTTCATGGGCCTGAAAGGCGTGTGACACTGAGCAGTTTCCAGAACTTTCATTTCCCATTTGTGGCTTCTGGGCTACTCCTGGCTTAGTGCTGGAGTGCACATGATACAGGGACCCCACCACACTCTAGTTCTCCCTGGGTGACTGCAGCTGGTCGGGCACCTCTCCCACCTTTACCTAGTTCCCTGCCCAGAGTTTCAGTCCAGACTCCCTGACTGAGAGAAGGGGCAAGAATGTTAAATTCTGTGTCAAAACTCCCACACACGAGTTTCACCAGTCATCTGCCAGTCACCTGTCAGCTGGGTGCCATGTCCTCTCTGAGCGGAAAATTGTTGCTCTGGTGCCCCAGATACACATAACCCAATCCCTGGGTACACTTTTGCTTTTTCCTATGGGGAAAGAGCTACTGGTGCCCTGGCAACGCCACACTGGGTATGGGTCTGGGCAATTTGCCAGCCTGTGCTCCCATGGGCCTGGGCACCCTCAATCTTGCTATGTGAAGTGGCCCCTCGACTAGACTCCTCCAGAGTCCCTCTTCGCTTTCCTGCCTGTTTCTCCATATTTCTGCTTCTTGTAGAAATTTTCTGTTTTCCCGATTTCTTTTTTCTGTTTGTTTGTTTTTTGTTTTCCCAATTTCTAAGTTCATGGCCAAAAGACCTTCCTCCCCGGAGGTTCTTCTCTGCCTGCTCCCCTTCCTGTGTACAGGCACATCCCATCCATTCCCACCCTGCTGAGCAACTCCCAAAAGGTGTGACTCAAAGGCATCAATCTGAAGACTATGGAGAGGAGGACGTGTGAACCAGCCTTTAGTTCTCCCTTCCCTCCAGAGTGGACTCCCAAAGGCTGTCCCCTGGTTATAAGACCAGGAGGGGGTTATTCCATTATTCCAGGGCAATTGTTGGGTTTTTCTTTCCATGTGGCCTCATCCCCTCAGAAGCTGCTAATTCTCCCTTCTTTGCTTTGCCTCTTTGGTTCTACAGAAATCAGGTATCATATGATCCCTTTGCTCTCCAAGACCAAGCAAACCAGGTTGGCTGCATGCAAGGCAAGTTCCCTCCTGACTATCCTATCACTCTGGCCCTCACCAGGATCTTAAAAGAGCTGCTACACAAGATTTAAGTCCTGGGCTTTTCAGAATTTAAGGAAGGTCACTTCATCAGGGCCATGCAGGCATTAGGAGCCTCAGGCTTCAATCGAGACTGCAGCCCTCCTCCCCCTCCCAGTCTCCTCTGGGACTCAAGGTAGATGAGATCATGAATGCAGGGCCCTAGAAGGAGCAAGTGGTGGTTGGGGGGGAGGGCACATCCTTCACTGGAGCAAAGAGTAAGGAAAGTCCAAGCTTGGGATGAGACTGTTGACAAGGATCAAACAGAGATGAATAGGAATAAGGCAGGAAATAAGACCCTGAGCAATAGATTCTTCTTCCAAGGATCAAGTATGGAGTGGGAGTGAGTAGGGGCAAGTGAAGAGTTGTGGGTGGGGATGACAGACAAAACTCCTCCCTTCTGGGCCCGGAGAGATAGCACAGCGGCCTTTCCCTTGCAAGCAGCCGATCCAGGACCTAAGGTGGTTGGTTCGAATTCCGGTGTCCCATATGGTCCCCCGTGCCTGCCAGGAGCTATTTCTGAGCAGACAGCCAGGAGTAACCCCTGAGCACCGTCGGGTGTGGCCCAAAAACCAAAAAAAAAAAAAAACCCTCCCTTCTAAACTTGAAGGAGACAAATCTTTCTGTGGAAGTTGTTCTGACGGCTGAAGGTCATTGCAAGACAATATAAAGCACAATGATGGGGGGAGGGCTTTGGGGTTGGGGTGGAGGGGTAGGAGTGGAGGAGGGAGATAGAGGGAGGGAGGGAGAGGGAAGGAGAAAGAGGGAGAGAGAGGGGGAGAAGGGGGGAGAATGGCTGGGCGACAATCACCCCATTCTGAAAAGACTATCAAAATCTAGGGGATTCCCCAACTCTCAGCTGGTTCCTAAAGTCACATAAGAGATACAACTGGGATAACCCCTGTTCAATCCCCCTTTTTTTACGGGAGTGCCAGGAGTCAAACCATTGATTCATTTCTTTTCCTGAAGCAATGCAACCTTCTCTTCCAGGTGCTAAACCCTTCTCTCCCTTTGATGATTTACAGACACTGCCCAGATCCAAGTTTAATCAATTACTCTGAGTGTCATATCAATTTGAACACAAGACAGACACCTCCTAAGTAAGTCAGTTAGGATGAGATGAAAGCAGAAGAGAGCACAGCAACCACTTTCAAGTTCCAAACGATTAATATTCTGGATGAAAAAAATGACACCATTCACTAAGTCAATTTTACATTTTTTTTTTTTTTGTGGTTTTTGGGTCACACCCGGCAGTGCTCAGGGGTTATTCCTGGCTCCAGGCTCAGAAATCGCTCCTGGCAGGCACAGGGGACCATATGGGACAACGGGATTCGAACCGATGACCTCCTGCATGAAAGGCAAACGCCTTACCTCCATGCTATCTCTCCAGCCCCCAATTTTACATATTTTTCAATAGTTAAAATGCCCTCAACCAGGCACCAGAGTGTGCCTAACCTGGGGTCTCCCCGAGCCCACCAAGAATGATCCTCGAGCAGGGACAAGAGTAAGCTTGAATACCCCAAAACAAAACAAAACAAGAAGCCCCAAATAACAGTCTGTATCTTAATTATTACATTATATTCACAGCAACACATACACTTGTGGATTATAAAGAGGCACTAAAATATGTAGCACAGTTTTGAATTCTTAAAAATTCACTGAGAAATTGAATATAATCTGAGAACACTATCCTCCAAGTCAGTTTATAAAAATAAACTAAGCAAGTCTTTCATGTCCTCATTTTTTGTTGTTGTTGTTGTTGTTGTTTTGGGTCACACCCGTCAGCGCTCAGGGGTTACTCCTGGCTCCACGCTCAGAAATCGCTCCTGGCAGGCTCGGGGGAATATGGGATGCCAGGATTTGAACTACCGACCTTCTGCATGCAAGGCAAATGCCTTACCTCCACGTTATCTCTCCGGCCCCATGTCCTCATTTTTAAGTGATTTGTCAATCCCAGCACTGTAAGGAACAAATTATTTCTGCCAATTCATGTAGGCACTCAGCCTCCTCTGCCCTGCAGAGATAGATAAGAGACACACACACACATTCTCATTTCTCTCTCTCTCTCTTCTTTCTCTCTCTCTTTCTTTCTCTCTCTCTCTCTCTCCTCTCTCTTCAATGAAAAATCTTTGCAAAGTATTTGGAATACTCAATGCCAGGATGAAAACACATACTCAAATTGGGTCGAAGTGATTTATTTTGGCCCTGGGAACAGGGTGATTTCGATCACTTCCAAATGCAGGAGGGAGAGGAGGGCATAGCATCACAGAAGCCAGACTCAGTTAAGGTTGGCAGAGATGATTTTCTCTGAGCTCATGCTCAGGCTCAATCTGCACTGGAGTCCCTGCCTGTCACAGAACATGTATGGGGCCCTCTTTGCTTTTCTCCACTTTCTCCCTTGGCAAATACTATTGTGGCACTCACTGACAGGCCAGCGCAAAGAAATTTCTCTTCAAGGACTAAGCAGAAAGAATGCTCCAAGTGGGGGCTAGGAAGAGATTTGGGGTGGGGGGAGGGTTTAGGCACGTGGCCTTACAAACCGGAGACCCAATTTTCATCCCCAGAACCCCATATATTGGTCTCCCAGTACTGCCAAGAGTGATCCCTAAGCACAGAGCCAGGAATAAATAAGCCCTGAGCTCAGCTGCGAATACCCAAAAATGACCATCACTCCTGCAAAAGCTCCGAGTGGAGTATTTAACACTTTACCTAACCCCTCCTCTCTTAGGGGCAAGAGAATCTCCCCAGCAGCAATGGGGATCCAATTAAGAGTCATGGTTAGTACTGCAACCCTTAACTCCATCTTCCCTCTCCCACGCCACCTTAGTTAATGAATTGACTACTCTTGTGGATGTTGGGACTAAACCCAGGGCCTCATCTGTGCAAGGCCATCCTCTCAATTCTTACCACGTAGCCCACCTGCAACTCAATATGGATTCACTACTCGGCTCTAAGATCCTAGCTCTGGTGTCTGTGAGACAAACACAGGAAGACATCGGACCACTACAGGGCTATGTGAGCAAGGACCCAGGCTCACATATGGTCACCCCATACTCTGTGGCAGTCCCCACATGCCCCCATGAGAGGCCACATCAACCTTCATGGAGTGGTTCAACCTGGCTGGAAGCTTATGGGGCTGGAGGCCGTGCCTTTGCATGTAATCTCTTACAATCTAGAATAAAAGACATTCTCACTTGATTCTCATCATTCAGTCACCAGTTTTAAAACACTGACTAGGGCCGGAGCAATAGCACAATGGGGAGAACATTGCAAGTGGCCGACCCAGGTTTGATTCCATATGGTCTCCCCAGCACTGTCAGGAGTGATTTCTTTTTTGGTTTTTGGGTCACACCAGGCAGCGCTCGGGGGATACTCTTGGCTCTGCGCTCAAAAATCGCTCCTGGCAGACACGGGGGACCATACAGGGTGCCAGAATTTGAACCACCGTCTTTCCCGAGTCTGCCATGTGCAAGGCAAACGCCTGAGAATGATTTCTGAATGCAGAATCAGAATTAACCCAACCACTGCCACTGGGCGTGGCAAAAAAAAAAACAAAACAAAGGCCAAGTTCAGGTGCCAATTCACCAGATTATATTGAGGGGTGTGCAGGGCATTCCTGAGTGGTGTAGATCCTGAGGAAGTTCATCCAACTGCCAATGATCCTTTTTCTTAAGAGTGGCCTAGAAGGGCTGGAGCCATAGTACAGCAGGGAGGGAGCATTTGTCTTGCACACAGCTGACCTGGGTTCAATCCCTGAATACAGAGCTAAGAGTAAGCCCTGAGCATTGCCAAGTCTGGCTGCATGGCCCTCCCCACCACCCCCAAAGAGAGAGTGGCTCAGAGAGGGAGAGAGGAAATGGAACAGGGAAACAGCTTTCAGGGGAAATCCTCTTCCAAGAGTGGCGAGTCCAAAAAACTCATCAAGAAAGATTTTGTCCAGAAAGGGTTTTTTTTTTTCATTCACTGGAAATCGGCCTTGTATAATAGACATTTCTTGCAAAAGGAAATTTCAGGAGTCAGGGAGATAGTACAGAGGTTAAGGCACTTGCCTTGTATGGTGCCAACACAATTGGTGCCAGCACCACATGACCCTGGCCCCTCCCCCCCTTAGTACTGTGAACAGTGACTCCAAACACATAGCCTTTGGCACTATCAGGTGTGGCCTTAACCGCCACCCCCACATTTTGGTTCAAAGCAACTTTCTTTTCTTTTGAATTCTGGGCAGTACTGGAAGCTGAACCCAGGCCCTGAGGTCCCCCAAGTCCTCCCTTGCACCACACAGGCCCTGAACGCCTACAGGAGAGGCCCTCTTGTGCCCGGCCTATTGGAGCCCCAAGTTCCACCAACTGTGGCCTGAAGAACCGGAAACACATTTTCCAGTCCTGTCCTCAGTCTCTGAGAACAACCATTGCAACCCGTGGGCAGGCTGTACCCTCCAATCTCCTTACCAATGAATGGGGAGTGTCCCAAAACCCCACATGACAGGAAAAAGCACCAATTAACCAGATAGAATAACAGGATAGAAGCTGGAATAGAATACCCAGGGTGAGACCCTGTGGGCAGCCAAGATACCTTATGGGTCAGGCAGCAGCAGTTACTGCTCCACACAGCACGTTCCAGGCCTGAGGCTGAGGAGCTCCATGGGCAGAGCTGGTGCTGGCGGACACCCCCAGTTCAAGCTCCACAGCAGCCAGGAGGGGCCACACCCTGTCCTAAAACTGCTGGGAGTGGCCTCCACAAGGACTGAGCTGAAAATAATCATCAGTGCAAAAGGTCTTAGCACCTGACACGGACACCCCGAGGTCAGGTGCAAACTCAGATCAACAGTGTTTAGTCCCCAGGAATCACGGAAACTGAGCAGGTGGGAATGTGGAGAAACTTTTGCACGTGGATGAAGGGAAGATGCCTGCACAGCCATCAGAGAAAAGAGCAACAGAGCAGCGACCCTCACTTAAGCTCATTCCAGAGTCACACCAGCTCTGCAACCTGCCCGAGGACCGACACTTTCAAGTGACAGAAGGAGAAAAAGAGAGGACCTAGATGTGACCCAAGTAAGGACAGTGTTGGGAGAGAGAGGGTCCTAGGCATTTTGGTGGTGCAGGAATTTTGAACATCTAAGCACACCCCGTGCTTCGTTGCTGTGAACCAAGTCAGTTAAACAACAATCACAGAAATAACGAAGAATTTGTCCTGGTAACCCACTGTGTAGTGGCAACTGAGACACACACTAAGCTGAGTGCTCACCCAGCACACTGTTTATGAAAGCCAAAGGACGAGAATACCCCAGACTGGTGCATGACAGACATCATACGGGGGTGTGCACATATGATAGGACAGCTGCACTCCAGAAACATTCTAGCACACAGACCCTAAGAACCTCAGCTAAGTAACCAAGGCCACTCACACTGGTCAGAGTATATGCCAGCAAGGTGACCAGACAGTTTCCCTAGGCCCAGGGAAAGAGCAGAGAGGCCTTGTTTAATGGGAATGGGGCTCAACTTTAGGATGAAAGCTAAAAATGGAGTATTTTGTTTGCCCAGCACAGTCAATGTACTTAATACCCCTGAATTAGACATTTTAAATATATATAAAAGTGAACCAGAGAGGGGCTGGAGCAGTGGTGCAAGCAGTAGGGTGCCTGCCTTGAATACGCTAACCTAGGACGGACCATGATTTGATGCCCCAGCGTCCCATATACTCCCCCAAGCCAGGAGCGATTTCTGAGCGAATAGCCAGGAGTAACCCAAGCGTCGCCTGATGTTGCCCAAAAAGCAAAAAAAAAAAAAAAAAAAAAAAAAAGTGGACCAGAGAGATAGTACAAAGGTTAAGGCACTTAATAACCAGGCCTACAGTAGCAGTCAAATCTCAGTTCCACCCTGGAACTCCCTCTAGGAGTGATTCCTGAGAGCACAGCTAGGATTAAGCCCTGAGCACTGCAGGGTATGGCCCCTAAACTATAAACCAAGGAAAAGCAAAGAAAGTGGTCGGCATCTAAGAAGAAGATAGGGAAGATGGGAGAACAGAGGTCAAGTGAGAGTGGGACCTGCAGACATTTACACTCTTTGGTCTCTGGAATCTGAAGCCTGTGGTTCTTGAACTCTGCAGCGCATGGACGGACTCAGGGCACAGACTGGAACCAGGTCTGGAGCGAGCAGGAGAGACAGGGCAGCACAGCGGTTCAAACTTACTGCTGGAAAGCCTGAGGATTTGAAGGAGCTATCTAGCAACTGGCAAGGCGCACACTCAATGGCTCTGCCTCAGAACCTCAGTCCCTGAAATGAGGGTGAGATCTGGGCGACTTGTATCTACACCAGGGGTCTCAGTACATTTTGTGGCCCTGCCCTAGAGAAATCTTTTGTTTTGTTTTGTTTTGTTTTGTTTTAGTTGTTTGGGTCACACTCTCCAATGTTCAAGGCTTACTACTGACTTTGTACTTAAGGATCACCCCGACTTTGCCTCCTGTGGCCTGCAGGTAAATTGAGTTTGAGACCTCCTGGTCTACACACTGCCAGACACAAAACACTGGCCTTGATTAACCTGTAAGTACCAATGGAAATGAAATACCAAACAGTCAAAAATAATTGGGAGCTGGGGCTGGAGTGGTGGCATAGGGCGTAAGGCGTTGTCTGCCTTTCGCGAGCTAACCTAGGATGAACTGTGGTTTGATCCCCCAGCATCCCACATGGCTCCCCCCCAAGCCAAGGGCGATTTCTGAGTACACCAGGAGTAACCCTTGAGCATCACTGGGTGTGGCCCCCCAAAACAACAATTAGGAGCTGGAGACAGTACAGAGGGCAGGGTGCTTGTCTTGCACCAGGTCCAACCCAGTTCTTGGTTCAATCCCCTGCACCGCCAGGAACGATCCATGCGCACAGCAGAGCCTGGAGTAAACCCTGTGCACAGGCAGGTGTGGCCCAACCACTCACCCACAATAAGTAGGTGGAAAAAACAAGAATATAAAAGAATAAAAATGGAAAACTGCAAAAGAAGACTTGTTGGAAACAGACACTGGATTATTAGACTAATATTTATGATGTTGAAAACTACAAAGGGCTGTGATCTGGAAACTATTTTAAAAAACACAATTTTGGGGCCAGAGAGCACCACTAAGAAATGCCAGGTGTGGTACAAAACAGAAAACTTCATAAAAATAAGCAAATAAGGCAATTTTAAAAATAAAGCTAAAGGGGCTGAAGCAGTGGCGCAGTCCATAAGGCGTCTGCCTTACATGTGCTTGCCTAGGACGGACTGTGGTTCAATCCTCCAGCATCCCATATGGTCCCCCAAGCCAGGAGCTATGTCTGAGCACATAGCCAGGAGTGACCCCTGAGCGTCACTGGGTGTGGCCCAAAATCCAAAAAATAAAATAAAATAATAAAGCTAAAACTGTAGTGTGTTTGCCTCACACATGGCAGACCCAGGTTCAATACTCAGTATCCCAAATGGTCCCCTGAGCCTGTCAGGTGCTATTTCTGGCCCCAAAACAAACAATTTATGTAATAAAATAATAAATAACTGTGCTCTTAAGTAGTAAAAGAATAATTTCAAATCTGCTCAGGAGAAAAAGAAGCTAACTGCAAAACAAAACAAAAAGCACTGAGGGGAGGAAAAAAGCACTGAGGGAAATTAAAAACCAAGCACATTTGTACCCATATTAAATATAAATGGATTAAATGTATCACTTAAAAGATAATGTCTACTAAGTTAAGGAAAAACCATAAACACATCTGAAACACAAAGATGGAAACATTAGAAAGAATGGGTGCCTGAGCACAGATAATGTAGTAGGGCCCTTGCCTTGCACACAACTGAGCTGAGTTCAGTGTCTGGTATCTTATAGAATCCCCCAGCACCAAGAGTGATGCCTGAGTGCAGAGCCAGGAATGATCCTTGAACACAGCTGAGTGTTATCCAAAAACAAAGAAAGATAGGTTTAATTGAAAAGGGAGCAAAAACATTACTAGAAATAAGAAACATAGCGGCTGACATTCTCTTTGGGAAGAAAGATCCTAAATGTGTACATAACCTAATAACACAGCCATAACATAAGCAAAGCATATAAAGTCGATGATTGAAGGAAAGGGGCAGGGAGTGAGCTCAAAGGTCTGCAGTGCACAGCTTTGTAAGGAGGCCCAGCTGGGTGTGGGCAGAAAGGAAAAAACACATAAACCACTGGAAGTAGGGTCTGCAAAATATACATTCTTTTCACTCACATGATGAAAATTTTGCAGATTAATTGAATCAAGAAGCAAATATTAAGCAATTTCAAAAGACTGGAAGTCTAAAACTATGTTTAGGTTGATAAAAAGACGAGTCAACAATTTACAAAAACCAACAAAATGATAAGAAATAACATTTAGAAATCAAGTCATGCACCTTTTCCCTTTTGGGGGGTGGCAGGGGGAAAAGATGAGGGGTGGGGAGGAGGAGCCACACCCAACAGTGCTCAAGCATTACTCCTGACTCTGCACTCAGAAATACAGCTGGTGGAAAAATGGGGGACCACGTGGGGTAATAGGGATCAAACCTCGGGGCCGGGCGGTGGCGCTGGAGGTAAGGTGCCTGCCTTACCTGCGCTAGCCTAGGAGACGGACCGCAGTTCGATCCCCCGGCGTCCCATATGGTCCCCCAAGCCAGGAGCGACTTCTGAGCGCATAGCCAGGAGTAACCCCTGAGCGTTACCGGGTGTGGCCCAAAAACCAAAAAAAAAAAAAAAAAAAAAAAAATAGGGATCAAACCTCAGCTGGCCACCTGCTTTACTATCGCTCCAGATGCAAGATATACTATAGCTCACGGGTTTAATAAATTTACATTGCAAACGATATATATTTATATATATATTACCACCACCACCACCTCCCACACTGCCAGGGAGGGGGGATCAAATCCAAGGCCTCACATACAGGAGTCATGAAGTCATGAGTTTTATTGTTGAGCCACATTCCCAATCCTCCAACTTTTTAATAAATAACAATAAAGTATATCTATAAAAGTCTATAGACTTGCTCTCTCTCTCTCCCTCTCCCTCTCTCACTGTCTCCCTCTCCTTTTCTCCCTCTCCCTCTCTCACTTTCTCCCTGTCCCCCTAAACAAAGAAAAAAAGAGAAAAAAAAAGTCTATAGACTTAAGCCTGCAAATCTGAAACCACTGGCTAAGGTCTGGAGATACACAAAACAGTAATGATAACACAATACTGAGAAGTTCTAAGTTGCTGAGAATAGCCGGTTTTCTTTTTTTGTTTTGTTTGGGAGCTGCACCCAGTGGCGCTCAGGGGTTATTACTGGCTCTGCACTCAGAAATTACTTCTGGCGAGCTCAGGGGACTATATGAGATGCCCAGAATCGACCCAGATGGGCAGCGTGCAAGGCAAACACCCTCCATATTGTGCTGTCATCTGGCCCTGAACAACTGGTTTTGAGTTGCAGTCAGCAATGCATGGGACCATGTGGGACCAGGGTTCGAACCAGGGTTGACAGCAATATAATAAAGTACTATACCACTCAGACACCTCCGACCCACAATGGTATTTTTTAATCAAATATTTATGAATAAACCTGATAGAAGACATCCTAGATCTGTGCAGAACTGTCAGCCTCTAACAGTAACTGGAGGAAAGGGTCTGAAAGAAGCCTATGATCCACTCCTGGGGAAAGACTTTCTAGGAAAATCTCAATTTTCCTTTACTGAACTACAGATTCAATACAACCTAGTCAAAAGTCCAATAGGTGGATGATGGGAGTTACACGTGGTAAATAATACGGATTCCAGAAAAGCCAAATCACTACCAGAGCTCAGTTGGTCTGCAGTCTTTTGTAAAGCAGTGTGTGAAGATAGTGCTCAAGGCACACAAGACAGACCAGAGTCCAATTAAGAGAAAACAATGACAAAGGCCAGGCAGAACAGAGGGAAGGGATCATCACATAGCACTGAATAGTTTCTAAGTTCTTGGGGCAGGACACAAAAGGGAACAGCCATGATTTGTATTTTGGAGCTATACCCAGAGTACTTAGGACTTATTCCTGGCTCTGCATTCAGGGATCACTCGTGGTGGGGCTCAGGGGACCCTATGGGATGATGGGGGTTGAATCTGGGTCAGCGTGTGCTTTTTTTTTTTTTTTTAAACTGACAGTACATTAGGCATTAACATTAGAACTTTTTCAAGTCATTTAGGAGAGTGAAAGGGAAGCATAGGGAGATGGCCTCTTTTAACTACCCCACAGTACAAGGCCCCAGAACACTCACCCACAGAAGAACCAGCACACAAGAACAGACAGACAGGCACAGACAGACAGACACACACACACACACACACACACACACACAAATGCAACTGGGGAAATGGGGACATCCTATTTCTTCACTGTTGGCAATAATTATAAAAGATTTATTTTATGAAGGTGAGGGACACTGTGATTCTTTCTAGGGCTGGCACACAGGAGTAGCAAGGCTTTAGATCCTAGTGAAAATAAGGTCCTTTAAACAACTCTGTGCACGGCTCCAAAACAAAATACTCAAAATGCCCCAAGAGACAGCACTGGGAATGATGCTGATAGGCACAGGGCAGAGATAACTTCAACAGTTGGGGGCCATTCTTCAGATCAAGAATCTCAGTATTCAGAAGCTGGAATGAAATAGAACAGTGGGCAGGCATTTGCCTTGCATATGGCTGACCCAAGTTTGATCCCCAAAGCCTGTCAGAGTTATTCCTGAGTGCAGAGCCAGGTATAACCCCTCAACACCACCGGGTGTGGCCCTCCACAAAAAAATGAATCTTGGGGTTGGAGTGATAGCACAGTGGTAAGGCATTTGCCTTGCACGCGGCCAATACAGGACGGACCCGGGTTCAAATCCTGTTATACCATATGGTCCCCAGAGCCTGCTGGGAGTGACTTCTGAGTGCAGAGCCAGGAGGAGTAATTCCTGAGTACCGCAGGGTGTGACCCAAAAGCAAACAAACAAAAGAATCTTAGCATTCTTACCCTCTCAGGTCACCCAAACCTGCTCACACTTCAATACTCATCAATGCAGCTAGTTCCACTAGGCTTGGTAATGCAGGGAAAGGAGTGTGGGTCCAGCATAAGAAGTACCTGGACATGTACACCCTATCCTGCTGGTGATTAAAGGTGCCTCAAGGCTGAGGACAGATGGGCCCAGGCTTGACTGAGCACTGCCACTGCATATGGCCCCATGAACACAAATCAGGAGACTCTCCTGAGCACTGCCAGGTGTGCCCTCCCCTCCAAAATGAGAGCCCAGAGATGGCACTGTGGGCTGGAGTGCATGCACTGTAATGAGACTGACATATGCCAGGGATGTCTGGGGTGCCATCCCGGGCAAGGCATCAGAGTAGCCTCCAACAGGAATCACTTTGGAAAGTTCTAATCTGACCCTTGTGTTTTATTACTTTAACTCTACAAAGTATGGTTTTGTTTTATTTTAAGGCTCAATGCAAGAACTAATCAAGATGGTTAGGTACAGGACACAACAGAATCCTCTTCTGATATATAATTTGATGGTTCTAGTTTAGAGACACACCCCGCTAGCCCCTCAGGGCTTACCCTTGGTGGTGCTCAGGAAGTCAGGGATAGAAGCCAGGTAGGTTGTGTGCAAGGCAAATGTATTCTGTTGTACTATCTTTCTGGACTTTTCTCATAATAATTTTAAAAAAAGGAAATTTTAGCATTGAAATTTTAGAACATTAAACAAAGTGAAATAAATGGAGAAAAACAAACACTAGATGATTTTTACCCAGGTAGACAATAGATGGAAATGAAACTGAAGAATAGATGAAACAAAATAAAATATTACCCCTGTTCTATCCAGGGCCCAAGAGATAGTACAAAGGTATAGTGTAGGGGCCAGAGAGATAGCACAGTAGCATTTGCCTTGCAAGCAACCGATCCAGGACCTAAGGTGGTTGGTTCGTATCCCGGTGTCCCATATGGTCCCCCGTGCCTGCCAGGCGCTATTTCTGAGCAGATAGCCAGGAATAACCCCTGAGCGCTGCCAGGTGTGGCCCAAAAACAAAGAAACAAAACAAAACAAAACAAAAAAAAAAAAAACACCAAAGGTATAGTGTAGCTTGCCTTGTAAATTTGGCTATACTGGGTTTGATCCCAACAATCCATGTGATCTCAAGCCCTGCCAGGAGTGATCCCTGAGTACAGAGCCAGAAATAAGGGTATACCTCCCCCCCGCCCCCCGGCAAAATTAACCAATGGACATTGACAACATAACTAAGAAGAGGTGGTAGAGGTACAAGGAAGGGTGGGGTATGTTGTGGGAGGATTTTGTTTTTTAAGACTTAAGCAATATAGGAACTGGGCAGTGAACAGGGGCCCTTTAATCTGTTTCTAAACTGTTAGCAATGTGCCTAATTAAAGGGAGAGGACTTTATCATCTCACTGGCTCCACTCCCCAGGTCTAACTGTAGCCTGCATCCAGCATTAGGACAATGAGAACAACACCTGACATTACCTGATTCTTCACTGCCTCTAAATCTGCGCTTTCTTCTCCTCTGTGCTAATTACACCTTGACTTTCCTTCTACAGTCCGTCTAAGGCTGCGCCTTACTCCTCCTTACCAGCCTTCAGTCCTGCTCACAACAGCCCTCAAAAACAATGGCCAAGAACCTAGACGAGAGACAGCAGCAATGTCCATGTTGCTGGCAAGACTTGAGCGCATAGACTCACAGGGCCACAAGTTGGCTCTATCCAATCAGGCCAGTGGAAAGATCGAGATGCAGGTTGACGGGAAGCAGTGAGCAGATTTTGCACAGGGTGACTGAAGGGGTTTGATGCAGGTGGCCTTCTGGAAAAGTCTCATCCCTCTCTCAGCAAGAAGTCCCCCCTTCCTCCTGACTTTTTCATACTAGTCATGCCCCACAGCATAGCAGCCAACTCAGCAATCTTGGGGGAGGGGTGACCTCTCACCCTCAGCAGCATCCCACACTAAGGCACTGAAGGGCCTGTTCTGGTCCACACTGGTGTCTGAATCAATGTCTTCCTAGTGTCAAGACCCTAAAGAGGGGCTGGAGAGATAGCATGGAGGTAGTGCGTGCCTTGCATGCAGAAGGACAGTGGTTCAAATCCCGGCATCCCATATGGTCTCCCGAGCCTGCTAGGAGCAATTTCTGAGCACAGAGCCCGGAGTAACCCCTGAGAGCCACCAGGTGTAACCCAAAAACCAAAATAATAATAATAATAAATGTTAAGGTGGCCAGGGTGATAATAAACATGGATGGCACACGGCCAAGTCAGGTTCCATCTCTAGCATGAAGTATGGTCCCCCAAATCCTGCCAGGGGTGATTCCTGAGCACGAAGCCAGGAGTAATTCCTAAGTATCATGGGATGTGGCCCTTCCCCCCCAAAAGAGTTTTAAAAAATAAAATTAGGAGCTGGAGCGGTGGCACAAGTGGTAAGGCGTCTGCCTTACCTGCGCTAGCCTAGGACAGACGGTCAGCAGTTCAATCCCCCAACGTCCCATATGGTCCCCCAAGCCAGGAGCAATTTCTGAGTGCGTAGCCAGGAGTAACCCCTGAGTGTCATCGATGTGGCCAAAAACCAAAACCAAAACCAAAAAAAAAAAAAAGAAAGAAATTAAATTAAATTAAATTAAATTAAAGGGGCCAGAGTTTTGGCACAGCATAGGGCATTTGCCTTGCAAACTGCAAGATCTGGGACAGACCTGGGTTACATCCCTGGCATCCCATATGGTCCCCGGAGCCTGCCAGGAGCAACTTCTGAGTGCAGAGCCAGGAGCACAGCAGGGTGTGGACCCAAAACAAAACAAATAAGAAATTAAATTAAATTAAAAATAAAATTAAAAAAGGAGAAGCAAGCTTGTAAATCACAAAAGGAAGGAAGAAGACTGATCAGATTTGAGGGGAGAGAGAGAAAGAGATAGGAAGAAAAGATGATGTGATTAAGATGAAATCTGCAACCAAAAGAGCATCTCCTGCTTGGAAGCTCCATCAAGCCTGATGGAAGAATTGAGTCCCTCACTCCCCATCCACCCCTTAGATGGAGAAGGAGGATTTCAGACTGTTTAGGGACTTGCGTCAGCTCCCAGCTGAGAGGTGCTGGGTTTTTGTTAGCTGCAGGTTTGTTTTGTTTTTCTCTTTGGCACAAAAACATCACCTGGGAGCACTGGAAAGGCAAAATTCCCAAAGGGCGTGTGTGTGAATCAGAACCACATGTGGGTGGGCAGGCCATGCCTTGTCTCCCAGGTACCAGGAAGACCACAGGGTTAACAACAAATGGGAAAAGTCAAGATTTGAACAGGACCAATATGGGCTTGAGGCCACGTACAGAGACTATACAAGGATGTTCCAAAACAATCTCATGGGCCCAAGAGACCATACAGGAGAGGCGCTTGCTTGCTTTCAGCTGACCGCAGACTCAAAGTCCAGCACTGCATATGGTCCCTGAGCACCACCGGGAGTGACCGCTGAGCATACATATAGTCCAGGAACAATTCCTGAATGCTGCCAACTGTAGCTCCCAAAACTCCAAAATATAAGTAAACACTGTGGTGGAGAGATAGCATAGCGGTAAGGCGTTTTTGCCTTGCACGCAGCTGATCCAGGACAGACAGTGGTTCAAATCCCCGCATCCCATATGGTCATCCCCCATGCCTTCCAGGAGTGATTTATGAGCAGAGAGCCAGGAATAACCCATGAGCGCTGCCAGGTGTTACCCAAAAACAGAACAAAGCAAAACAAAAAAAAAAGTGAACATAAATGATTAAGTAAATATAATAAATTAAAATGATGTCATGGGGTTGGAGAGACACCAAGGGTTATGGCAATGGCTTTACAAGACTGACTTGGATTTGATCCCCATCCAAACCCCGTCAGGAGTGATCTCTGACTGAGCACAGGGCCGAGTGTCTGAGAACAGAGCTAGGAATAAGCCATGAGCACTGTCAGGTGTGGTTTCCAAATCAAAATATAAAAACAAAGACAAAAAAAAAGTTATTATTAGGACTGGAGAGATAGTACAAACGGTAAGGTGCTTGCCTTGCATGCAGAAGATGCTAAGTTTGATCCCTGGAATTCCATATGGTCCCTGGTGTACAGCCAGGTATGTCCCCAAAACAAGCAAAAACAAAGAGCAATTATTTGTTGTACCTGATTCAAAGAACTGTCCATTTCTATTTGAACATGCCTGGTGGAAGCTTCTAGCACAGACCATAAATCAAGGTACAGGCCCTGGACTAAATGTAATTAAGTGACAAGGTAATCTAGTTTATCTCACTAAAAAACAACTCAGGAAAATTAGATTAGAGGCAAATTTCAAATTCTCTCAAATGGGTCCTCCAAGTAAACTTCAATCACTGTATAAAACATGCATTCCTATTTTTATTCACACAGAAAACTCTCTGTGTTTCATTTTCTTGCAGCGGCTCATATCAGAGCAATTCAAAGTAGCAAATTTTAGACAGCAGCTTTAGTACGTAATACGTGCCATTTCTATAAAATAGATCTGTTATAACCAATTTATATATACTAGATATGAATACTATGAATATATATATGAGTACTATATATTATATAAAAAACAACAGAATAACCACGTGACATATATATACACATATACATATATTATATATATAATAGAACAACAAAATAATATTCATTACCAAAATAGACCTATTGTAACCAAGAGATCTAGAGAACAATAGAACATACACTACCAGGCTGGAGAGATAGCATGGAGGTAAGGCATTTACCTTGCATGCAGAAGGTTGGTGGTTCAAATCCTGGCATCCCATATGGTCCCCCAAGCCTGGCAGGAATGATTTCTGAGTGTAGAGCCAGGAATAACCCCTGAGAGCGAGCTGCTGGGTGTGGACCCCCCTCCCCCCCAAAAAAAAGAACATACACTACCAAAATGTCCAGGGACGTTTCCCGAAACAGGACTTCAGGTTGTTCTGAAGTTCTTATTGTGTACCTACTAATTTTTCTCTCTGCAAGGTAACAACACATTATACTACATATATACAAATTTTCTTCTGCTCTTCTTTCTCAAAAGCCTGAAATTCAATAAGGATGAGTAATAGAATTTAAAAATCTTCCAAAGTTTTTAACTTTGATTTTCCATAAGTCAAAACAAATTGAGTACTGTTTTGTTTTCAATAGGAAACACGCCCAATAGACAGATGAAGGCTGGGGCCACCTCCTGCTCTGAGGGTCCCAGTGTTTTTGGGGGTCAGGCTCTCAGGGCCAAGTGGCACTGTTCGGGGACTTGGGCAGGACTGAGCAGAGCCTCACAAGCACATGTGGCACCATGAGAGATCTCCCCAGAATTCAGATTTTTGTATCTGGTTAGAAAAAAAACAAATGATAGGGGCCGGAGCACTGGAGCAGCAGTAGGGCATTTGCCTTACACGCAGCTGACCTAGGATGGACCGTGGTTCAATCCCCTGTGTCCCATATGGTCCCCAGAGCCAGGAGCGATTTCTAAGCACATAGCCAGGAGTAACCCCTGAGCGTCACTGGGTGTGGCCAAAAAAAAAAAACAAAAATCATAAAAAAAAAAAATTATCCTTCAGCTATTTGCTGCCAAGAATTCTAAAGCTCTTTATTTCTAAAAATAACCTTATTTCTGAATGCTTTGATGGCCATTATTGGGCCAACCTACAAACTGAAAATAACATCAGTAACCTAGATCAAAGCTTCGGGGCTGGAGTGATACAGTACAGCAAGTAGGTGACTGCCTTGTATGTAGCAGACCTGGGTTCAATCCCCAGTATCTCAGATGAGTAACCCCAAAGCACCATCCCAGTGTTGCCCCAAAATCAAAGGGGGAAAAGTTTGCTAAATTTGTGCCAGTACATAAGAACATTAAGGGGCAGGAGGTTTGGGGAGACAGTACAGTGTGTGGAGTTCATTGATTTGCATGCTGACAACCTGAGTTTAGTCCCTGGCACCCAGAGGATCCCCCAAGTCCCACCAGGAGTGAGTCCAGAGCACAGAGCTGGGAGTAAGCTCTGAACACTGCCATGTGTGACCCCAACACAAACAAAAATACATTTAAAATGTTGAAGAAGGAAAAAAAAAAAAGAAAATAACATGAAAGTTCTGTAAGACAATGGTCCTGGCCCTGAGCAAATACACACATTGAATCTTTTAGGCAGAAGGGCCAGGCAGGAAGCCACCAGGCCTCGCCCCATCTCACAGAGAAACTAAAGCAGCATTCTATTAAACATAAAGTTACTTTTAAATAAAACTTTTTGTTTTGTTCTGTTGTTTTTTGTTGTTGTTGTTTTGACTTTTTGGGGGGGCTACCTGTGTTGCTCAGGGTATACTCTTGGCTTTGCACTGAGGAATTATTCCCAGCAGGCTTGGGGGCCACTCTATAGGGTGCTAGGGACAGAACCTGGGTCAGCCACATGCAAGTCAAGTGCCCTCCCTGCTGTAGCTTAGTTCCTAAATAAAACTTTTTTTTTTTTTTTTTTTTTTTTTGGTTTTTGGGTCACACCTGGCAGTGCTCAGGGGTTATTCCTGGCTCCAGGCTCAGAAATTGCTCCTGGCAGGCACAGGGGACCATATGGGGCGCCGGGATTTGAACCGATGACCTCCTGCATGAAAGGCAAACACTTTACCTCCATGCTATCTCTCCGGCCCCCTAAATAAAACTTTTAACTCAGGGCAAAGAGATAACTCAATGGACTGGAGCATATGCGTTCTGCCAAGAGGTCCAGGTTTGATCCTAGCACAAAGGGGAATAGCCCCTCAATACATCTCAGTATGGTCCGAGTGGTTTTTAAAATTTTAACTGAAAAACCACCAAACCAAAATCTTCAAAACTGTACTTATATGACCCAAACAGATAGTACAGTTGTTCAGCACATGGCCAATCCAGGTTCACTCCGGCATCCCATATGGTCTCTCCGAGCACTACTTAAAGAGTAATCCCTGCGTACAGCCAGGAGTAACATCAATCGCCAGGGGTGGGCCCCCCAAAAAATACCAAAACTGTGCTTATAACCTCTTACAATCTTAAGATCATGACAAGCAGCCTTCATAAAAGAATCAGGGTGGGGGGGCCGGGCAGTGGCGCTAGAGGTAAAGTGCCTGCCTTGCCTGCGCTAGCCTTGGATGGACCGTGGTTCGATTCCCTCGGTGTCCCATATGGTCCCCCAAGCCAGGAGCGACTTCTGAGCGCATAGCCAGGAGAAACCCCTGAGCGTCACCGGGTGTGGCCCAAAAACCAAAAAAAAAAAAAAAAAGAATCAGCGGGAACAACATACTAATAAAATTGTGGGGACAATGGCCTTGCATACGACCAATGTGACATGGTCCCTGGAACGCCATATAGTCCTGAGTTCTGTAAGCACAGAGCCAGGAGAGAGCCCTGAAACCACTGGGTGTGGCCCAAAATAACAAAGTGCTAATAATAAATCATACAGGACCAACTTCAAGCCAGTTATTAAATTAGCACTATCCAGCAGAAATGTTACACAGATTAATGCTAAACCTTAATCAACTAAAATATAATCTTTCAATATAATCAACATAAATCACTGAGATATTTTTATTCTGTTCTCAATATTCACAATTTAGTGTTCATTTTATACTTAGGTTTTTTTTTTTTTTTGGTTTTTGGGCCACACCCGGCGGTGCTCAGGGGTTACTCCTGGCTGTCTGCTCAGAAATAGCTACTGGCAAGCACAGGGGACCATATGGGACACCGGGATTTGAACCAACCACCTTTGGTCCTGGATCGGCTGCTTGCAAGGCAAATGCCGCTGTGCTATCTCTCCGGGCTCTCAGTTGTTATTTCTGCCTGGCTTTGTGTCAGGAATTATTCCTGGCAAGCTCAGGGGACCATATGGGATGCTGGGGATCAAACCCAGGTCAGCTGCATGCAAAATAAACACCTTCCCAGCTGTACTATTGCTATGCCCTCCCTCCCCGATTAAATTTTTTTTTTGGCTTTGGTTGGCTGGTTGGTTGGTTGGTTTGGTTTTGGGGGCACACCCAGTGGTGTTTAGGGGTTACAGTGGTGTTTAGGCTCTGCAATCAGAAATCACTCCTGCCGGGCATGGTGGACCACATGGAATGATTGAACCTAGAAAAGCGAACCTAGGTCAGCTACATGCCTTAAATCCAATACCATCTCTCTGACACTGCACACATATGCTCCTAATAAAATACAGTTAAAGACTGACATTTAGGGCCAGAGAGAAAATAGCACAGTGGTAGGCTGTTTGCCTTGCACGCAGCCAATCCAGGACAGACAGTGGTTCGAATCCCGACATCTCATATGCCTGTCAGGAGCGATTTCTGAGTGCAGAGCCAGGAGTAACCCAAGCGCCCCCACGTGTGACCCCCAAAACAAAAAAAAAAAACTATCAGTTCAAACATTTGAGTTTTACAATCACCAAACTAACTACTGTTTCAACTGTTAACATAATTACAAATTAAAGAGAAAATTTATTATTATTATTATTATTGTTATTGTTATTGTTATTATTCCTCAATCCCAAAAGCCACACACAGCTACTGTGCTCTGGGGACAGCCCAGATGATGAAACCAACTCCCTCTACGAAAGAAGGGACCAGCCTGATAAACTAAGCCACTGGAACTGGAGCACTACTACAAGGGGTAGGGAGCTTGATTTCACAGTCACTCTGGGCTTATCCCTCAGAATTCCATATGGTCTCTCCACCACTGCCAGGAGTGATCCCTGAGCGCAGAGCCAAGAGTGAACCCTGAGATCCTCAACATGTAGCCCAAAAATAAAATTTAAAACAAGGGGCCGAAGCGATAAGGCATTTGCCTTGCACACATCTGACCTAGGACAGACAGCGCGATTCAATCCCCCAGCATCCCATATGGTCCCCTCAAGCCAGGGGAGATTTCTGAGCGCACAGCCAGGAATAACCCCTGAGGTCACCAGGTGTGGCCCAAAATAAAAAAACAAATCAACAAAAAATCTTATCATATTTATCAAAATAGTGCTTACTGAGGCCAGAGCCTATAGTAAAGTGGATAGGGCATTTGCCTTGCATGTGGCCAACCCAAGTTCAATAGCCAGCATCCCATATAGACCCCTGAGCCTGCAAGGAGTGATTTCTGAGCGCAGTCAGGAGTAACCCCTGAGCACCGCAGATGTGGCCCAAAACTAACGAACAAAAAATGTGTGCTTACTTTCCCCACCACTCAAATGCAAACACACACACACACAGCCTCGGATTTGGGGGGGGGCCACACCCAGTAGTGCTCAGGGTACTCCTGGCTTTGCACTCAGGGATCACTGGCAGGGCTGCAGAGGAGGAGAAGAAACTAAGGTGAGTTTCCTGTGAACTGGCTCTCATATGGCCCAACTCCCTTTTAAAAGTGGCCCAAGGATCTCAAGTTCTGGCCTCTCTGGCCATGCAGGAGGTGCCACTTCCATGCCAACTTGGGCTGCAATTCCCACCATCTGAGCCCACACCAGAACTAGTCTCAGATTTAAGAGGAAGTGGCCCTGAGAACAGAGCTGGATTGGGGGGGGGGGGAGCGGGGGAGAGGGGTTATTTTTAAACAGGTGTAAGGGATTAACTCAGTGAACACTAAGGTACACAAGAAAAGATTCGCCAATCAATAATTCTGTGCCAAGCAATCTGATCAGGGATTTGGCCAGAATCCTTTGGCAAATCTCAATCGGGTCCCTCTCAGAGACATCCCGATTTAGGTCATTCTCCCTTCCATTAAGGTCGAGGCAATCCTTTAGCCAGCAAGCAAATACACACAATCCAATTATTTATACATAAATGAACACAATTTTGCCTGCCTAACAGGAAAAAAAGGAAGAATTTAGAATGGTAAAAAATACAGCCACCAATTTGGAATGCAAGTTACCATAAAATGGCAATGAAAAAAATAAACTTTTTAAGGAAATGTCTTAATTTTCCTGTCTAGACTGATTTTTCAATCGAGCAACGTGGCGGGTAATGAACAAACTGAATCCACAACCACCAATTGTGGGTTCTAGTCGATCTCTTTCTGGGTGGTGGGCAAACACAAGTATTAGTATATTGCTTAAGCTTGAAGGTATTCTTTCAAATCCTAGGCCTGGTGAATTCACTAGTGCCTGAAGTTACTCAAGCCCCTGGGAAAGGAGCTATAGAGTGTTTGGGACAGCTTGACCTTAAAAAGCCCATTTTCCTTTCCCTTCCCTTCCCATGCCCAATGACCTAGCTTGCTTCCAGGGGCGTGAATCTGTGATCGGGGATACAAATCTGACTATTGTGTGCAGCCTGAAAAAAAAAAACAAGCCAAAGTGATCTTCTAAAGGAAAGTTAAGTGTATGTTCAACCTTTCCGATTTAAGATTTACCTTCCTTCACTGCCATCCCCCTTAAGACTGTGAGAGCTTTCCAAAAGCAGAAGAAAAAGCAAATTCTGCAAGAGATTTGTTCTTGCTTCTTTTACCTGGGATGAATGGGGGTGGGCCTGCCTTCTGCAGAAGGCATTAAAACGGGGTTCTTCTTGGAAAAGTTTTGGGTGAATGAATGCCTATGGAACCCCAACCTGGCCTCACTCACTCATCTCTCTGAAACTGGTAAAAAAAAAAAAATAGATAAAAACGCAGGCATCATTTCAACATTTAAAAATAGGAATCAACCACCGCAGAAACACAACCGCTATTTCCAGCAGCAGGCTGGAGAAGGGGACCCCGCAACCCTCTCGGAGGAGAGAGTCCCCCAAGGCCTCAACTCCCGCCAACCAAGCGCCTCGCCTGCAAACCCGGGGAGTTGTGCTCCTGAACTAGCAGCTCTGGGGGGCAGTGCCTCTCTTCCTCCATGACACCCCCCCAAAGAAAGCATCAGCAGAGATCACCCACCAGCAGCCCCCGCCGCCCCTAAAGGGGGTCTGATCCCCGTGGGGGCCTGAGGAGCCTGGGGCTGCAACAACGCCGCCTCCTCTCCCTGACCATCGCCTGCGTGCACGGGCTCGAGGGCCGCCCTGAGCGGCGAGCACGCAGCCCGGGGGCCCGGGACGCGCACCCCGCACCGCGCGGCCCCCTTTGCAAGGGCGAGCGAGCCCGGGGAAGCCCGCCTGCCCGCCGTGCACGGCTCCCCGGGGCCCGGGTGGGCCGCTGCTTTCGGGGTTCCCGCGGGAGGCCGGGGTGGGCAGCCCGATGCCTTTCATTCGGCCTCTGCGGCGGTGCGGTGCGGTGCGGTGCGTTGCAGCGGCCCGACCTCCCGCGCGGAGCACTGCGCCAAACTAGGGGCGGGCGCGCCGGCCTCTCCCCGCAAGCAGGCCGCGCTCCCAGCGCCCGGGGAGGGAAGGCGCCCACCTCCACGTAGCCCGCCAAGGCGGCGTTGGGAGCCGTGAGCCCCAGCAGCAGCAGCAGCAGCAGCAGGAGCCGACCCGGAGTAGGGGCCACGGCGGCCGTACTGCCGCTGACCGCCATCCCTCGCCGACCGACCAGGTCTCTTTAGCACTTGCAAGCTGCTTGCAGGATCCGACTCGCGCAGGCGCACTCAAACCAAGAAGCGACTCGACCGCGACCCAGAAGCATCTGAAGCTCCGCCGCCGCCGCCCCGGGGATTTTATACCCGCCGGAACTGACGTCACTAATCGAGTCACGCCCTCCTCCGACTCCGCCCCCGGTCACCACCCAACCAATGCGGGACTGCGGAACCGCCCCGGGCCACCCTCCCTCGTTTCACCTAAAGCAAATCAGCGCGCAGAAAAGCCCAACGGTCCCGCCCTCTATTAGCATACAGTCACGCCCCCCGCCCTGGATGTAGGTTGCAAGGCGCTTGGGCGGGGGTCGCGCTTCGGCTCGCTAGTCTCTTGCACCCAATGCTGCTGATGCTCTCGGTGAGCGCTGCGTCGGTCACTGTCTGCCCGCGCGCGGCCTCGCGATCGGGCACCTCCCGTTTCCCCGCCCCTGGCCGGGTATTTTTCACATTCTTCTGGGAGTCGCCCTCTTTGGAGTTCTTCAAAAGGTTTTTTTAGGGACCCGGAGTGATTGCACCCCCGGTGGGAAGTTTGCCTCGCTTGCAAGTAGCCCACCCGGATTTCATCCTTGGCAGCCCATATGGTGGTCCCAGGAGTGATTTCTGAGCGCAGAACCATGAGTGATCCCTGAATGCAGTCAGGTGTGGCAAAAAAAAAAAAAAAAATATATATATATATATATATATAACATAAAATAAAATATTATATTATATAATTATATATAATATAAAATAAAAAAGGTGGGAACAGGGGTGGAAGGAGCACAACATTGGTGGTGGGAATGCCCCTGATTCAATATCACTATGTACCTAAAATATTACTGTAAAACATTTGTGATCCACTTTGGTCAAATAATTATTTAAAAAAATAAAAAGGGTTTTAGCCAAAACAAAAAAACTAATTGTTCCAAATCTAGGCAGGTGTACCGAGGTCCCTGCTTCGTTTCCCAAGCGGTGGTAGATTTAAATGGGGGCTCCTATCTTTTTCTGCCCTTTTCCTGCCTGCTCCTTGCCCGGAGAAGGCCTTGCCTTTCTTTTTCTTGCACACTTTTTGCCCCAGTTTTCGGGGGTAAGGCCATGCTCAGGGGTTCCTTTGGCTCTGCTTACAGAGATCACTCCTGATGATGTGACTCTGGGGTAATTGGGGATCGAACCGGGCTGGCCACATTACCGGTTGTCTTTACCCTCTGTACTCTTTTTTTTTTTTTTTTTTTTTTTTTTTTTTTGGTTTTTGGGCCACACCCGGTGACGCTCAGGGGTTACTCCTGGCTATGCGCTCAGAAGTCGCTCCTGGCTTGGGGGACCATATGGGGCGCCGGGGGATCGAACCGCGGTCCGTCTCCTAGGCTAGCGCAGGTAAGGCAGGCACCTTACCTCGAGCGCCACCGCCCGGCCCCGCCCTCTGTACTCTTTTAGGTTCCTTCACCCCGCTTTTCTAGACCTCATCCTTCTTGACCTATTTATGCTCCCTCGAGACTGGGCAGGCTGCTTCTCCCTGGAGATCAATGTCGAAAGAACTACAAGAACCTTAAATTCCCCTTGCCCTTGCCCAGGAGGTTTAGGGGGGAAGGGTGGTTTACCATTCCACAGCTTCAGAGCACTTAGCCAGAGGACCCCGCCCTCAGCTCTGCTCACCCTCCTTGCTCGAGGCCAGTAACATTGAGCTGGGAAAGTGGTCTGCTGCGCTGTGTCACAACTGGCACAACCTCCCTATCTGGAGGGATCCTGGCTTTGTTTCCTTTCAAGAACCCTAAGATTTATGTCTCTCCCTCTGTAGATCCTGGCTAGTCCCTGATGGGTTTAAGAAAAGACTCTCCCGGTGGAGCAAGAAAGAGAGACCTTATTGGCTAAATGAAATGGGGCCACAAGGCCACGGGAATAAGTGAAATGGGGCTACAGAAAGGCGTGATTTTCCCGCCCTGTTTGGTGGCTTGCCCAGCTCCTGGGGGTGTACTGACCACCCCACTGGACAGTTCACAGCTTCCCCTTCAGAGCTCTTTCATCCTTTCTTTTTTTTTTTTTTTTTTTTTTTTTTTTTTTTTTTTTGTGGTTTTTTGGTCACACCCGGCAGTGCTCAGGGGCCACTCCTGGCTCCATGCTCAGAAATTGCTCCCGGCAGGCACGGGGGACCATATGGGACGCCGGGATTCGAACCGATGACCTTCTGCATGAAAGGCAAACGCCTTATCTCCATGCTATCTCTCCGGCCCCTCTTTCATCCTTTCTTAATCTTCGACCTATTGAAAATATTGTCCTTTAGGGGCCGCCGAGGTGGCGCTTGAGGTAAGGTATCTATCTGCCTTGCAAGCGCTAGCCAAGGAAAGATCGCGACCGAGATTCGAATAGATCCCCCGGTGTCCCATATGGTCCCCCCCAAGCCAGGGGCAATTTCTGAGCGCTTAACCAGGAGTAACCCCTGAGCATCAAATGGGTGTGGCCCGAAAAACCAAAAAAAAAAAAAAAAAAAAAAGAAAGAAAATATTATCCTTTAAAGGGGGAAGGGAGGGCCCGGAGAGATAGCACAGCAGTGTTTGCCTTGCAAGCAGTCGATCCAGGACCAAAGGTGGTTGGTTCGAATCCCGGTGTCCCATATGGTCCCCCGTGCCTGCCAGGAGCTATTTCTGAGCAGACAGCCAGGAGTAACCCCTGAGCATCGCCGGGTGTGGCCCAAAAACAAAAAAACAAACAAATAAAGGGGGAAGGGAGTGCTCCCAAACAATGGTCAGAGGGCAGGCACCACTCCCTTAGGCCAAGCTCTGTGATTTGGGGTATATTCAGTGATAGTTGTGTTGACAGACAGTGTAGACATCAGTTCTAATCTCTGCAGTGGCCTGGGCAGGACTTGGTCCCAGCCCAAGACCTGCATACACAGCATGCATTCCAACCCTTGGCACTATCTCCAGGGCCCTGAAAATGTTCTCATTCTTCCTCCTCTCAATGTCTCTCCCATTCCACTGGCCAGACTGGCATGTGGAATGCCCCTCTCAGACCAGGCTCTCAGTAGTGTTTGTGTAAGGAAACCAGCCCAGCTGACTGTAGACTGGAATGTCTCACCCAAAGCCCTATCCCTCCCACCCCCAGGGCTCTCCCTATACCCATAGCTGGGCTATACAGAGAACTAGAATTCCCTGCAGTCTGAAGGGCAGAAAAGACCCGAGAGAGCTTCCTGCCTTCATGCCCATGGGAGAACTCAGGAAGAGAAGGCAGCAGGACCGAATCCACTGGCCAGAGGATCTGGAGTTTTCAAAGCCTTCACCACTCTGGGGGGAAAAATTCTCTAGGCTCAGAGCCCCACTAAGGCAGAGCTATCAGCCCCTGTCACTGTGTCAGTCACAATGGGTTTCTCTCTTCTGCTGTCACCTGCTTTCCTTCCTACTGAAACCAGTAGAGGGGCAAAAGAAGGCAAAGTAAAGATGCGATCCCCCCACTGCCCCAGGCTGCATGAAACCAAATCCAAGGGTCCCTTACCCCCTAGAAAGCCAGGTTCTCTTGGGGATGCTCATGATTGTTGTTTCTCTGGGGCCTGCCCTCACAAAATCAACAATTTAAATCTAGGGATCTATTTTGTTTAGTTTGGAGCACACAACCAAGCACTGCCCAGGGCTGACTCCTGGCTCTGCATTCACTCCTGGTGGGGCTCAGGTGACTAGATGGGGTTTGCCAGGGGGGGTACCTAGGGGGTGGCATGCGAAGGGTAAGAGTCTTAACCTGTATGCCATCTCTCTAGCCTTAGGATATCTTTGTAGAGATCTCCCTACTTCGTTCTTTTCCTTCCATAGCAGATTGGTGGCGGCTCTGAAGGAAACAGGCCTGGTCTGACATATGCATGGCCCTTTTGGAATGCAAGGACGAGTGTCAGTGGGTTCTCAACCTGGCCTTGGGCCTATTATGGCGAGCCTTGAAATTTTTTTTTCTTGGTTTTTGGGTCACACCACGGCAGCAATTAGGGGTTACTCCTGGCTTTATGCTCAGAAATAGCCCCTGGCATGCCACGGGGACCATATGGAATGCTGGGATTCAAAACCACTGCATGAAAGGCAAATGCCGTATCTCCATGCTATCTCTCCTGCCTGGCAGCCTTGAAATTTGCCAAGCCCTGGATGAGCTCCTGTGACTGATCCATTTCATTTCTCAGTGATGTAGGCTGCTTGTGAATGTTTTTTGCTTCTTTGCTCTTCCTCCCACCTGAGGAGTACATCTTCTTTGCTTTTCCCCAAGCTTCTGACCATGACTCAGCCATACTATTCCTGAACCAAATAGTAATCACTGGCTTTCCTTCTTTTCTATTCTCCACAATGCAGTAATCCAACCCAGAGCATCATATCTGTATGGTATACACAAAAAGCTCAGCCATATCTCTTATTTTCTTCATTATCTACTTAATTTAGGGAGAGTACCATCCCCAGAGGTACTCAAAGGCTACTGCGTGGTACCCAGAATTTAATCCCAATGATAATCAGGGGATGTGGGGCTAGAGAGATAGCACAGCAGTAGGAGTGGTAGCAGTAGATAGCACAGCCTTGCACGAGGCCCACCTTTGATGGACCTGGGTTCGATTTTCTGGCATCTCCATATGGTCCCCTGAGTTTTCCAGGAGTGATTTCTCAACGCATAGCCCTGGAGTGACCCCTGAGCACCACAGATTGTGGCCCAAAAACCAGAAGGAAGGAAGGAAGGAGGAAGGAAGGAAGGAAGGAAGGAAGGAAGGAAGGAAGGAAGGAAGGAAGGAAGGAAGGAAGGAAGGGAAGGAAGGAAGGAAGGAAGGAAGGAAAGGAAGGATAGAAGATAATCAGGGGATCATGTAGGCAGAAAGAAAGAAAAATAAAGAAAGAAAGAAAGAAAGAAGAAAGGAAGAAAGAAAAATAAAGAGAGAAAGAAAGAAAAAGAAACAAAGAAAAAGAAAGAATAGAAAGAAAGAAAGAAAGAGGAAAGAAAGAAAGAATAAAGAAAGAAAGAAAGAAGAAAGAAAGAAGAAGGAAGGAAGGAAGGAAGGAAGGAAGGAAGGAAGGAAGGAAGGAAGGAAGGAAGGAAGGAAGGAAGGAAGGAAGGAAGGAAGAAAAAAGATAATCAGGGGATCATGTAGGCCCCAGGGCTTTCTACACGCAAAGTCTACACTAGTTATCTGAACTCTGTCTTAATTACCCCAAGAGTTAGAACAAGAAAAAAAAAGAACCCCAAGAGTTTGAACAAAAAAAAGAGTTAGAACAACAAAAAAGTTAAGAAGACTTAGTTACCCCAAGAGTTCTTTTTAGGGGTGAAAGAGTATCTTGTTTATCTCTGTGCATCTGTTGTTTATCATAGAAGTAGTGAAAATTTTTGTTCTTGATTGAAGAGGAAACTCAGTGAGTTTCCCATTTGACACAGAGGATACAGCTCCAGGATGAGTAAGCATAACACTAAACAGGAAGTTATGAAGTGTCTGGGAGAATGGACTGGATATTTCACGGTAGTTACAAGAAGTCAGGATATCAGGCGAGATGGCAGAGAATGCTAGCTGAGATTTCCTGAGACCAGCCATAGGATGCAGAGAGAGACAAAAGTTGTTCTTTCGAAGTATGGAAACAATGTGCGCAGAGGCAGAGTTGTAGAAGAGACTATGTCCCAGGTCTCTGGGAAAGGATATCAAGCTGCTATGCTATATAACTTAAAATGGTTCATTTTGGCTAGAGAGATAATAGAGGAGTTCAGACATTTGCCTTGTGTGCCTATGCAATAGTACACAGCTGTTCTGAGTTTGATCCCTGGGATCCCAAATGGTCCCTTGAGCCCTGAGTTCCTGAGGGCAGAGCCAGGAGTAACTTCTGAGCAGCACCAGGTGTGACCCAAAAAGAAAACAACAAGGGCCAGAGTGATAGCACAGTAGTAGGGCATTTACCTTGCATGCTGCCGAACCCTGGCAGCGCTCAGGATTCACTCCTAGCTCTGCACTCAGAAATCGCTCCTGGCAGGCATAGGGTACCATACAGGATGCCAGGGATTGAATCCAGGTTTGTCCCAGGTTAGCAGCATGCAAGGCAAATGTCCTACTGCTGTGCTTTCTCTCCAGCCCTGTGCCCATTCCTTTTGTTCCTGCATATTTTCCTCTTCCTCTTCTCCACCTGCTTCCTCATAATGTCAACCTGCTCCTCTTTAGGATTTCTTGGGTTCCTGGGGTGCACTCCTTCTTCCCATCACCTCCAAAATGTGTGCAAGCTAGCAGCCCCTTTCAAATTTTCAGGGGTGAGTCTATTTCTCATTTCCCTGACACTGGTCCACCTGTGCCTGGAAGGCCCTAAGGTAGGCATGTGCTCAGGCAGCAGCCCTGGACCCTGTCTGGGCTTCTCTAGGGTGCAATAAAGGGGGTAGTAGCAGAGTTGAGACCCCCGCCAAGAAGTAACACTACCTGAGGTGTGTGTGTGTGTGTGTGTGTGTGTGTGTGTGTGTGTGTGTGTGTAGCAAGCAGGGCCCCAGGAAATCTCCATGTGGACAGTAGGCAGAAAGGGCAAAGAGCAGGCATATCTGGAGAGGCAAGAGAGCAAAAATACATATTTCTCTTAGTTGGAGTCTAGGATTTGTAATAAATAGCAAAGTGGGAGGATTAATGGTTTAGGTAAAAAATTCTGAGAAGGGGCCGGGCGGTGGCGCTGGAGGTAAGGTGCCTGCCTTACCTGCGCTAGCCTAGGAGACGGACCGCGGTTCGATCCCCCGGCGTCCCATATGGTCCCCCAAGCCAGGAGCGACTTCTGAGCGCATAGCCAGGAGTAACCCCTGAGCGTTACCGGGTGTGGCCCAAAAAAAAAAAAAAAAAAAAAAAAAAAAAAAATTCTGAGAAGTGGGCTGGAGCAATAGTACCCCATTAGGTCCCCCAAGCCTACCAGAAGTAATTCCTGAATGCAGAGTGAAGAATAATCTCTGAGAGGCCAAAGTGGTAGCTCAGCAGTATGGCATTTGCCTTGCAATACAGCTGACCCAGGATGGATCCGGGTTCAATCCCCTCCCCGGCATCTCATATGGTCCCTCGAGCCTGCTTGAAGCGATTTCTAAGTGCAGAACCAGCCAGGAATAACCCCTGAGCACCACCGGGTGTGGCCCAAAAACCAAAAGAGGAAAAAAAAAAAAAAAAGAAGAAGAACCTCTGAGCACCGCCAAGTGTGGCTCAAAAAAGAAGATCTTGAGGGGCCAGCAGTAGGGTGTTTGCCTTGCACACGCTAACCTAGGATGGATCAGGGTTCGATCCCCTATCACCCTATATGGTTCTCCAAGCCAGGAGGGATTTCTGAGCGCATAGCCAGGAGTAACCCCTGAGCATCACCAGGTGTGCCCCCCCCCAAAAAAAAAATCTTTGAAAAGCCACTGAAAGCTCTGGACAGAGAAACAGAATTGTCCTTTAAGAGCTAGAGGGATAGCACACTGAAAAGAGCTTTTGCCTTGCACGTGGCTGACCTGAGTTTGATCCTTGGCATCTCATATGGGCTCCTGAGCCTGCCAGGAGTAATTTCTGAATGCAGAGCCAAGAGTAACCCCTGAGTGCCATCAGGTTTGGTCCCAAAACAAAAACATCGTGTCCTTCAGACACAATGATAGGGAACTGGATTGATACTTGAATGGATAGGGCTCTTGCACACAGGTGACCCAGATCCTCAACATCTCAGATGGTCTCCTTAGCAACTCTAGGAGTGATTCTGAGTGTAAATCCAGGAGTAAGCCATGAGCATGGCTGGGTGTAATCCCCAAACAAAGCAAAAATAAAAAAGACAGTGATTGGGCCCGGAGAGATAGCACAGCGGTGTTTGCCTTGCAAGCAGCCGATCCAGAACCAAAGGTGGTTGGTTTGAATCCCGGTGTCCCATAAGGTCCCCCGTGCCTGCCAGGAGCTATTTCTGAGCAGACAGCCAGGAGTAACCCCTGAGCACTGCCGGGTGTGACCCAAAAACCAAAAAAAAAAAAAAAAAAAAAAAAAAGACAGTGATTGCACTTACTGCATGGAAAAAAAAACAAAAAACTAGAGCCCATATGAGTCTCACTCCTTGATCTGGGAATCATCATACCTGCGAGTCATACCACTGAAGATGGTGGAATCATGAAAAATGCAGCCACAATCAAAGTCTAATTTTTTGGACACTCCCAACCACAAATGAATTCTACATCAAACACACCATGAATTGAGGTATTACTGGCAGTGCTCAGGTAATGAAAGAGGGTCTGAGTGAGAAAAGTTGAAGAGACCCCAGGCTAGAGGCAAGGAGATCAACATGGTTCATTGGTGATGCTGGAAAAGAGGCAAGAGGGCAAAGCAAGGAGAGAAGTGGAGGATTGTAGGAGCCAGGCACTCACGATCAGTGAAAAGGTAAAGAACCAAAGAGAAGGGAGAAGGGAGCTAAAGAACTTCACACCAAAACTTGTATCCAGAAAAAGGTCCAAATGTCATCAGCAGGAACCAGAAATGAGATCATGGGAAAGGCAGGAGTGGGAGGTGGCAGAATGCCAGCAGAATCTCCAGTCTGAGCTACATAGTGATTACATTTAGAATGTGTGCTTGATGGGGCTGGAGAGATAGCATGGAGGTAGTGCATTTGCCTTGCATGCAGAAGGTCAGTGGTTTGAATTCTGGCATCCCATATGAATGGTCCCCTGAGCCTGTCAGGAGAGATTTCTGTGCATGGAGCCAAGAGTAACCCCTGAGTGCTGCCAGATGTGACCCTCCCCCCCCCCAAAAAAAAAGAATGTGTGCTGGAAGAGGCATTATATAGGGCATTTGCCTTGCAAGTGGCTGTCCAGGGTTTGATCCCTGGCACCCCCTATGGTCCCCCTGTACTGCCAGGAGTAATCCTTAAACACAGAGCCAGGAAAAAGCCCCAAGCACTGCTAGGTGTGGTCCAAGAAACACAACAAAAAAAATTAGAGGGGCCAGAGAGAATAGTGATTAGACATTTACCTTGCAATGCCACTGACCCAGGTTCAATCCCTTTCATCCCATGTGGTCCCCGGAGCACCACCAGGAGTGATTCCTGAGTACAGAGCTGGGATTAACCCAGACCAAAAACAAAAACAAAATAATGATAATTAAAATTCCATGTAGGTGGAAGAATAGCCCAGGGGCTTAGCACACCTTCCCAGTAAGTGTATGGTCATGAGACCAACCCCTGTGACTAGGTTTTCCAAGCACAATCTTGGCAGCTCTGCTTTCTGTGATTTCCGACCCACACCATAGGTGTGTGTCATAACACACAAAAAGCACCACAACCACAAAAATGTGTGAGTGTCACAGCCAGGAAGAGGCCAATGTGAACTCCTAACCAAAACCTGCACCTAGCACTTAAAAGTGTCCTCCCAGTGCTGGGAGGCTTGGCAGGCCCCCAGCCATCCCCCTCTTTCTCCCCTGACTCCAGGCCTTCCCTGGGTGCCAGCTCAGATGACCAGAAGTGGGTTCAGGTGGACTCTTAAGGGGTCTTCAGGCTTCCCCCCTCCCTCCGTACTCCAGTGGGGAGGTGCATGGGGAGGAGGGCAGGCTTCCGGTTTCTTCTTTGATTCTGGAGACCAGCTCTTGCCAGGCATAGGGTTTGGGGAGGCCCCATACCGAAGGCCTTCTCCCTAGTCTGGGGATGTGCTGGAGGCTTGGAGGACTCTATCGGGGTCATCAGGCTTTCCCCCTACCTCTCCCTACACTCATGGGAATGTGCTTTGGGAGGAGGGCGGGCAGTTCTAGCACTGGTTTATGTTGGGACAGTCACTGGAAATTTTTTCTCCTTGGTCTCCTATTGATAGTATTGTATGCATATAGTTTTATGCATAATATCCATCTTATATTGACCTTGATACTGCCCTACAAAGCTCATTTCTAATCTTTTACTGCCTCAGTCCCAACCCTTATTTCCCCCCATCTACCCATGTAGGTGCAGCTCATGACATGAAGCTCACCACATAGAGTGATGAGTGCAGTTAGAGAAATAACTACACTGAAAACTATCATAACAATGTGAATGAAGGAGGGAAATAGAAAGCCTGTCTCAAGTACAGGTGTGGATGGGGTGGGGAGGAGGGAGATCTGGGAAATTGATGGTGGTAATCTTGCACTGGTGAAGGGGGGTGTTCTTTACATGACTGTAATCATACAACTACAATCATATTTGTAATCACCGTGTTTAAATAAAGATAATTAAAAAAAAGTGTCCTCCTGGGAACCTATGTATGAACACCACAACCAAAGGAGTACCAACCTCAGTGAACACTGCACCAGGATTGTGTGCTTGTGTGATTCTCAATTAACAAAGCAATAACAACAACAAGAATTATAGGAAGGTTGGAGATATAGATAAACCTCTAATTAAGAGAAGGAAGGAAGGAAGGAAGGAAGGAAGGAAGGAAGGAAGGAAGGAAGGAAGGAAGGAAGGAAGGAAGGAAGGAAGGAAGGAAGGAAGGAAGGAAGGAAGGAAGGAACTTACCTAACTTAAGACTTACCTAACTCAAAGCTAAATCCAGTAGGTTTGGGGCCAGAAAGATAACACAGCAGGGAGGACTCCTGATTCCTGGCCTTGTCAGGAGTAAACTCTGAGCACAGCTGGATGTGCCCTCACCTCTCTCTCTCAAAAAAAAAATGTTTTTTTTTTTTTTTATCGAAAGAGATAGCAACAAAAGAAGCTGAAAGAAACCCGAAGGATTCTATTTTGACCTAGCCAACTTTAGTCATGGCCACAGGAAGTACAAAGCTAGGAAAGGCCAAGTGATATAAGAAGTCAAGCAGGAATGCTGGGCTTGGAGCCGTGAACTTGCCTGTGGGACCTTTCTTTGAAAGGATGAAAGCTACTAACAGGAAGTCCAGGATTGGGTGAGTATGGAGAGGCAGCAATTTTCCAAAAGATGTTTCCTGTGGAGGGAGTGGACCAGATGGTCGCTCACATGGACATGGGTGGGGAGTTTCTGTTGTTGCCGTTTGAGGGTGATAAAGCACTAGACAGGGGCTGGGGACGTGGAACATGTCTTGCCTGATTGGTCCCAGCACTGTATTGGGGTGGGCCTCATAACCACCACCACTACCAACAACAACAACATCAAAACAAAAGGAGATAGAATTCAGGGCTAGAATTCAGGGGGAAAGCATCTGCCTTTTGTGGATCAGACTCTAAGCTTGGTTCCTGGCACCACCTGGTTTTACAAGCACCATTGAGCTTTACCATATCAGGCAAATACCTGAACACTGCCAGCCATTACCCCAAAACGTAAAGGAAGAAGAGAAGACAGCAGATAGGAAACTGAGGCCAAACAACATGTCTGCAGCCAAAACTTAGTAACTAGGAAAGACAAGATGGACATTGAGTCTCGGTTTGTGTGCCAGACACTTGGGGCTTCATCCCCAGCACTGCTAGCCAGTTCCCTCCATTAGGAAACCACCATCTCTGCAAACCCTCAATTGGAGTCAGAGCTGGCCATTCTTTTTGCTTCCATTTCATTTTATTATTAATAATAATATTATCAAGTTGGGTTTTGGGCCACACATGGTGGTGCTCAGAGATTACTCCTGACTCTGCACTGAGAAATTAGTTCTGGCATGGCCTGGAGGGGGTACCCTATGGGATGCAGGGATTGAACCTGGGCCGACCACCTGCAAGGCAAGCACCCTCCCTGCTGTTCTATCTCTCTGGTCTCTTCAATTCCATTTCCATGCAGCTCTGAATGTTCAGGAAAACTATACTTCAATTAATAAACTGTATAACAATGTGACTGCGGGGGTGATGGCTACCTACCCCCAATGCTCCTCCTGCTCCCCAGGCGTCTGCCTTCCCTGGGCTCCCTTCTCAAAGTAGAGCAGGTTTGGCCTTTCCTGATTGACATCTTCACCACAGGACCCAATCATTAAGATTTAAATACTGTCTTGGAGGAAGCCTTCCTTTTTGTTACTGCCTACTGAGGAGATGAGCACAAGGGTCTTATTTTCAAACAAATGCACTAGACAAGATTTTCAAGCACCTGAATAGGGAACACGCAAATTCAATAATGCTAGAGCAGGGTCTAGACAGGGAAGAACAAATACTTCTTGCTTTCAGATATAATGATCTGCATGTTTAAGTGTGTCTGAAGCAGAAAGCTTGAAAAGTAATTTTGGTTATCATAAATATGTAATGTACAGGGGGCTCTGTGGTAGGGGTTAGAGGGTCATACTCAGTAGTGCTTGGGAGCAGGCAGACTTAGGGATCAAACTCTGGGCCTTAAACATGTTAGGCTTGTGCTCTGAGAAACAATTTCAGTGGGGGATAGAGAATACCCCAGCAGTGCTCAGGGCTCCTCCTTACTCTCTGCTCAGGGAATCACTCCTATTGGTGCTAAATGGGGGCATGGTGGTGCTCTGTGTGTTGTGATATCCTATGTGGTGCCAGGGATCAAAATTGCATCGGCCACATGCCAGGAAAGGCGAGAAAGTATCCTAACCTTTGTGCTATCTCCCTGTCCTTGAAAAAGTCTTAATATTCTATACATATTTTGTTTTGCTGGTTAACTGGCCCACAAGCTTGAAGTCAGCATCTGACGTCTTTCCTGCTCTTCAGCTAATTTCCACCATTGGAAGGGGCTAGGTTGGTGCCTCCACGCCCAGCCCTTGTCTGCTGCCAGCCCCATCCAGCATCAGCTGCCTGGCTCACATGCAGGCCCTCCCGCTGCCTATGTGCCCAAGGATGAGCACACTAACCTGCAGCATGCAGAGAAAGAGAAAAAGGGGTGTAGACTTGTGCTTTTCACTTGGGGCCAGGGGGCTCAAAGAGCGGCAAAATTGGGGACTAAACTCTCTTGTTTCTGGGGGTTTCCTCCCTTCATTCTGTCTTACTTCTTACCCCTTTCTCCATACACATGCAGATAAGCTCGATTGATGTTCCTCTGCTCTCACCTAAGAATGACAAGAGGGCAGCTAAAATTGGTCAAGAAAGATCCATTGAGCCCCTGTTGTCTAATTGAGACTATTTGGTGTTTTCTGACCCTCCACTCTGTTCTTGACCTGGTACCACACTTGCAGATTAAACTATGCAACAAGACAGACACAAGACTTAACTATAAGCACAAATGTATAGCGCACAATTTTTCTTTTTTTCTTGGGTCATACCCAAAAGTGCTATTGGCTCTGTGCTCAGAAAATCACTCCTGGGGCCTGGGGGACCATATAGGATGCCGGTACCATATAGGATGCTGGGGGACTGACTACGGGTCCATTTCAGGTTGGCTGTGGTAACAAGGCAAATGCCCTACCACTGTGATATCACTCTGGCCCTGCACAGCACACGATTTTGCTGAGCTCAAACCAAAATTCCACCAACCCTAAGGGGAACGAGCAATTTTCCTTAGTTCCCCCTGACTTCATTCATTACCCTGACCAAGATGACACAGAAGACAGAGAGCCTTGCAGCTCAGTAGCAACCCTTGACCCTCTCCAGAACAAAGGTCAATAAGAGTCCTTTCTGCCTCTCAGTTCCTGCTGCAACCCCAGGACTCCTCCAAACTCCTCCAAACAGCTCCTGCTGCAAATCTTGTGGCCCCTGCCATGACCCTAGGGAATAGTTGGGGCATCCTGTTCTACCTCTAGCCCAGGTATAATTCTGTGTTCAGTTTTTCCCCATCGGGCCACACCAGGAGCTTCATCTCCCATAGGCCTTCAGGTAGGCTTGAGGAGATTTCAGAATATCTATGAGATCTTAGTAGCTATGTTTAGTGACCTGGTCTTGTCATTCAATCCCAAGGAGCCCCCAAATGATAGGGTCTGGAGTGGAAGGACAAGACCACAACAATTGAAATAAAGCAGAGCAAACCTTTATTCCATCTACAAACAAACTACAAACTGTTCTATGAGGAGGCAACCCCACCCAGGGGTTACAAGCAGGTTACATAGGGCTAGAAGCAGTAAGTCTTGACTTTTAAGTTTGATGACTTGTCTAAGGTGTTTCTAGAGTGTTTTATCATGTCCTTATCTTTTGTTTTGGGCGTGACGCTCAGGGGTTTACTCCTGGCTCAGAAATAGCTCCTGGCAGACACGAGGGGGCCATATGGGATGCCGGATTCAAAACTACCGTCTGCATGTCAATCGGCTGCATGCAAGGTAAACGCCCTATTGCTGTGCTATCTCTCTGGCCCCAATACATCCTGTTTTAATCCGCTCTCACATCCTACCTGATTGGCTGACACAGAGTCCACAGCCTACTTTCCCCTAATATAAATATCTTTTTCCCACCTACAATAAACTGAGTGGCTGATGAATGCTTCTTTGAAATGTGGGACCCAACCTCACCAACGACTTTTACATCTTGGGATCTGACTTCACCAGCAGCATATGATACCCCATATGACTGCCTGAACCCCACCACAAATGGTCCTTGAATGCAGAGCCAGTAGTAGGCCCTGAGCACTGCAGGTGCTCCGGTCCCCAAACAAAAACAGAAGTATCAGAGAGTTAGGGCCAGAGAGACAGTACATGATGATGAGCTGGATCACATGATCTACATGTGGGAGTCCCAGTTTGATATCCCAAACTGCTGGGCCTCCTAAGTACTTCCTGAAGCAGCGTTCGAGCAATGAGCCAAGAGTAGCCCCAGCTCCACTGGTGTGGTCCAAACAGAGAAAAGAAAAGAAACAAGAATCCAAGGGGAAAGAGGGACTGATCCTGATTGGGGTTGTGTTGTGATTTTATTGTTCATTGAGCCCCACACACCACGCAATGCACTTATTCAAAGTGCTAAGATTTGAGTACTTTTTGTGTCCATAGAATGGTGCAACTGTCACTACAGTCCATTGAGAACATTTTGATTGCACCGAAGAGAATTAATAAACGCATTCATGTATTTTCATCTACCCCTTCCTCCCACGGATCCCAGTAGCTTTAGGTAATCACGGGGGTTTACCTTCCTGTAATCTATAGTTTTGCCATTTTTAGTATGTTTCAGTGGAAACAGAGACATGAAGTTTTCGTGACTGGCTTCTTTCTGTAGGTCCTGTCAGTCCTTTGTCTCTTCTTACAGTCAGAACAGTGGCCCTGAATGTGTGTATTTGCATTTGATGTGCCTGTTCATTAGTTGGTCCATAGACTGTTTTCACTTGGGGCTATTATGAAGACTGTTTTTATGGGCATTTACATGTACGTTTTTGTGAGTATAGTTGATTTTGGAGTCACACCTCACTATCTCAGTGCTGGGGGAGGGCATGTGGTACTAGAGTTCAAGCCCATGTATTCCACATACAAAATAAGTTTCAAATCCCTTTGTGTCTCTTCTTCTAGTTTGTTTTGTTTTGTATTTTGCAGTGCAGGGATCTCAACCGGGTATACCTGACTCTCACTCTGACTGCCCAGAAACATCAGATACCATCTGTCGAGGTATCTGAGATGCTGATACTGACTTTATTTCCTATTGATCACAGCAGCTCTCTGTGACTGAGAGCCTAAGTCATCTATTTGATCCAGAAGGTGGGTTGGAAAGAGGACAGCATAGAGAGCTCTTGACTTGCAAGTGGCCAACCCAGGTCAATCTCTGGCACTCCATATGGTCACCAAGCACTGCCAGGAATGCTCCCTGACCGGAGCGGTGGCGCAAGCAGTAAGGTGTCTGCCTTGCCTGCGCTAGCATAGGACGGACCAGCCAGGAGCGATTTCTGAGCGCATAGCCAGGAGTAACCCCTGAGCGTCACTGGGTGTGGCCCCAAAAACCATAAATCAAAGATCAAAAAAGAAAAAAAAAAAGGAATGATCCCTGAGCACAGAGCCAGGAAGGAGTACAGCTGGGTGCCCCATAAAACAAAAAAAGAAAAAAGTAGGTGGATGGGGGGAGTTTGGGAAGATCTTCAAAGGTATAAGCACTAACTTAACATATGCAAATTTGAATCCCCAACATTGCATGGTCCCATGAGATCTCTCTCTCTCTCTCTCTCTCTCTCTCTCTCTCTCTCTCTCTCTCTCTCTCTCTCTCTCTCTCACACACAATACACACAACACACACACACACACACACACACACACACACACAAGTGCTCTATCGCTAGGCTTCACCCTACACCACTATTACTCTGAGGGCGCCTGGAGCCCCCTGAGAGGGCTCTTGCTCAAACAGGCTGGCATCCCGCCTGGAAGCACAGTCAGCAGCAGCAGTCCTGGCTGCTAGCCCTTCTGGGGCTTTTGATGTTGTCTGTACTATTTTGAACTCAGAAGGATCTGACCCACAGCCCACAGAGAACATAATGCAAACATACTTTTAAATCCCTGGTTTCGTTCCCATGAGGGTGACCTGTCCAATGCAGACAGGGCGAAGCAGGTCTGCAGGTGCTGATCTCGAAAAACGTAATCTGCCACAGAACCTATCCAAAAACCAGGTCCTGCCCACGCTGAATGTGACTGGTAACTCACCCAGAACAGGACATTACCATGATCAAATATGGTAGAATGGCTCTGAGAGAAGACCTGGGCATGACAAGGGTTGGAGAGACCTGCAGCTGCCCAAGTTTTCATTGGGCAGGTCAAATATGGGTTTCCCAGTAGTCTCACCAATCACTGACAAGAGGGATTCCTGAGTACAGAGCCAGGAGTAAGCTCTGAGAATCCCCATGTGTGGCTCCAAGCCTTCCCCCCCCCCCCCCCCCCTGCCAATAAAAAGACACTTGCCTTGTTATAATATGATCCCTGGTCAACCCCAGTACCTGGTATGGTTCCCTCCCACGCACACCTGAGTACTTAGGACTAAGTACTTAGGACTAAGCCCTAAGTATCATCAGATTTGACTAAACCTTCCTCTGACATATATGATAATGTAAAAGACCCATTTTGATAAGTTTTATTTTGTAATTCCTCAACATTACAATGGTATTATGGTTGCATTAGGAATATATGAATATATATACACATATATATATACAGTATATCAATGCTTCTCAATTATTTTCTGTTATGCCCCCACTAGGAAGAAGAAAACATTTTTTGCATCCCCTGCATGACTGTAAATAGTATTTTTATTTAAAAAACATTTTAACCTGAAAAACAAAAATATATATAAAATAATTTGAGCTGATTTTTTAATCAGAGGTGATGTCTTGGATTAATGGCTACAATGAGCACGTTTTGCAATGCATAGCTTTTCGAAGTGGGGTTTGAAGCAGGACACGGCAACTATCAGCTCCAGAGAGATACAGTGACATAAACACAGGGCTTAGCTTGTTATGACAGTGTTTGCCGAGGTCAAATGCGGTCCTCTTTACAAAGCCTCACACCCCCACTATTTGAGAAGCACTGATATATATACATGTTTATATGTATCTGTATATATATGGCCAAAGAGATCGTATAGGGAGATAAGGTGCTTGCTTTGCCCACAGCTAATCCTGATTCAATTCCTGGCCCCATGGATGGTGCTTTGAGCACTGCCAAGCCTGCTAATCCCTGAGCACAGTTCTGGGAATAAGCCCCGAGTACAGTCAGATGCATTTCCCTGCAATTCATAGTTTTTATCATTGAGATTGGGACTATGAATTCAACTTTTCAGAAATGATGGAATTATTGACACTGATGTATATGCTGGAGAGCAACATAGATAAACCATAATACAAGAGCTTCAAGCGATATATTTAATGAATTTGGTACTTAATACTAGATTATCACAGACTCAAATTAAGATCCCCAAGTAAAAAGATTGCAACAGTCTTCAGAGGAAAGCCTGAAGGATGGAGTTATCACCCATTTTTGTAAGGGAAGTTATTCATTTTTTTTTTTTTTGGTTTTTGGGCCACACCAGGCGGTGCTCAGGGGTTACTCCTGGCTGTCTGCTCAGAAATAGCTCCTGGCAGGCACGGGGGACCATATGGGACACCGGGATTCGAACCAACCACCTTAGGTCCTGGATCGGCTGCTTGCAAGGCAAACACCGCTGTGCTATCTTTCCGGGCCCACGAAGTTATTCTTATAGTGGTTATTTTTCAACTTTTGCTCTTGGCTACAGCCCTAGTTAGATTAAAGTTAAAGCTTTTAGAATCGTTGAGGTTGAATTTGCAGTGATTAAGAATAAAACGACTTCTGGGCCCGGAGAGATAGCACAGCGGTGTTTGCCTTGCAAGCAGCCGATCCAGGACCAAAGGTGGTTGGTTCGAATACCGGTGTCCCATATGGTCCCCTGAGCCTGCCAGGAGCTATTTCTGAGCAGACAGCCAGGAGTAACCCCTGAGCACCGCCGGGTGTGACCCAAAAAACCAAAAAAAAAAAAAAAAAAAAAAAAAAAAAAAAAAAAAAGAATAAACGACTTCTGAAGAGTCTTGCCTTCAAAGACTGAATTAAGATTGGTTTTCTAAGGGCTGGAGCAATTACAACAGCAGTAGGGCGTTTGCTTTGCACTTTGACGACCCGAGACAGACCTGGGATCGATTCCCCGGCATCCCAGATGGTCCCCTGAGCCTGCCAGGAGCGATTTCTAAGCAAGAGGTAATGTAACACCTGACCACCACCAGTGTGGTCCCAAAATATAACAAACCAAACAAAAAGAATTGTTTTTTTTAGGATTGGGAGTGATAGTACTTGCCTTGCTTGGTGGTCGACCCGAATTCAGCAACCCCTACAGTCAGTTCCCCCAAGGCCCTACCAGGAGTATCCCTGATTTTAGAGCCAGAAGTAAGCCCTGAGCCCTGGCTCCAAAAGCAAAGCAAACAAAAAGCAAAAATAAGGGTCTTCTTTTTAATTATTTATGGTGTCCTTTTGCTTATTTTGGGGGTGATGGTGGTGCAGGGGCTTGGGACTCAATCCTGCAGTACTAAGAGCTTATTCCAGGCTCATTTTGTATTCAGGGAGCAGCGTGGGGAAACCATTTTATAGTTCTGGGGTGAAACTAGGGTCTGCCCCGGCAAGACAAGTGCTGTAAGCCCTGTACAATCTCTTGTCCCTTTGCTTAAGTTTTATTAAATCTAATGGGGGTTCTACCCCGAGCTCTGCTGTTTTCTATCCCATTACGTGGAGTCCATTTTTATCAGAGGTGTTTGTGGTAAAAACCCAGTGGCTCTTAGCCACTGGCAACTTTATTAGCTGTGATCTTCGTATTGCTTCCTCAAACTGCTGACTTCAATCATTCCCTTGAGGAAAGGCAATTTTGTCAATTTTACCCAGGCTTAAGAAATTCTGACCAAAAAAGAGATGTGGAAAACAATATTATAAATCCTGGTGCCTCAGATAAAAAAAAAAAAGTAGATGTAGGATCTAGAGAAATAGCTTGAAGAAGTAACTGGAGTTTAAAGGCTTTGCATGCAAAGGCCTAAATTCAGACCCTGGTACCAAAATGCTTCTCTCCACAGCAATGCTAGACTACCAATACCTCGACCTATGCACTGAACCATCTAAATATTACTAGGATGACTTCAGATCTCCTGAACATTTCTAAGGATAACCTTCCCACACACATAAAGCAAGACACATGAGAGAAAAAAAAAGAGGAAAGGCTAGATAAGAAAGACTCCTGGTTAGCCAAAGTGAATTCTGGGACCTGTTTGTAACTTTTCCTTATTAACATTCTGCTCCATTTTTGTTTTTGTTTTTGGGTCACATCCTGCAGCGCTTAGGGGTTACTCCTAGCTCTGGGCTCAGAAATCACTCCTAGTAGGCACGGGGGACCATATGGGATGCCAGGATTCGAACCACCGTCCATCTGCATAAAAGGCAAACGCACTACCTCCATGCTATCTCTTCGGCCCCTCTGTTCTATTTTTTTTTTTTTTTTTTGGTTTTTGGGCCACACCCAGCGGCGTTGCCCAGGGGTTACTCCTGGCTGTCTACTCAGAAATAGCTCCTGGCAGGCACCGGGGGGGGGGGGGGGGGGGGGGGGGGGGGTGGGTGGGTGGGGGGTTTTACCATATGGGACACCGGGATTCGAACCAACCACCTTTGGTCCTGGATCGGCTGATTGCAAGGCAAACACCACTGTGCTATCTCTCCGGGCCCTGTTCTATTTTCTTGATGGGTCACATCTGATAGTGCTCAGTCTTACTCCTGACTCTGTGCTCAGGGATCACTCCTGGAGGGGCTCAGAGGACTACAGGAGGTGCTGGAGATTGACTCTGGTTGGCTCCATGCAAGACAAGCAAGCATCTTACCCTCTGTATTATCACTGTTTTGTTGTTGTTGTTGTTGTTGTTGTTGTTATTTTTGAGCTAAACCCAGCAATTCTCAGGTATTCCTGCAGGTAGTGCTACCAAAGGGACTTTTCATTGCCAGGAATTGTACTCAGGCCTCCTGCATGCAAAGCACATATTTAAGGACTAGAGAGAGAACAGCAAGGAGGGTGCTTGCCTTGCACACAGCTGACCTGGGCTTAATCCATATGCTCTCCCAAGATCCACCCAGGAATAAATCCTGAACATTTTGGTGTGCCCTCAAAACCAAAATTTAAAAATGCATATACTTCAGCCCATTGGAACTCCCCAGTCCTTTATTCTAATTTACCTCAAATGAATGCAGTGTTATTTGACTTATATGCATCAAGTGAACACCCTGAAATACCCTTTGAGTTAATAGTTAGTACTGCCTACCATTAACTCACTTAGAACCATCAGGGATTCATTAAGTTTAAGGAAAACTGGAAATTCTAGGGAGTTGGAAAGATAGTATAGTGGGGAGGGTTCTTTCCTTGCACATGGCTGACACAGGTTTGAACCCTGGCATTCCATATCTTGTCATAAGTGATCCCTGAGCATAGCCAGGTATGCTAAAACACACAAACAAAAACAAAAACTGAAAATTCTTTTTTTTTTTTTTTTTTTTGATTTTTGGGCCACACCCGGCCGTGCTCAGGGGTTATTCCTGGCTGTTTGCTCAGAAATAGCTCCTGGCAGGCACGGGGGACCATATGGGACACCGGGATTCGAACCAACCACCTTTGGTCCTGGATCAGCTGCTTGCAAGGCAAACGCCGCTGTGCTATCTCTCTGGGCCCTTTAGGTTTTTTTTGGGAGGCACAACCGGTGACACTCAGGGGTTACTCCTGGCCATGCACTTAGAAATCACTCAGGGCTTGGAGGACCATATGGAATGCTGGAGGATCGAACCATCCTAGGCTAGTGCCGGCAGATGCCTTACCACTCCATGCCACTGCTCCGCCCCAAAAAACTGGAAATTCTTAAGCAACGGTTGACATGTTATGCACTATCAAGCTATAATAGCCACCAAATCCCTGAGTCAAAAGCATCTGGTTTATTATGGTGATGATATTTTCTATTCAATATATCTAGGGGCTAGAGAGATTGTACAATGGTTAAGTAAGGAATGTGCCTAGCACATGACTGTGACTGTTGTACCTGATTCTTTTTTTTTTTTTTTTTTTTTTTTGGTTTTTTGGGGTCACACCCGGTAACGCTCAGGGGTTACTCCTGGCTATGCGCTCAGAAGTTGCTCCTGGCTTGGGGGACCATATGGGACACCGGGGGATCGAACCGCGGTCCGTCCAAGGCTACCGCAAGCAAGGCAGGCGCACCTTACCTTTAGCGCCACCGCCCGGCCCCGTACCTGATTCTTATTCTAGCACCTTATATGGTTCCTTCAGCAGTGCCAGGAATGACCCTAGAACAGAATGGCAAGGATAGCCCTAAGTGCTGGGGGTCTCTCTCTCTCATGTTCTCTTTTTCATGTTCTCTCTCTCTCTCATATTCTCTCTCTCTCTTTCTCTCTCTCTCTCTCTCTCTCTCTCTCTCTCTCTCTCACACACACACACACACTCATACACACACAGTCTCTCTCTATATATTTTGCCACACCTGGCTGTGCTCAGGTATTACCCCTGGCTCTGCAGTCAGAAATCACTCTTGGCATCTCTCTCTCTCTCTCTCTCTCTCTCTCTCTCTCTCTCTCTCTCTCTCTCTCTCTCACACACACACACACACACACACACACACACACTCATACACACACAGTCTCTCTCTATATATTTTGCCACACCTGGCTGTGCTCAGGTATTACCCCTGGCTCTGCAGTCAGAAATCACTCTTGACAGGCTTGGAGGACCAATAGGGAATGCTGGGGATCAAACCCAGGTCAACCATGTCAAGGCAAACACCCTACCCACTGTGCTATCACTCTGGTCTAGAAGTCCATATTTCTTTTCTTTTCTTTTCTCAGAAGTCCATATTTATATTTAAATTTTACTTTATGGCAAACTTTATTGGTAGAATTTTTATCTTTGAAATATGGATTTAGAAAAATGTTGAAATTTTTTCTGAGGAAAAGGTTATATTAATATAGAAATTAATTGAGCCCCAAGTTCAATTAATGGGTCTTTTTGTTTGTTTGTTTGTTTTTGGGTCACACTCAGCAGCGCTCAGGGGTTACTCCTGGCTCCACGCTCAGAAATCGCTCCTGGCAGGCTCAGGGGACCTTATGGGATGCCGGGATTTGAATCACCGTCCTTTTGCATAAAAGGCAAATGCCTTACCTCCATGCTATCTCTCCGGCCCCGGGTCTCTTTTTTTTTTTTTTTTTTAAATTTTTATTGTGACTGAAGTTCATTACACAGAACTATTTATGGTACATAGTGACAATGAATGAAGGGCATTCCCACCACCAATTTTGTCCTCCCTCCACTCCTGTTCCCAGCATGTCTCCATATCTCCCTCCTTCCCCCCCCCCCCAGAATACTAATGTAACTGGTCACTTTACAGCTTGTTGTAGGTTGGGTATCTATTCTGTTTGGTGTTCCAGTCTGGTCATTTTTTATTTATACTACATATTCATATGACTGGTCCTGGTATTATCCTTCCCCCCCCCTCAATTTATGAGCCTGAATGATTCAAGTTATGCTATTCTGTTGGAAATAAAAAGGTTAAGGAAAAGAGAAGAACAAATTTGGTATCAACTACTAAAAAAAAATTACCAAATAATATCCACAAGAGTGAAAAAGAGAAGTCAAAAAATATATATAATCAGATAATGAGTTGAAAATTTTTATTTCGCTTCTTTCTTCGGAGCCAGACCAGAGACACCAAGGATCATAATCTCTCCAGGACCCACACCCAGTAAGATGTCCCACCCAACTACTGTGGGGCCGATTCCTGCCGTGTGATTGGGCACCCAGAGACTTAAAAAGGACAGCTTCACTGCTCTCTGCCTTCTTTCTTCGGAGCCAGCCCAGAGACACCAAGGATCATAATCTGTCCAGGACCCACACCCAAAGAGCACTTCACTCTGCGGCCGTGCTTATCTTTTAACCCCTGAACTCCATTTGTCCACATTGTAAGAAGCAATCTACAGTCTTAACAATGGAAAAATTTTGCAGTACGACCCCATGTTTAAAGAATCAAGATGGCTGCTCTGATAGTCCAAAAAGTAGAACACAGCTAGGTATCCTCTCAAATAAGAGGTTTAGAGTAGAATTATGGAAGATGTTTAGGGAACTCAAAAAAAAGCATCAATAGACTTGACTGGAACACCAATAAGCATCAAGAGGATTTGATGACTGAAATTAGAAATTTTCACGCTGAAATAACAGGTCTGAAAAATTCAGCTTATGCAGCTCTTGCCAGGTATGGGGTTGAGGAGACCCCATACCGGAGGCCTTCTCCCTAGCCTAGGGAGTGCTGGGAGGCTTGGCAGGCCCCCAGCTGTCCCCCTTTTCTTCCCCTGCTCTCCACACCCTCCCTGCGTGCTGGCCCAGATCACCAGAAGTGGGTTCAGGTGGACTCTTAGGGGTCCTCATGCTTCCCCCCTCCCTCCATACTCCAGGGGCAATTGCATGGGGAGGAGAACAGGCAGATATCTGGCTCCTGGTTTTCTCTTTGATTCTGGATGTCAGCTCTTGCCAGGTACGGGGTTTGGGGAGGCCCCATACCGGAGGCCTTCTCCCTAGCCTGGGGAGTACTGGGAGGCTTGGCATGCTCCCAGCCATCTCCCACTTTCTCCCCTGGACTCCAGGCCTTCCCTGGGTGCCGGCCCAGATGGCCAGAAGTGGGTTCAGGTGGACTCTTAGCGGTCCTTAGGCTTCCCCCTCCCTCCATACTCCAGGGGGGAGGTGCATGGGGAGGAGGGCAGGCAGATATCTGGCTTCTGGTTTTCTCTCTGATTTTGGCCAGCTCTTGCCAGGTATGAGGTTTGGGGAAGTCCCATGCCAGAGGCCTTCTCCCTAACCTGGGGAGTGCTGGGAGGCTTGGCAGGCCCCCAGCCATCCCCCTCTTTCTCCCCTGGAATCCATGCCTTCCCTGGGTGCCAGTCCAGGTGGACTCTATAGGGGTCATCAGGCTTTCCCCCTACCTCTCCCTACATTAATGACAATGTGCTTTGGGAGGAGGGCGGGCTGTTGCAGCACTGGTTTATGTTGGGACAGTCACTGGAATTTTTTTCTCCTTGGTCTCCATTTCGAAAACCATGCGGGGGCTAGTGCCCCCACGCATACAATATATATTGATAATATTATATGCCTATAGTTTATATATACATAATATTCATATTGTATTGTGACCTTGATACTGCCCTACAAAGCTCATTTCTAATCTTGTACTGCCTCAGTCCCAACCATTATTTCCCTCCATTTACCCATGTAGGTGCTGCTCATGACATGAAGCTCATCACATAGAGTGATGAGTGCAGTTAGAGAAATAACTACACTGAAAACTATCATAACAATGTGAATGAATTAGGGAAATAGAAAACCTGTCTCCGGCCCGGAGAGATAGCACAACGGCGTTTGCCTTGCAAGCAGCCGATCCAGGACCAAAGGTGGTTGGTTTGAATCCTGGTGTCCAGCCAGGAGCTATTTCTGAGCAGACAGCCAGGAGTAGCCCCTCAGCACCGCCGGGTGTGGCCAAAAAACAAAAAAAAAAAAAAAAAAAAAAAGAAAGCCTGTCTCGGAGTACAGGTGTGGGTGGGGTGGGGAGGAGGAAGATTTGGGAAATTGGTGGTGGGAATCTTGCACTGGTGAAAGAGGGTGTTCTTTACATGACTGTAATCAAACAAATACAATCATATTTGTAATCACGGTGTTTTTTTTTTGTTTGTTTGTTTGTTTGTTTTGGTTTTTGGGCCACACCCGGTAACGCTCAGGGGTTACTCCTGGCTATGCGCTCAGAAGTTGCTCCTGGCTTGGGGGACCATATGGGACACCGGGGGATCGAACCGCGGTCCGTCCAAGGCTAGCGCAGGCAAGGCAGGCACCTTACCTTTAGCGCCACCGCCCGGCCCCACACGGTGTTTAAAGATAAAAAAAAATTTAAAAAAAAAGAAAATTTTAATTTTATTTATTCACTATGTATACTTACACTTAAAATTCTATTTTCTCATTCTAAGCCTCAATTGCGATTGCTTTTAGTAGTATGTACTGGCTAGAATTGATCTTAATGAAAACCTATGAAGGAAGAAGCCAACTCAAAGAACATGTGTTAGGGCTTGGAGAGAGAGAGAAAGAGTTCAGTGGGGAAGTAACCACTAGGGGTGAGTGGGTGAGTCCTGAGCCAGGACATTACTGGGTATAATCCTAAAAGCCAAAACAAAAGAAAAACACATGCATTATAGAGGGGGATATGTTTTTTTTTTTAAAAGCTATTAAAGAACTCAAAATCATGTGTTTAGAGATTTTAAATTTTTAGCAATATTGGATTGTCCTTTATTTTGTTATTTGTACCATGCCTGGTGATGCTCAGGGTTTACTCCTGGCTCTGTGCTCTGGTGGTGCTTGGGAGATCAAACCCAAATTGGCCACTTAAAAGACAAGTGTCCTACTCACCATACTATCTCTTTGGCCCTGAACTTTATTATTTTTTTTTTTATAAACTGTTGAGGTTGTTTTATTTTAAAAACAAAAGCAAAACTGTTTTTTTAATTCTGGTAGATGTAATTTGCAAGAACAAAAGAGAGAAAGGCAATCCTTTATATTCAGCTTTGGGATGTTTATTTTTAGAGTATTATCCCCAAATTTGGTTCCCCTAGTTGAGAAAGAAATGCTCAATTTGGGAATAGTCCTTCCCCCCCAAATCAACCAAACATTCAGAGGCTAGAAAATAAAGCATGTGGTACTTATCTTGCTGACATAATCACAAATGGGAAATAATGTTCAGATTTACTTGTTACATTATTACAGTGACAAAGATTACAACTCAGTAAAGCAGGTAGGGCACTTGCCTTGCATTGCAGCTGACCAGTTTTCAACCTCCAGAACAAAATATGGTCCCTAACACTGCCAGGAATAATCCCTAAGCAAAGCAAGTCAATACAAACCCCCAAAACCTGCTTTTTTTTGGGGGGGGGGTTGAGGGCTTTGGAGTTTTTTGTGGGGGTTTTGGAGTAATGCTCAGTGATTACTCCTGTCTGCAGTCAGCAACTATTCCTTAAAATGCTCAGGTGTAAGATGACACCCAGCTATTGACCCAAAATAAAGGCATTCCCCCATCTTCCTCTTTTCCTTAAATCTCTTCCTTTGATATGTAAAAGCCCACCTGGATCTTACTCCACCCTGCCCCACCTGGTTGAATTTTGTACTAGGTTTTATAAAGAAAAAATGGTTTTGGCTTGGTGCACTCAGAGATACCATTAGGTGCAGATGGACTCTATCACTCTCTCTTGACTGGCTTGGTTTATTAATCCTTTGATTATCCTATCTGCTTCAGACACAGCCTGGGGTTGGAGATACAGTGCATGGGGTGATTTCACAATTGGCACCTGAACAGGATCTCAGGACCCAGGACCCAAGAAGACCCCTATGATGGTGAGTTATTTTACCCTCTGGTGGATTATCACCATGATGGCTTCTTTGAACTATACTGAATGCGCAGTGCCCTTCACTGGAACATCAGTGCACGTGCCCCCTATTCTGAACGTGGCAGAGGCCTCCTCAGGTGGGATAGAAGCAGACAGTGAAGGGGAGAAAGCTGAAGACTCTGAGCAGTGTCCCTGAGGCCAGAGCCCACCACTTTTCTTCTGCCAAAGGTGACTGTGCAAGGAACTCAGCCTCCAAATCTGCAACAGTTTATTGAGGTTACTGCTGGGTTAGAAATCAAAGAGAAAGCTTCATTTGAGGGGAAACAACAACAATAAGATAAGTGGGTACCAGATTCACTCAGATTCCAGCCCAGGAACCAAAAGCCTTTCCATCCCAGATAACCTCAGCAGTGTACTACAGAAGGAGAAGATGGGGGGCCGGAGAGATAGCATGGAGGTAAGGCGTTTGCCTTTCATGCAGGAGGTCATCGGTTCGAATCCCGGCGCCCCATATGGTCCCCTGTGCCTGCCAGGAGCAATTTCTGAGCCTGGAGCCAGGAATAACCCCTGAGCACTGCCAGGTGTGACCCAAAAACCAAAAAAAAAAAAAAAAAAAAAAAGAAGGAGAAGATGGAGAATCCAAGTCCAGCCAAAGACCAACTAAGGAGTAACTGCTTTCAGATAACCTCCTGTCACTTTCTTTTAGGTTAATCTCTCAGTCCTATTTGCATCAGTAACTCTATTGCTGGTTACACAATGTGTTTTACATGTATAGATTTTAATAGTTACTGTTTTGTTCTCTCTCTCACTGCAAACAGAAAATTTTATATCCAACTTTAGTGGTTTAATATTAGTTTGCACAGTTCCAGGTAAACGCATAATGTTGTTAGATTTTTAATGGCTCTCATTTTCCATTTGGGACTGTTTCCCAATTGTTGTGATGCTTGATTGTGTATATTATGTAGCGACTTAGTCTCAAATTATGTCTGCAAAAATGCTCTAATGTCTTTGTCCACAGAAGTCAGTGGAAAAGGAAATTGGATACTATAGACTCTTATTACAGTGCTCATTATAAGAATGTTTTAGGGGGGGAGCGCAGTGGCGCTAGAGGTAAGGTGTCTGCCTTGCCAGTGCTAGCCTCGGACGGACCTCGGTTTGATCCCCCGGAGTCCCATATGGTCCCCCAAGCCAGAAGCGACTTCTGAGCGCATAGCCAGGAGTAACCCCTGAGCGTCACTGGTTGTGGCCCAAAAACAAACAAACAAACAAAAGAATGTTTTAGCACAGTTATTTTCAAACTGTATATATATCTAAAGAAATGTTTTTATGATTTTGTTAGGGATATTAATGGAAAAAGGACTCATATTCTAGATTCATATTACAGTACTTTGGAGTGAAATGTTTAAGAATTTTCAAATGAAGTATATCTACAGAAAGGTTCTAATGTTTATGTTCAGAGAAGTCTATGAAAATATTTTTGTGATATGGAAAAGCCAATTGTTCTGAGAATGTTGTATTCATAATCTGACCTCTGACCCTTTTACAGTTAATTTTTACTATGCCTATACAAAATAACAACCACTTTTCTAAGTTCTGACCTCGAAGCACAGTAGAACAACACTTTTTTATTCCTCTTTTTTTTGTTTTGTTTTATTTATGTATTTATTTATTTATTTAGGTTTTGGGGCCACACCTGGTGATGCTCAGGGGTTATTCTTGGCTATGCACTCAGAAATCACTCCTGGCTTGGGGACCATATGAAATGCAGGGAATTGAACCCAGGTCCATTCTGGGTCAGCTGCATATAAAGAAAATGCCCTACAACAGCACTATCTTTCGGTATCCCTCCAGCCCCTTTATTGTTTTGTTTTAAAAAGAAAGGGTGGAGGGGCCGGAGAGATAGCATGGAGGTAAGGCATTTGCCTTGCATGCAGAAGGTCAGTGGTTTGAATCCCGGCAACCGATATGGTCCCCAAGCCTGCCAAAAGCAATTTCTGAGCATGGAGCCAGGAATAACCCCTGAGTGCTGCCGGGTGTGGCCCAAAAACCAAAAAAAAAAGGGTGGAATTGTAAGATGACACCCAGTTATTAATCCAAAACAAAAGTGTTCCCCTATCTTCCTCTTTTCCTTAAACCTCTTTCTTTGATATGTAAAATCCCACCTGGATATTACTTCCCCCTGCCCCACTTGGTTGAATTACTGTTTTAGTTAAGAAAGAGCAGTTTTGGCTTGACACATTCAGAAATATTAGGAGGCACAGACTGACTCCATGACTCTCTCCTAATTGGCTTGGTTTATTAATCCTTTGCGGCTACCCTACCTGCTTCAGAGCCATCCTCCTGAGGTAGAAATACACATGTGGGGGGTGATTCCACAACGTGGCGATTTATTTTACATTCAGGGAACCATATGGAATATCGAGGATCTAACCTTGGTTGGCTGTGTTCAAGTCAAGTGCCCTACCTTGCTTCAATTCAGAATCTGGTTTTTTGTTTGTTTGTTTTACTTTTTTTTTTTTTTTTGTGGTGTTTGGGTCACAACCGGCAGTGCTCAGCGGAAACTCCTGGCTCCATGCTCAGAAATTGCTCCTGGCAGGCACGGGGAACCATATGGGAATTCGAACTGATGACCTTCTGCATGAAAGGCAAATGCCTTACCTCCATGCTATCTCTCCAGCCCCAGAATCTGTTTGTTTGTTTGTTTGTTTGTTTATTTATTTTGGTTTTTGGGCCACACCCGGTGACGCTCAGGGGTTACTCCTGGCTATGCACTCAGAAGTCACTCCTGGCTTGGGGGACCATATGGGACACCGGGGATCGAACCGCGGTCCATCCAAGGCTAGCGCAGGCAAGGCAGGCACCTTACCTCTAGCGCCACCGCCCGGCCCCAGAATCTGTTTATTTTTAAAAAGAAAAATAGATCATATTAAATAGGAAGCAAAAAAGAAAAGAAGTGATGTGAACAATGGTGACAGGGATGAGGTTTTTCAATTTATCTACAATTATGAAGCACCCTCGAGAACACACATTAAATAGCACCATAATGATTACCACCTAGTTGACTCAGCTGCAAAGACAAACAACAAATGAATTGATTACGCCATAATGCAGGTCACTCAAGATTCAGAGACATGGCCTTAATTCACATCAAAGAAGATTGAATTAATTATTGATTTTTTCCCCCCAAATGACAGAAGAATTAGCCAAGGAAAGCAAAATATAATTCATGATTCCTGGGATCTGATAATGCATAGAGAGCACTATATAGCTTGCAAATTCCTTTATAATATATTATTTCATTTGATCTGCTTTTTACAAACACATGATGTGGTCTTCTGGACAGAAGTCTCTATTCTTTTGTTTGTTTTTGTTTTAGAGCAATACCTAACTGTTCTCAGAGCAGATTTCTGCTTCTGTACTCAAGGATTACTTCAGTAGGCTCAGGAACCATATGGGATGCTGGGTATTGAACCCAAATTAGGCTTGCATAAGGCAAACACTCTGCCAACTGCACTATCTCTCTGACTCTTTTTTTGTTTTGTTTTATTTTTGTTTTGGAGCCACATCTGGTGACACTCAGGGGTTACTCCTGGTTATGAGCTCAGAAATTGTTCCTGGCTTGAGGGACCATATGGGAAGCCTGGGATCAAACCTGGGTTTGTTCTAGGTCCGCCACATGCAAGGCAAATGCCCTATCACCGTGCTATCTCTCTCTGACCCTCTTTTATTTTTCGGGGGCTCTGTCTGGTGCTGCCTGGGCTTGGAACTCAGAGATTACTCCTGGTGGTGGAACCAAGGGATACTGGATTTCCTGCATGCAATGTATCTTCCCTGTCCTGTTAAGCTAGCTCTCTGTCCCAGAATTGTCCATTTTTTATTTTACAAAGAAAAAAGTGAGGGGCCGGGCGGTGGCGCTAAAAGGTAAGGTGCCTGCCTTGCCTGCACTAGCCTTGGACGGACCGCGGTTCGATCCCCCGGTGTCCCATGTGGTCCCCCAAGCCAGGAGCAACTTCTGAGCACATAGCCAGGAGTAACCCCTGAGCGTTACCGGGTGTGGCCCAAAAACCAAAAAAAAAGAAAAAAGTGAGAGTAAAGAGAAGGCAAACACTTTCTAATGGTTTAAACCGTAGGAAAGGTCATTTGAAACTGGTATGAATTTCAAAATAGTGGAACGGGAAGCAGAGAGTTGGGTGGGAGGACAGGGGAGATAGTACAGTGGGTAGGGCATCTCATCTGCCTTAGTACCATCAACCCAAATTCATTTTTGTTTGTTTTTTGTTTTGGGTCACACCCTGCAGTGCTCAGGGGTTACTCCTGGGATGCTGGGGATGGAACCTGAATCCATCTCAGGTCGGTGCATGCAACGCAAACATCCTACGACTGTGCTATTGCTCCAGCTGCTATCAACTCACATCCAATCCCCAGTATCCCTTATGGTCCCCCAAGCCCACCAGGAGTGATCCCTGAGCACAGAGCCAGGACTAAGCAATGAACATCTCTGGGTATGACCTCATAAAATAAACACATACACAAATAAAAAGTGAGATGGGGCCATAGACATATTACAGTATGTAGAGAGCTTGCCTTGCACACAGTCAAGGATCAATCCTTAGCACCCTATATGGTCCCTTGAGCCTTCTAGGAATGATCCCTGAGAGCAGAGTCAGGAGTAAGACCTGAGCACAGCTGAGTTGGCCCCCAAAGCCCCCAAAATAAATAAATAAATAAATAAATTTAATGGGAAAAAAGGAACTGATTATAATTAATACTTTTAATTAAAAAACCATTGGGGGGTTGAGTTTGGACTACACCTGGCAATGCTCAGGGCTTACTCTTGACTCTGAGCTCAGGAATCACACCTGACAATGGTTGGGGGACCCTATGGGATACACGAAATTGAACTCAAATTAGCTGCTTGCAAAGCAAGTGCCCTCCTTGCTGTACTATTGCTCTGGCCTCCTGCTGATCACTAATTCTGACCAAGATATTTGACTCTAGGGAGCTACAGCTCTACATTTTGTCTTTGGCTTTTTGCCCCAAGTTATTTCTCCATTATTCATTTTTCTTTATTTTTATTCAGAGCTGAACTCTGACTTACCTTGTTTCTTCACAGTAAAAGGCATCAATGTCTATTTATCTTCCATCCATCTGGCCTTACATTTTAATGTAATTAAATTACATTAATTTAATGTAGAGAAGAGAACATAGTAGACTGCAAATTCCTGGTGCCTCTCTCTAAGGATTTGAATCACTAGATGTTAGGTGGAGCCTGTGTATCTGATATTTTTCTTCTAAGCTTATAACTCTGTGGGGATGAGGGGGGTAGTATAGTCACCTTTGTTGATGTTTGAGGGCTAGTCTCAGCTTAGTGCTCCAATCTATCTTAGTGATGTTTGGGGGACCACGTAGTCCTGGGATCAAACTCAGGGTTTCTACATGTAAAGCCTACAATCAGCCCTTTGAGTCATTTTTCTAGCATGCATGGAGCTATTCTCAGACAAGTGGATTGAGCATTGCTGTAGACAATACATTCAGTGAGCAAAGAGCTTATTTGTAAGTAGCACTTCTGGGCGGCTGATTAAAATCAAAGAGGCTTCTTGGTTCCACTTTCCAAGCTCATTATTGTTCCAGCAAAGAGGAAGAGATAAGCTGGGAGCCATGATTAGCCCCAAGTGAATTGGCGCAAACTTAACAAAGGGGTCTCAAACTCAATTTACCTGCAGGCCGCAGGAGGCAAAGTCAGGGTGATCCTTGAGTGCAAAGTCAGTAGTAAGCCTTGTACATTGGGGGGTGTGACCCAAACAACTAAAACAAAACAAAACAAAAAAAGATTCCTCTAGGGCAGGGCCACAAAATGTTGTACAGAGGGCAACGAGTTTGAGATCCCTCTGTCAGACAGAGTGCTATTATAATGCCATGGATGGCAAGAGTCACAGAAAGGCATGAAGACATAAGATTTCTTTCTTTTTCTTTTGGCAACCTGCATGCCCAAGATGGGACTCATCTCCAGGGGCTGGAAGGAGCTTCGGTTGGCTTCATGCTAAAGGGTAAGTGCAGTGTGCATCTCTTGGAGACAGACATGACTTGAGATTTGGTTGCCCTAGTGATAGTTTCTCTCGGGGCTAACATTTAAGATCCACATGGTCACCACAACTCCCAAGTCCCAGATTACAACCTGACACAAGGGAACTGAAACCCACAAAAGTTTTGCCCCTTTACTCCCTCATGTTCCTCACTCCAGCCTCTCTAAACTCTCCTCTGCTTGCCTTCTGAGTTTGCTCCAACTTTTCTCTCTCTTCAGCTAGCTTCTCCCAACCAGTGTTTCACGAAGGCTACCTTACAATGCCTTTCAAATGGCTGAAGGCCTACAGCATCCATTTCTCATTGCTGAAAGCTTTTATCGTTTTTTCAAACCTTTTTCTCAGCATTTTTCCACTTTGTTCTCAGGCCCTGAGGCAATGCTTGCAAAGGATATTCTCTTATTAATTGAAATAATAAAATACTTTATGGGCATCTGACTAAATATGCTGATTTCATGTATAAATGGGATATTTGCCGTTCTTACATAGCCATAGCATGCGCCTTTGAAAAGAAGCTCAGTGGAAAAATACACAGAGAGAAGAAAACCATTAAAACATTAAAACCATTTAAAACATTAAATAAAGAGAGAGATTACAGAATCTGAGAAGAGGAATGTAAGAGAAATAAATTCATGAGCTTTTTTGGGAGATGGGGAAAGGCAGGGAGGACGACTGTGTCCACACAGACACTGCTGGGTTGGTACTCAGAGGCTACTCCTGGCAGTGCTCTGGGGATTATGGGATGCTATGGGGAGTCCTGGGCCTCTAGAATGCAAGCATATGCTTCCCTGCCTTCTAGCCTGTCTCTAGAACCTCCTCACTGTCTTTGAAAGGACTTATTTGCCAGGAAGTCCACGTTGATTCAGCAGGTACTGGAGCAGCCCACTGATATTTCAGAGAGTGTGGATTCCTGGGGAGATGTTGGCCACCGGGACCTCTGGCAGCTCACTGACCTTCTAGATCCCTGACTACATGCCAAGCCATCTCCTGCTCTATCCCCTGTATCTATTAGTGGACCATTAGTTTGCTTTCCAAGAAGGAAATAGATGGATGCGTGTCTAAAGATGAAATTGAATTATCTCTCCCAGTTGCCTTAAGTCCTGACACTCTGACCAGGAGCCTCAGATGGGGGGGGGGGGATGTGCTAGCGTGTCTCCTGGGAAGCTCTTGAGCTGAAGCTCTTCAGTTGAGAGAGAGAGAGAGAGAGAGAGAGAGAGAGAGAGAGAGAGAGAGAGAGAGAGAGAGAGAGAGAGAGAGAGAGAGAGAGAGAGAGGTTTTCAAAGCTGAAACATGAACAAGTGTGATGGGACATGGCACAAGGGCAGGAAATGCTTCTGAGACACCCACATGTTTTTTTGTTTTGTTTGGGGACTACTCTTCGCTGTGCTCAAGGCTTACTCCTGACTCTGTACTCAGGGATCTCTCCTGATGGGATGCTAGGGATTGGACCAGGAGAAGCTACATGCAAGGAAAGTGCCTTCCCCACTAGCCCAGTGATATTCTCCCTCACAGGGTGGAATCACAGATCTTCTGTTTCAAGATTATCAATGTATTCATTAATTTTCTTTTTAGTTTGCTTTGGTGTTGGGCCACACCTGCGAGGGTTCAGGGGCTCTTTTCAGTAGGGTCACTCCCTCCTGTGCTTAGGGTCCAGAGGATTCTGGAGATTAAATCTGACACTTCGGCATGCAAAGTCAGTGCTCAGTCTTTTAAGTTATCTTTAATCAATTAGAACCTAGGGAGCTGATGATGTGGTACCGGATAGCACACCCCAGGTAACTCAGGCATTCAAACAATTCTGCTTTAGATATTTAGAGCCAAGTCCATATTTCTTAGCATATATATTTTTGTTTGTTTGGGTGCCACAGCTAGCAATTTTGGGGACCACTACTGTAGAACTCTTTGGGGGACCAGGCTAAACTGAGACTTGAACCTGGGATCCCCAACCCTTTGAGTTCTCTCTCCCTGACTCCATAAATGAATCATTTTTTCCAGTTTTCTCAGTGCCAGGGCTTGAACTATGGCCCTACCCATGCAAAGCCTGTGTTGTGTTGCTAAGCCATTTGCCCTGCTTGTTTTTTTTTTTTTTTTTTTTTTTTTTGTGGTGCCAGGGATCACGCATTGCCTCCCAGCCAGTGTCCAGATTTCCAAACAGGCAGAATATTGGCCTTAACCAACCAACTCTTGAGTATGAATCCAAATGGAAAGAAATGAGTGTTTAAAGAGGCAAAAGGTCACAGGGGAAAAGGGATTGAGGTTAAAGGAGTCTCAGTAATACAATTCTAAACCAAGTAGGGTTTTAAAAAAATACAATCACCTAAATACATCAACCAAATTACCTTGCCTTTTGTTCCTCTCTTTTTTTCCCCAGATGGAATGGAGTCAATTGGCAGATGAATTTGGCATTATGTAACCCAGGGAAACGTAAATGAAAAACAAACACTAGGCAGACCTGAGTGACTGTGGATTAGATTAAATATTTACACTCCATACTACAGATCTTTTGTAAAGGGCAATTTTATGAAGAGAAGATGCAATAATGGAAGGGTGACAGGAAGGATTTAATTTGTGTATGAGCTGCTGTTTGACACCCAAGGCCAATGTCAAGCTGGGCCAGCTGCTAGCAGGCTACTGGGCATCACAAAAGAAAAAAGCCCAGTAGTGCTGAAACGGCATGTGAACATACAGTGGTATAGCAGTTGAAGGTACAGGGAGGCCTGTAGAGAGGCCTGTAGAGAGGCTGGTAGAGAGGCCGTGAGAGCTAGTGCTGCAGTTGGATTGTACTGTTCCTTTTCTATTTTCTCCTCAATCTCAGCACCCATTAGATACAGTTTTTCCTACCAACCCAAAGTTCCTTTTTTGTTTCAGGGTCACTCTTGGCAATGCTGGGAGACTATTTAGTGCCAGGACTCGAACACATTAACGTTCCAAGCTCAGAGCTAAAACCTGTTTTATGCTTTGCCTGGGGCTGTCCCCTTCAGTGCTCTGGCTCTGTGCTCGGGGGTTTTTCTTAGTGGTGCTCAGGAGACCATGTAGTCCCAGAGATTAAACCCAGCATGCAAAATCTGCTCTGAGCCAATCTATTTGGTCCTAAACTATTTTTAGCATTTGTATATTATATAGTTATATAAATATATAACATATTATATACAATATAAATATATGTTTATATATGACATTATATATTAAATATACATGAGTACATATAACATATATATATATATTTTTTTTTCTTTTTACTGTAAGCCACACTCAGCAGTGCTCAAGGACTTATTCCTGGCCATGCTCTCAGGAATAATTCCTACTGCTCTTGGAAGATCGTGTGGGGTACTGAATATGAAACCTGGTCAACATTCAAGGTAAGCACCCTACCCATTATAATATCTCTCTATCCCCAAATGTTCAAATGTACATCCCAAGTGTACAAAGTATGGCACTGACACCAAGTGGAAAGACCCTCTTCCACTGTCCTTAAGTCACGTTAGTTGTTTAATGTGTTTCCAAATTTACTGTGTATTTCAGAAAAGGCATATAGGTAAGTTTACATATGCTACTGCGCTATAAGGTGGGGATATGGAAGTGTATCCCATGCCATGAATCCTTAAGGAAACAGATATGATATGAAACAATAATGACATGTCATCTGCATATCCTCTAGAATGCCTGGTCCTCCAAGGACAAGAAATCACCAGGGTCGAGCAACTGTGGAGCAGAGCCCTGAGCTTTGTTGGCTAAAATGTTTACTGGAGCAGTGACTGCAGAGCCCAGTGTAGAACTCTACCTAGAAATGAAATGTGGTTGGGGTATATAGCTGCAGGAAATGAAATCATCTCAAATAACTATTTGTTCCTCCATGTTCATTGCAAAATTATCTACAATAGATGAGATGTGGAAACAGCCTCAGTGTCCACCAACAGAGCAGTAGAACTCAACAATGAGATACACACACTTACATAATATCACATACACACTGGAATATTTATGATTTAACTATTTTATCTTATTTATTTTGGTTCATTCAGGGATTGCTCCTGGTGGTACTGGGAGATCACAATGGGTACCAGGGGTCAAATCTGGATTGGCCACATGGAAGACATGTGTCCTGCCTGCTATACTACTTTACCCCATCATTTTGTTTTGTTTTGTTTTTTGGGTCACACCTGGCAGTGCTCAGGGGTTACTCCTGGCTCTATGCTCAGAAATTGCTCCTGGCAGGCTCGAGGGACCATATGGGATGCCGGGATTTGAACCATCGTCCTTCTGCATGTAAGGCAAACGCCTTACCTCCATGCTATCTCTCTAGCCCTCTACCCCATCATTTAACACTTTTTAAAAGGATCCATTCTTTTATTTGCAGTAACATAGATGACTTGTTTTTAGACTCAGGAAATATGGCTGGACTGATAGCTCGGCAGTAGGGCATTTGTCTTGCGTACTACTGGACTCGGGAGGGACTCAAGTTCAATCACCAGCATCCCATATGGTCCCCCAAGCCTGCCAGAAGTGATTTCTGAGCACCGCAAGGTATGACCCCAAAGCAAAGCAAAACAAAAAAGAAAAAAGAAAAAAAAAAGAAAGAAAAAGAAAAGAGGGCTGGAGAGATAGCACAGCGGTAAAGTCGCCTTGCAGCAACCAACAGGACGGACCCTGGTTCGTATCCCGGCATCCCATATGGTCCCCTGAGCCTGTCAGGAGCGATTTCTGAGCGTAGAGCCAGGAATAACCCCTGAGCGCCGCTGGGTGTGACCCAAAATCAAAAAAAAAAAAAAAAAAAAAAAAGAAAAGAAAAAGAAAAAGAAATGCTCTGCATACAAGAAAGGGTTTTGCTTTTTTAGTCATGCCCCTCCCCTGGGAAAGAGCCCAAGCCTCTGCGGAATAGTCTCCACTTCTTCTGCAGTCTGGCCGCCAGATTCTGACCCACACCTTGGCTGGAAGGTACATCCTTTATGGGCTCTGCAGAGTTTGCTGAAGTGGAAGGTCTGTGGCTTGGCCACATCCTCTGGACTTCATTGCCCGGCCCCCACGTTCAAGCGCTTGAGCACACTTGGCAGGTAAGGCTTCTGTGAGTGTTAATACAGTAGTTAACCAGTGCAGCGCCACACCTAGGTTCCATTGAGGCTCTAGGAGCAAGACATGATGCTTGTTTTTCTCCATTTCCATACCTTGTGCAGAAGCCTTAATGCTCAGTGTCTTGAGCCTCATTATTTTATGGCCATCAGCTTTCTGTTATTCCCTGAAACCCTAGGAAAGCATCTGACCTTGATTGCCCTCCGCTCTCCACTGCAGAAAAGAGACCCTGCTCTGCGCTCCACTGGGATCAAACAGACAGTTTTGATTCCATCACATCCCTACTGATGCGAGGAGGCCTGGTCACCTTGCAATGTTTGTATCTCCTTTTTCAAGCAGAGAGCAAGCCTGCTTGAGGCTACAAACTGCCCACCAGGCTTGCTCTTCAAGCCGTTGTTCTCCTGAACAGTCTCACTTACTTCTATCCATGATTCTTTGTTGTCCCTTCTCCCCCCATTGCTCTGGAGAAGCTGTGTCCTCTGTTGAACATCTTTTTTTTTTTATTTGTTTGTTTTTTTTTGGGGCCACCCCCAGTGGTGCTCAGGGGTTACTCTTGGCCCTGCACTCAGAAATTGCTCCTGGAGAGATAGCATGGAGGTAAGGTGTTTGCCTTTCATGCAGAAGGATGGTGGTTTGAATCCCGGCATCCCATCTGGTCCCCTGTGCCTGCCAGGGGCGATTTCTGAGTATAGAGCCAGGTGTGACCCAAAACCAAGAAAAAAAAAAGAAAAGAAATTTCTCCTAATAGACTCAGGGGACCATATAAGATGCTGGGGATCTAATTCGGGTCTGTCCCAGGTTGGCTGTGTGCAAGGCAAACACCCTATGACTGTACTATTGCTCTGGTCTCATATATTTTCTGTCTTTCTCTCCCCTCACATTTTTTGAAACAAGTTTTGTTCAAGAAAGATACCTTGGGACCTGGAGCAATAGTATAGGAGGTAGTGCATTTGCCTTGCATGTAGTTGACCCAGGTTTGATTCCCAGCATCCCATATGGTCTCCCAAGCCTGCTGAAGTGATTCATGAGTGCAGAACCAGAAGGAAAGAAGGAGGGAAGGAAGGAAGGAAGGAAGGAAGGAAGGAAGGAAGGAAGGAAGGAAGGAAGGAAGGAAGGAAGGAAGGAAGGAAGGAAGTAAGGAAGCTAGGAAAGGAGAGAGGGAGGGAAGGAGGGAGGGAGGGAGGGAGGAAGGAAGGAAGGAAGGAAGGAAGGAAGGAAGGAAGGAAGGAAGGAAGGAAGGAAAGAAAGGGAGAGAGGGAGGGAAGGAGGGAGGGAGGGAGGGAGGAAGGAAGGGAGGGAGGGAGAAAGGAAGAAAGAAAGAGAGAGGAAGAAAGAAAGGAAAGAGAAAGGAAAGAAAGAAAAGAGAAAGGAAAGAAAGAAAAGAGAAAGGAAAGAAAGAAAAGAGAAAGGAAAGAAAGAAAGGAAGAAAGAAAGAAAGAAAAAAGAAAGAAAGAAGGAAAGAAAGAAAAAGAAAGAAGGAAGGAAGGAAGAAAAGAAAGAAAGAAAGAAAGAAAGAAAGAAAGAAAGAAAGAAAGAAAGAAAGAAAGAAAGAAAGAAGAAAAAAATGAACAACAACAAAAAATCTAATCTGCCCCCAATTAAGCACCTTGAGCTTTCAATTTTCAATTTATTTATTGATGAAAGGAAATTTTGTTTTTCCCCCATATATTGTAGCAAGGTTAGCTTTTTTAAATTTTATTTACTTAATTTGTGGGGACACAACCAGCAATGCTTAGGGCTTACTCCTAATTCTGTGCTCAAGAATCATGACTGGCAGTACTTGGGAACTACACGGGGTGCCAGGAATTGAATCTCAGTCAGTTGAGTGCAAGTCAAGGGCCCTCCCACTGTCCTATCTCTCAGGCCCCCAAATGGTTTTTGTTTGTTTGATGATGATAGGGAGATACTCCCAGCTTGATGCTTGGGGGTCCCTGTGTTGCTGGGGGTCAAATCTGGGCATGTGCTCCTTTGAGGCATGTAGAGTTTGTGTTCCTTTGAGCCATCTCTCAGTGTTGTAAATATCTTTATGGGGAAATAATTTTCACATCTTAAAAGCCCGTTGAGTAACTTGAGACTTCAGTCAATGTAGCTGGTTTGTCATATCATCATTATTCCTGTTCAAGAACATCTCCATCCCCTAAAGATCCTCTAGCTCACACACAGTCACTCTGGTCCTATCTGCCAGCATCAGGTGCCCTCAGTCCCCTTCATTGCTATGCAGGTTGTTAAACATATGCCTATGATTGTTAGCTTTGGACTTGAGATCCATCCAACGAAGACCAGAGGATGCAGCACAATAGTGCAAAAGCAAGGGAATTTATTGGAAATACCAGCATGTTGGGGCTACACCTTTCCCAGGTGGCTACCACAGCCCAACTTATATTCTTAGTTTTATACCCAGTTTAGAGAATTTTAGAATGGGCTAGATGACCATTGCGGGATTGACTACATATTACATCATTGCTTATAGGGCGCTAGGTGATCAGTCAGACCTAATAAGGATTTTTATGGTGGTTGCAAGCAGGGTGTGTTGGCCTAGGTGTATGGGATGAAATATAGGATGTAAACAGGATTTTGGGCTGGAGGTCCTGTGGTATTTCAGGAACTTGCTGTGTCATTTACAGTAAGAGGCCTATTGTAATCACCTGAATTGAAGCCTGTGGTGACTATGGTCTGGTCCTTATGTCTAAAGCAAAGCATGGTTACAGAAGTGAAACAGCAGTTAATTATAAACTTATATTCTACTATTCCCTTCTAATAGTGGTCTGTGTCTGACTTCTTTCAGCATCAGATTTTGTGGCTCAGCTTTAAACAATCATTCATACATCAGCTTAGCTTTCTAAGCTGGGGAAGGTCAAGGGGTGGGAGGGAGGAAGGAGTTGCTGGAATGTATGGTGAATTTGTGATGCCCTTTTATAGAAATTGCCAGGATGCTTTTGAAAGTGGCAGCATCATTCTACATACCCACCAGCAAAGTCTGAGGGTGCAAGAGGTTAGGTTTATTTTGCTTAAAAATATGCAACTGTATTTGAACCAAAATTTGTTATTGCTGTTGTTTTAGTGTTGGTGGTGCTCAGGGCTTACTCCTGGCTCTGAATCTGGGATCACTCCAGGTTCAGTGGACCCTATGCCAATTGACTGAGTGCAAGGCAAGACCTTTAACCACTGTTCTATTGCTCTAGCCCACTCATAGCAAGGAATTTATCTGTGGGAAACCTGAGGCTGAGAGATATTTTTGGACTTGCAGACTACATGGCCTTGGGCAAGCTGCTATTCTTTCATCTCTGGCTTTTCCTTCTAGGAAACTTCATTTAGGAGATTGGAGGATGAAGGAGCAGAAGTATTGCCTAGGGTTAACAGGAGAGATTAGGTGAGTAATGGAGCCTATTTCTCACCCAAACCTGGATACCCAGCCCAGGAAATGCTTTCTGTGACTCACTTACTTCTTCATCTTGGGAGTGAAGCTTGCTTCTGGTTATTGGATGACACAGTAAGTCAGCGAGCCAGGCCATGGACAGATGTCCCCTATCTCTGTAGACAGTCCATTTAAGCTTGGCTGCCCCAAAGCAGACAGAGGAGAAGAATTTTCTCTTGTCCCTGTGTCAGTGAGTCTCTCATTGCTGAAATCACATCTGTAAACAAGTCCAGGCCACAGCTGAGTGCAATGTTCTATAGACTTGTTTTGTGGTATTGGTCTAAAAAAAAGCAGCAGGGTATAGACATGATTGCATCAAGACCCAGGAGATTTGGGTGTCTGGTTTAAAAGGGAACACAGAAATGATGCATCCCCTCACCTTGACCTTCAGCAAGATATTTTCTATGTTTTTTTTTTTTTTTTTTTTTTTTTTTTTTTGGTTTTTGGGTCACACCCGGCAGTGCTCAGGGGTTACTCCTGGCTGTCTGCTCAGAAATAGCTCCTGGCAGGCACGGGGGACCATATGGGACACCGGGATTTGAACCAACCACCTTTGGTCCTGGATCGGCTGCTTGCAAGGCAAACACCGCTGTGCTATCTCTCCGGGCCCGATATTTTCTATGTTTATTAAACACTATGTTTTATAAAGTTTCTCATAAGACAGTTGTTTCATGCATACAATGTTCCAATATCCCAATCCCACCACCAGTGTGACCTTCCTTCTATCAATGTTCTCATTTTCTTTCCCACCCTCTGGCTTGTCCCCTTAGTAGGCACATAACAGATTTATTTCATATTTGCAGCAGGACTTTAATCAGTGCCTTCCTTCCTTCTTTCATTACCTTTCCTCTCCAGCCCTGGGTTCAGGAATTCCAACACTCAAGCTTCCGCTCCTATGAAACAGGAAGGTTAGTGAAGGAAGACTAGAGAATAAATGCACTACCTGAGGCCTGATTTTTTATTAGCAAGAACCAAACCACACCCCAGAGTGAAGAATGAATACTAAGTAGGGAGGGACCCAGTAATCCAACACCAGATCACTTCCTGGGGTGGAGAATGAATACTGAGTAGTATGGGACCCAGTAACTCAACACATATGCCTTTCTGCATTGTTATGAAAAATATTTTTTATGAAACATGTTTTCCATGACAATAGAAATTACTATATTTATGATTTTATTTGACACCTGTGTGAGACACCCAGGTTAGTGTCTACCACACCAAAGGCTGGGCTCTCCTTAGCTGTGAATGTCAAGACAGCCCTGAAGCTGCTGTGGCTAGAAGGAAAAACAAAACAAACAAACCAGAAGAGAGTTTAAAGCTTTTAGTTGCATTGGAGCCAAGTTGATGTTCATCAGCACACCACCAAAGACCATTCACAACAAGCTTTAGTCAGCTTACACTTGATTTCTCACTCTTCACTTCCCTCTTGGCTTTATCTAAACAGGGGCCTGGGATTTGTCTTAGTGAGAGATCATGGACTCTGCATATATGAGGTCTTGGTTCCATCCTTGATGCCCCTAACTCTTCCTTGCCACTAGTACACAAGCCATTTACTCACTCTCTTCTTTCTAGCACCCACTGCAAAGTCTGAAAATAAAGTGATGTTCAACAAATAGTACTTGATGAATTAATAGTTATTTGGGCCTGTCAAGGGCTATATTAATTACCTGTGACTTTTCAGGAGAAGCCTATTAATTCCTGGGCCCTTCTTCCTAATGGAGGGGTCACACATCTGGTTAAGAGAAAAAAGTGGTGTCAGAGCAATAGCACAGTAGATAGGGCATTTGCCTTGCATGCAGCTGACCCAGGCTTGATCCCCAACATTGCAGATGGTCCTCTGAGCAGCACCAGGCATGGCCCCTGAGCACACAGCCAAGAGTAAACCTGAGCACTGCCACGTGTGACTCCAAAACAAAAAAAAAAAAAAAAAGAGACTGGCTGAAGAAAGAATTCAACAGGCTGAGCATTCTTTGCATGTGGGGGATCCTGGGTTTGTGTTCCAGCACCAAATGACTGACTGAACACATCTGAGAGTGACCAATGAGCACAGAGCTTGTCCTGAGTATAACTGGTTATGGGAAGTGAGAGAAAGAGACAAAGCAAAAGAGAAAAACAAAGAAGTTACACTCTATTTTTTATCTCCTCAGGGTAGAAACATTGACTCATTTAATTCTTTTTTTTTTTTTTTTTTTTGGTGTTTGGGCCACACCCGTCAGTGCTCAGGGGTTACTCCTGGCTGTCTGCTCAGAAATAGCTCCTGGCAGGCACGGGGGACCATATGGGACACCGGGATTCGAACCAACCACCTTTGGTCTTGAATCGGCTGCTTGCAAGGCAAATGCCGCTGTGCTATCTCTCCGGGCCGACTCATTTAATTCTTAAAAATATAATTTCTTTATTTGTATATTTAAAGAACTGTGATTTACAAAGTTATTGGTAGTTGAATTTTAGGTATATAATATTTCAACACCAATCTAATACCAATGTCAACTCTTATCACCAGTGATCCCATAGGATTCATTCAATTCCTAGATTTTGCTGTTGTTTTGGAGCCACAGCTGGTGGTACTCAAGTACCGGTACTTCACTCAAGAATTACTCCTGCAGGGGCTGGAGAGGTGGCGCTAGAGGTAAGGTATCTGCCTTGCAAGCGCTAGCCTAGGATGGACCTCTCGGTTCAATCCCCCGGTGTTCCATATGGTCCCCCCAAGCCAGGGGCGATTTCAGAGCATGTAGCCAGGAGTAACCCCTGAGTGTGAAACAGGTGTGGCCCCAAAAAACAAAAACCAAAACAAAGACCAAAAAAAGAATTACTCCTGCAGTTACACAAGGGACCATATAGGTTGCTGGGGATCAAACATGGGTTGATTACATATAAGGCAAGCATCCTCCCCACTGTTCTATGTCACTGGCCCCAGTATCAACCTTTTGATGTAGAGTAAATCTATAAAGAAGAGTGGGACTGAAGAGATAATATGGCTGGGAGGGTGCTTGCCTCATATATATATAGTCCCTGAACCTACCAAGAGCAGTCCCTGAGTGCAACACCAGGAATAAGCTCTGAGCACAGACAAAGTGACCCCAAAACCACCCATCGCTCCCTAGAAGAAAAGAAATAGGAAAAGGGCTAATTTTCTGATCAGACAGCAGTTCATTAAAATGTAATTTGAAGGACATTAACCATCATCCATTCAAACTTAAACTGCTTATTGTTTTTTCAGGAAAATATAAACATTAAGAAATGAATGGAAACGTAATTCAAAGTTCTCTATAGGGTATTAAAGATGGTTCACCCTTTATAAACTAAAGGAAGGTTATCATTAATAGTCCATCAGTGCTATTCCAGGAAATTGATTAATTCAAACTACCAAGAGAGTCTTAAAATTTAGTCAATTTCAAATTAACATATACATTTATAAATTTAATGATAGTGTAATGATTTTACTATCAAAATGTCTTATTCTATTGTATGTATGATCACTGATATTATAATAGAACAAATGATCAAATCCTCTAATTGTACACCTATTGGCATTCCTGAAAACTAAATCTTATGCAAAAATATAAAAATGTTTGAGGGCCAGACAGATAGAATAGGAGTTAAGGTGTTTGTCTTATATGTGGCCAACCCTAGTTCGATCCCTAGCACAACATGTGGACTGTAGAATAAAAATATAAATATATAAAGTCCACGTGTTTGGTGAGGCAACCCCAGGCACCATGTTTCTAACTCCTCAGGTGAGTTGGCCTGATGAAGCATAATAGCAGTGGAGAAATAATACACAGCAGTCAGAAAAGATATTCACTGGAGTCAGCTCTCTTTATTTCTTATGACTTTTCTCTGCCATGTGCTCATTTTTCCTGAGTTTTTCCTGTGCTGCCTATCCCATGTCTTTCTCTCACTTTTTCTTCTCTTCTAGCTCCCCCCAACCAGACTTTTTTCTTTATTTAAAACAGCCTGCCCCATCCCAGGTGTGGGATCATCCAGATGGGATTAACATCTCAAAAGAAAGTTTAGGTAAAGGACATTGAGGAAAGGGTTACAGTGGTCCACTGAATACCACCAGGATTAATTTCTGAGCACATTACAAACAGACAAAACAATGAAAGTTTTTGTTTATGAAATTTGACAACACATTAATATATTAAAAAACTATGAGGTTGGAATAAAACATTATATTCAGCAGTATAATGAGTAAAAGATATAAAAGGTAAAAGGCATAAAAAATAGATATTTGATTAATAGATAATATGGGAACATTATTTAATTTCAACTTCATCCATTATAAGGATCCTCCATTTGCTGTCATATCTATGGTTGCTGAGTGTGTGATAAAATGAGGAACTATATTTCTGTTGTCAGTATAAAATTGAAGCAATCCTTTTGGAAAAATATTTGGCAATACATATCAGGGATCTTTAAAATGTTTCTGTGTTTTAGTAATTTCATATTTATAATCTACACAAAAGAATCCTACACAAGAAAAAATAAATATATGCCAGAAGATACTTGTAAAAATATTTGTAGTCAGGGCCTGGAGAGATAGCACAGCGGCGTTTGCCTTGCAAGCAGCCGATCCAGAACCAAAGGTGATTGGTTCGAATTCCGGTGTCCCATTTGGTCCCCCATGCCTGCCAGGAGCTATTTCTTTTTTTTTTCTTTTTTTCTTTTTTTTTTTTTTTGGTTTTTGGGTCACACCCAGCGGTGCTCAGGGGTTACTCCTGGCTGTCTGCTCAGAAATAGCTCCTGGCAGGCACGGGGGACCATATGGGACACCGGGATTCGAACCAACCACGTTTGGTCCTGGATCGGCTGCTTGCAAGGCAAACACCACTGTGCTATCTCTCCGGGCCCTCCAGGAGCTATTTCTGAGCAGACAGCCGGAGTAACCCCTGAGCAATGCTGGGTGTGGCCCAAAAACCAATAAATAAATAAATAAAAATATTTGTAGTCAGGGCCAGATTTGTAGTTCAGTAGTAGAGCACTTGCTTTGCATGTGTGACACTCTGGAATAGATCATTAGTCCTGCCAAAATAAAATAAATTTATATAGTTACAAACCAAGTATCACATATGTATTTAGTTAAGTTTTACATAAAATTGTGAACCGGCATAATGACTTCCATAAACATAAATTTGAGAAGAAAACAAAACAGATTAGGGGCCAGAGAGGGATAGTACAGTGGGTAGGACACTTGCTTTGCATGCAGCTAACCTGGGTTTCATCCCTGGCATAGCATATGGTCACTTGAGCACTGCCAAGAGTAATTTCTGAGTGTAGAGCCAGGAGTAACAGCTGAGCATTGTTGGGTGTGGTCCAAAAATAAACAAAGAAAAAAGAGAACAGATTATAGAACATATACTATGTGATACTAATTATATAATGTTAAGAATATAAGGGCCCGGAGAGATAGCACAGCGGCGTTTGCCTTGCAAGCAGCCGATCCCGGACCAAAGGTGGTTGGTTCGAATCCCGGTGTCCCATATGGTCCTCCGTGCCTGCCAGGAGCTATTTCTGAGCAGACAGCCAGGAGTAACCCCTGAGCATTGCCGGGTGTGACCCAAAAACCAAAAAAGAAAAAAAAAAAGAATATACAAATAGGGCCCGGAGAGATAACACAGTGGTGTTTGCCTTGCAAGCAGCCCATCCAGGACCAAAGGTGGTTGGTTCGAATCCCGGTGTCCCATATGGTCCCCCGTGCCTGCCAGGAGCTATTTCTGAGCAGACAGCCAGGAGTAACCCCTGAGCACCGCCGGGTGTGGGCCCCCCAAAAAAAAACCAATATACAAATAATATTACATGTTACTAGTAATGCATATTAATGTGGTTTAAGTAGAGAAAATGCCTGAGTTAAATAATCTTGTAATGACTGGAGAGATAGTACAGGGGTTAAGTCTTGCACACTTAAGTCTTGCATACTGCTCTCTCAGGTTCTATTCCTGGCACTTTATACTGTCTCTTGAGGACTGCTAAATGTGCCTCCAAACAAAATGAGAGGCTAGATAGATATACAGCAAGTAAGACTCTTGCTTTGCATGTGGTCAACCTGGTTTTATTTAGAGGGCACCACAGTTGGTCCTCTGAGCTCAGCTAGGCTTATTCCTGAGCATAGAGCCAGGAATAAGCCATGAGCACAACTAGATATATTCCAAAACTAAAAAAAGATGAAAACATATGTTTGGAGCAATAGTACAGCAGGGAGGGCATTTACCTTGCACTGAGGCTGACTAGGGTTTAATTCCCAGCATCCCATATAGTCCCTGAGAACCCCCCAATGAAGCCTCATCCCTCCTTTCTTCCTAGGTAACTTGACCTTACCTGCAAGACCCCGCCCATTCCTGGGAGGGGTCTTGGGAAAGGTAGATAAGGCCTTTGACCCAGGGGATTAGCGCTCTCTGCCCTTTTGGTCTTAGGCCAGCATGGAGGTCAAAGGGAAGATGGCTGAAAGGAGTTAAGATGCAGGGCTAGCTAAGAATGGCAGTGCTTGAAAGGTTATGATATAGGCCACACACATGTGGTGAATAGGGCATGAATAAAGTTGATGCTTCCTGATGCCTGCCTGTGAGTGAGTTCAATACCCATCGCTTTCCTGAACCCCAGACCCGCCGGTTGATGGGGGATGAAGCCACATGGCCCAGGCCTAAGGACAAAGGCCTCCATCCTTCACCATCCATCACCATTGCTAATTATTTAATGCAACACCCCCAGAGTAATTCTTTTATGCATAGCCAGTAGTAATCCAGGAGCACCCCACACTTTCCACAATAAAGGTGTGGGCTTCCCACACAACCCACAAAAGGGAAAACTGAAAATTCCAAAGCAAAACGATAACCAAAAAAGTCATCCAGAATGTATGAAATTAGGGCTAGAGGAATAGAAAAAGAGTGGTTAAGGAGCTTGGCTTGCATGTAGCTAACCAGAGTTTAATCTCTGGTACCACATATAGTCTACTAAGCACCACCAGAAGTAATTCCCAAGCATAGAGCCAGGAGTAACTCCTGAGCGCTGCTAGGTGTGACCTCCACCCCCTAAAAATTCGAATGAAAAGCTAGTTTGGTAACATGGAGCATATATTTTCTGTAATATGCAGGCAAACACATCACATATTCAAAATGATCATGACCATATAAAAATCATTCAAACCCCTGGAAAAGAAACACCTCCATGGGGTGGGACAGATAGTGCAGAGGGTAGAGCACTGTAGGGCATTTGCCTTACATGTGTTGGACCCAAGTTCAACCCCCAACATCCCATATGGTCCCTCAAGCACTGATAGGAGTAATTCCTGAGTGTAGAGCCAGAAGTACAGAGTACAGCCAAGTGTGGCAAAAAATAAAGTTAAAAGAAACACTCATGCTTCTCGTTGGAGGTGACAGTATTACTTTATTTATTATGCATGGTTGTTCTTTGTTTGTTTTGGTGTCATATCTTATGATGTTCAGGGGTTACTCCTGGCTGAGCACTCAGAAATTCCTTTTAGTGGTATTCAAGGAACTAAATGGGATGCCGGAGATTGAACCTAGGTGAGCTGTGTGCAGGAAAAGCACCCTCTCTGCTGTTCTATTTCTTTTTGTTTGTTTGTTTTGTTTTGTTTTGGGGTCACACCCGGCGGTGCTCAGGGGTTACTCCTGGCTGTCTGCTCAGAAATAGCTCCTGGCAGGCACGGGGGACCATATGGGACACCGGGATTTGAACCAACCACCTTTGGTCCTGGATCGGCTGCTTGCAAGGCAAACGTCGCTGTGCTATCTCTCCGACTGCTGTTCTATTTCTATCCTTTCTTTCTGTACTGTCTCTGGGCTCGTATTCTGCACACGTTTTGAAAAGGCATTCAGGCTTTTTAAGTATTTTGGGAGCAGGGGTAAGAAGCAAAGTGAATGGGCAAACTTTTGATTTGGGAGGCCTCCCAAGCACTGCTCAGGGAACCCAGGGCTCCAAGGGGTGGTTCTGGGAAGTTCCAGGACATCCTGGTGGCTACAGGGTGCTTCCTGGTTCCCATCAGCAATTTTGGGGGAATGGTGATCCAATGGTGATCCTTTTCTAGGGAATCTGCAGCCCCCATAGTTCTCCAGGTCCTCAGGCCAAGTATGGATGTGAACCTGAACCTCAAGACTCACAGAATCCTGTGTGGGCAACACAGGGATGATCTCTGCAAGGAGACAGGTGTCAGTTTTATCTGTGAGCCTAAAGCCTCTGCTAGGACTTACTCCAGGGAAAAAGGGAGTCCCTTCTGCTCTGCCAGGAAGTATCCCTGAGCACTGAGCTAGGAGGGAAACCTAAACACAGAGACAGGAAGGATTTCTGAGCTCCATTAGGAGGAATCCCTGAGCACCTCCAGTAGGAAACTCTGTGCACATTTATAAGTGATCCCTGAGCACTCTCAGGAGTAAACTGGGTGTAATCAACCCCTGACCTCCAATAAGCAACAGCAAAACTGTGCTCAAACTTCCATGGGGAAAAATACTGCAAATTCCTGATCTGCTTCTCTGCCAGCCACAGAAACATCTACATAATCTGGCTCAACCATCTTTCTACCTCACCTCCTGCAAATCTTCAGGAAAGGCAGGATTTCTGTTCTACTCTGCGGCATCCTCTCCTCTAACTCTCTCTTTGTGTCTCCCAAAAAGTCATCTTTCACCAATGGAGGGGAAATGAAATGATTCTCTGGTTTAAAGTCCATAACCATCAGTTCTGCAGCTGCTTGCTTGCATTCTTAAAACAATTGCTTTGGGTCTGCTCCAAAGGTCTCTGGCTTAGTCCAAGAATGTAACTTCTCCTTAATGACTCCCAGGCTCCATTTAAAAAATGGCTTCAGAGCTGTCAGCTTTCCACACACAGAGAGATAGTCAAAGTCTATGCCAATATTTACTTTTTGGTCTTATGCTAGCTATTAGAGTATATTGACAAATTCAGTATTAGAATCTTTTGGGTTCTTTTGGGCCACACCCAGTGGTACTTGAGGGTACTTCTAGTTCTGTGCTAAAGAGTGACTCCTGATGGTTCTTTGGGGAGCCCTATACACTGCTGAGGATCAGACCTGGCCTGGAAATATGCATGGCAAGTGCCTTACTGTTTGCCCTATCTCTTTGACTAGCCATATATGGGTTATGTTTGTGGTGCCAGGAATGGGCCCAGAATCTCATAGTGAGGGATGTTTTACCTCTGAGCCAAGTCCCAACCCTTAACAATTCACCTGTGAGTCACAATTTACATATGGATCATGTGAATGACGAAAAGCAAGTCCACAAACATAGACCGAGTAGTTGTGTTCATGAACTATGTGCCAAGAGACAAACAAAACTCAGAAGAATTTGGTTTTCTCTTCCTAGAAACCTACTTGTTATCAATGATGAATGTGCAGGTGTCCATGGTTAATGATACCTTCTGGTGAGGGCATTTAAATAAATGCAAATTTCAAAGTTTTCTGTCTTGTTTAGACTCAAATGAAAAGCAATGGGATGTTAGACTAGAATTCAAAAAAGAAGCCTTGAGAGGCAAGAATCTTGCTTAGTTCTTGAATCTTCTCTTGCTTTATACAATAAAGATGAGAAGTTAAGAGAATATTTATATCCTAGGGCTTTAGGTGGGAAGGACAGAAGAATCTCTGGGGAGAAGAAAAATCCTTCATTTCAGGGATCTGAAATAATTGGACAGTGGGTAGGGCATCTGACTTGCTTACCTGGGTTCTATCGTTGCCGACCCATTTTCTACCCCATTCCCACCCACCCCATTTCCCAAGCCTGCCAGGAATGATTCCTAAGTACAGAACCAGCAGGAAGCTCTGAGCATAGTCAGTGTGGCCCACAGACCCCCAAATTAAAAAATAATAATTTCCTCAGGTTTTCACCAGACTTTTTAGATTACAAAAAAAAAAAAAATGCCTGGGTGCATCTCCTTATAACTGTTTTAGAACTTTTCTGTGGGCAATTCCAGTTTCTCACTTCCAGCCAGCTCCATTCCCCACGGAAACTGCTGGTGCTCAAGATTAGAAGACCTCATTAGGGACCACCCACATTAAATCTAAATAAAAGGGGGGAGGCTGCAGCCATTTTACAGCGGGAAGGGGATTTGCTTGGCACACAGTTGACCCAGGTTCCATCCCAGGGACCCTATCTAGTCCACTGAAGAGCACCAGGGATGATCTATGAGTGCAGAGACAGGATGAAGTTCTGAGGTCAGCTGGGCATGACCCCCAAGCCAAAACCAATCTTAAAACAGGACATCCTCGTGGCTCAGGACCACTCGTGTCACCTTGTTGGTGTTGATGTTGGTGGCAGGGGCAGAGGGGTGAGCAGGGATGCCTGGGTCAAACTTGAGCTCTTGTGCATGCTAGGCATGCGCCCAGCTCGGGTTCTCCTGGCCAAGAAAACACTCACTACACTTCACAATTCCCCTGCTTTTCCCCAGAAAGTGTATTCTGCTCAGTTGCACAGTGTAACGTGTTTGTGTGTTTTATCAGGACTACACCTTCCTTCTTAGTTTAGTTTATTTAATTTGTTTTTGGGCCACAACTAGCAGGTACTCAGTCTGGGCTTACTCCTGGTGGTGTTGGGAAACTGCATGGGATGGTGAGATTCAAGCTTGGGTCAGCGGTGTGCAAGGCAAGCGCCCTGCTCACTGCATTTTGGCCTGTGGATTTTCAGAGTCTTTGGATTACTTTAAATCAGGAGTCATTGGTTGTTGAGTAGGAATGTTTGGTTTCCGAAAAACAGGAGCATTTCAGAATGAGAAAGGGCAGACGGTGGGCTTGGCGGATGGGGCATGGAGGTATGCTCGCCCAGTGGAGCCTTCCCTGGTTTGCAGCCCCAAGGTCCCAGAACCACGTTCCTGGGGTGCAGAACTGGGCTCAGCTGAGTTTCTTTTGAGTGCAAAGCCGGGTGCAATTGCTCTCCCCTGCCAAAGCATCTCGAAAAGGCCTCGTCGAGTGTGTGTGTGGTGTGGGAGGTGGAGAGTGGGTGGCCTGCTTGGCCCCCAAACCAACCACCATCAGCCAGCGCCCTGGACTCCAAGAACCAGCAAAGTGGGTGGACATTAGGCCTGCACCGCCGCCGCCCAAGAGTCGACGCTTCTGATTGGCTCCGAATGCAAACACCGCCTGAGCCGCGCTCTCTGATTGGTCGTCGCCCTGTACGGGCCTGACAGAAAGCAAGCAAGCAAGAAAGGGGCTTCCGTCATTGGGCCAGCGGGGGCGAAAGAAATCTCCTCGCGGCTTTCCAGCCCTGCTGAAGGAGCGCCTCCCGGGGCGGGGCCCCTCATCATGCCTCTGAAAGCGGGGGGACTGGGGCGCGACTCATCCTCCTCATCTGGAGGCGAAGCCGAGGGCCGCCAGCGCGCAGCCAATCACGCGGCGCCGGGGGGAGAGTCAGGTTGCCGGGCAGATTATGCTAATGAGGCCCCGCCCCTTCGGCGGCTCCCACTCGGCGGCGGGAAGAACCACCTGGCGGCGGCGGAGGGGGGGGTCCGGTTTGCATCACCCTTAGGGATCGAGGGCCGGGGACCCGCCCCACGCCCGGCGCCCCGCACCCCACGCCGTGTAAGTACCCGAAGGCTGGAGGGCGGCGGGGGAGCGGGCGTCCGGCGGGCCCCCGCCACCGGCGGGGTGTTTGGTCTCCGCTTAGTCCCACCCAAAATGGCGCCCGGCGCTCTCCCTCGCTCGCTCGCTCCCGCTCAGGCTCGGCGCTTCCCAGCCCGGCCGGGGCCAACCGACCGCGGCCCGGGTGGGGGGAGCCGAGGTGGCGGCGGCGGTGGGGGGAGCGGTCCCGGCGGCGCCGCCCGATGGTACAGTCCAGCCCGGACTGGGACGCGGCACCTCGCGCGCGCGCTCGGGGTGGGTGGCTGGCGGGCGGGCTGCGGGGTCGGGCCGTGCGCGCCTCCTCCGCGGGGCCCGGGCCCACGGGCCTCGCCCGCCTCTGCTGGCGCCGCGTCCCCGGCCGCTCGCCCCGGCCTCGCCCGCCCTGGCAGCCCCCGAGCCGCTCGTCCTTCGCGCGCACCTCGCCTCCCCTGGCCGCGGTGCTTGGTTGGGCCGGACTCCCGGCCGTTGCAGCCGGGCGCAGTTGCAACCAACTCTTTGCTCGGCCCAGGCGCTTGCTTGCTTGCTTGCTTGCACGCTTGCACGGGTGCGCCCCGGGCTCATCCCCCTTTGTCTCGGGAGGCTCCTGCCATGCTTTATGCATTCCCCACTCTCCACCCCGACATTCTTTTTTTGTTTTTGTGTTTGGGTCACACCCTGCAAGCTCAGGGGTTCCTCCTGGGTCTATGCTCAGGAATCGCTCCTGGCAGGATCAAAGGGGGGGATCCTATGGGATGCCATATGGGATTCGAACCACCGTCCTTCTGCATGCAAGGCAAACGTCTTACTTCCATGCTCTCTCTCAAGCCCCTTTTTTTCTTTTATTACCCACGCCGGGACCCTGATTTTTTTCTCCAAATCCCCGGCCCCCCTGGAAGGAGTGGCACATGGGTGGTGGCACATTCACTTTTGGGGAGCCAGAGCCCTGAGGTGGTGGAGAAGGCGCCATCCTCTTGCAGGTGGAGGAGGAGGAGGAGGAGGAGGAGGTGGAGGAGGAGGAGGCCGAGGTCTGCGCTGGCCCATGCAAAGGCGGGAACCCAGAGAGGCCTATCTGGATGGGGAGCGGGTGGGTGGAAGGCGTTTTGTCTCCTTGACAGGTTTCTTCGAAGACGGTGGCTACAGAAATTGGACCCGGCGTCCTTGAATTTTGGTTTCAGCCCATTTTCCTATTTTATTTTATTTTTATATTTTTGGATCACACCCTGGAGCACTCAGGGGTTACTCCTGGCAGGCTGTAGGGGGGACCAGATGGGATGCCGGGATTCGAACCACCGTCCTTCTGCATGCAAGGCAAACCCGATCTCCATGCTATATCTCTCCGGTCCCTCAGCCCATTTTCAACCAGTGGACCTGTCAGTGTGCATCTCCTGGAAGGAAAGCTAGCCTGGGCACTGGCTGTCTCAGCGGTCAGCCCTGTCTGTCTGTACACTTTCACCTGTTCGAACCTTGCCTGCTCATCACCTTCAAAGTCAACAGGACTTCTAAAAATAAAAACTAGAGATTGGAGAGAGGTGTGTGCAGGGATTTATGCTTTGGCTTTCATGCTGTTAGCCCAAATTTGATCCCACGTCCAATAGTGTAATCCTGCTGCCAGGTGTGACCCCCAAACAAAAGAAGAAATAGGCAACAAAACAAAACAAAACCACACCCAAACCATTATTGGTAGCCTATTTTTCTGACCCTTTCACTTTAGGTTAATCTGCTTTTGGAGGCTAGAGATAGTATTGCAGGGGTAGTGTTTGCAGTGGTCCACCTGGATTCAATCCTCAACTTTTCATTATGGCCCCCTGATTGCAGAGTCAGGAGTATGCCCTGAGCATTGCCATTGTAGCTCCAAAGCAAAAACAAAAATCCCAGACACACTTTTTTTTTTTTTTTTGGGCCACACCCGTTTGATCAGGGGTTACTCCTGGCTAAGCGCTCAGAAATCGCCCCTGGCTTGGGTGGACCATTTGGGGATCAAACCGGGGTCCTTCCTTGGCTAGCACTTGCAAGGCAAACACCTTACCTCTAGCACCACCTCTCCAGCCCCAGACCCCACTTTTTATGGTAAGAGCTCATAGAAGATAGGCAGAAAAATTTCTCCATATTGTCACTGCCAATGCAGCCATTTCTGTTTTTGTTTTTTGTTTTTTTTTTTTTTTGGTTTTTGGGCCACACCCGGCGTTGCTCAGGGCTTACTCCTGGCTGTCTGCTCAGAAATAGCTCCTGGCAGGCATGGGGGACCATATGGGACACCGGGATTCGAACCAACCACCTTTGGTCCTGGATCGGCTGCTTGCGAGGCAAACGCCGCTGTTCAATGCAGCCATTTCTACCTTGACAACTATTGCTCTTTTTCAGAGCATTTTTCTTTTCTTACTATTTTAGGATTGGTTGGAAGGAGGTGGGGAGTCAAAGCTGTTTTCAGTGTATTTTGGAATTAACTTTGGATTTTATGTATTAAAAAAAATCAAGTTGGGGCCCGGAGTGATAGCACAGTGGCGTTTGCCTTGCAAGCAGCTGATCCAGGACCAAAGGTGGTTGGTTCGAATCCCAATGTCCCATATGGTCCCCCGTGCCTGCCAGGAGCTATTTCTGAGCAGACAGCCAGGAGTAACCCCTGAGCACCGCTGGGTATGACCCAAAAAAAAAAAAAAGTCAAGTTGAGGGGCTGGAGCGGTGGCGGAAGGGGTAGGGAATCTATCTGCCTTGCATGCACTAACCTAGGACGGACCATGGTTCGTTCCCCCGGCATCCATATGGTTCCCCAAGCCAGGAGTGATTTCTGAGCTCATAGCCAGGAATAACCACAGAGCGTCACCCGGTATGGCCTAAAAAAAAAAACAAAAAAAGGGGCCCGGAGAGATAGCACAGCGGCGTTTGTCTTGCAAGCAGCCAATCCAGGACCAAAGGTGGTTGATTCGAATCCCGGTGTCCCATATGGTCCCCGTGCCTGCCGGGAGCTATTTCTGAGCAGACAGCCAGGAGTAACCCCTGAGCACCGCCAGGTGTGGCCCAAAAGCCAAAAAAATAAAAATAAAAAATAAAATCAAGTTGAAATTAACATAAAAGGAGCAGTTTATTAGCTTTTGGATTTTGGGCTACGCCTGGTGGTGCTCAGGACTTACTCTTGACTCTGCTCAGGGACAGGCTTATGGGGTCCTATGGGATGCCGGGGTTCAAACCTAGTTGCCTGCATGCAAGGCAAGTCCCCTAACTGTGGTCCTAGAATGAACCCTTTTACAGTAAACCTGTTAGTGGTATTTGATTGACTTAGCTAGAGAACTATCCCCTCACTCTGCCCCACGTTGTGACTCTGAGATTCACATGGGGAATAAACATCCCAACACCTTACTTTCTTTTGAGCTCATTTGTTTTACCGTGTGGCTCTGCTCATCACATACTCCACTTATTTTTTAACTGCTTCACCATGTATTGGAGTGTGCGGAGTAGTTTGTACATGAATGCAATAGAGTGTGTTACAGGTGAGCAAAGACCTTGTAATGAAGAGCTTTTATCTTGGAAATCAGGAAAGGATAAGAAAAGCTTATAGGGAGTGAGATAGAATAGGTGAGATAGAATATAGCACTTACCTATGATTGACCTGCAGTTATATGGTCTTCCTAGAACTGCTAGGAATGAGCCCTGAGCACTGTGGAGTAGGGCCCCTAACCTTAGAAACCAGTCACACAGAGTAGCATATCAGTTTAGTTTAAATTTTATTTTTTTGTTGGGGCCACATAACTCAATGCTCAGGATTGGATCCAGATGTGGTTGGAGGACCATGCTCTCTTGGGCTGGACCCTGGCCTTCAGCCTACGATGCCTATACTCTGCCTGCTGAGCTTTCTCTCTGCTAGACTTTAATTTTCTCTTTCTGGGTCACTCCTGGCTCTGCACTCAGGGATCACTCCTGGGAAGACCATATGGGATACCGGAAATGGAACCTGGGTCAATTCCATGCAAAGCAAGCTCCCTATCCGCTTTATTTATTTATTTTGGTTTTTGGGCCACACCCAGTGATGCTCAGGGGTTACTCCTGGCTATGAGCTCAGAAATCGCGCCTGACTTGAGAGACCATATGGGACGATGGAGGATTGAACCTAGGTCCGTCCTAGGCTAGCGCAGGCAAGGCAGGCACCTTACCTCTAGCGCCACCATGCCGGCCCCCCATCCGCTTTATTATCTCTTCTATCTGTTCTGGCTGAGTTTGATCTTAAATTGTTTTGTTCTGAGGCCAGAACCCATCAGTGCGTAGGACTTACTCCTGGCTCTGCACTCAGGAATTACTCCTAGCAGTGCTCAGGGGACCATATGGGTTGCCAGTGAATGAACCTCAGTCAGCCTCATTCAAGGCAAGCACCCTCCCTGCTGTGCTCTCTTAAGTTGATTGACACTGCTACAGTTTCCACTTGTGTTAACTTTCTTCTAATGTGAAAGATAATATGTTTTTATTGTAGGGGACAGAAAAGATAGAAGCAGTACAAAGCAGTAAAAGTACCTTAAATACAACAACCATATTGATAATACCTTACTGTACAATATAATTAACCTGGGCCAGAGAGATAGCACAGTGGTAAGGTGTTTGCCTTGCATGCTGCCAATCCAGGACAAACAGTGGTTTGAATTCCAGCATCTCATTTTGTTCCTGCCAGGAGCAATTTCTGAGCGCAGAGCCAGCAGTAACCCCTGATTGCCGCCGAGTGTGACCCCAAAATCATACCAAACCAAAATAAAACCAAGCAACTAAAGCCAAAAAAACCCCACCCCAACAATATAGTTTAACCTGCTGATATTTTTTTTTTTGTTTGTTTTTGGGCCACACCCGGCATTGCTCAGGAGTTACTGCTGGCTGTCTGCTCAGAAATAGCTCCTGGCAGGCACGGGGGACCATATGGTGCACCGGGAATCGAACCAACCACCTTTGGTCCTGGATTGGCTGCTTGCAAGGCAAATGTCGCTGTGCTATCTCTCCGGGTGGTTTTGAGTGCAGGGCCAGGAGTGACCCCCAAGCGTCACCCGGTGTGGCCCAAAAACAAAAAAGCAAAACAAAACAAAAATGTGTGTGTGTGTGTAAAGCATTTTGATGAAATATAGATGGATTTTTCTTTTTTGAAGGACATGGTAAGGGAGCAGTAACATTCCTGTTGATTTGCTACTTGGATATCAGTTTTCTCTCTTCAAAGGAGGGATCAAGAAACCTTCAGAACTTTGAACAATTTTTTAGTAGTTGACTCAGTTTACTTTAAAAATGCATAACCTTATGGATTAGGTTTCAGAGTACAAGCGGAATTGATGGAAGACTGGAGAACTGTCCAAAGCTCCAGAGTTATACTTTTAGTTTTCTCAACAAATTTTTAGTTTTAAGCCCTCGGAAGAATGTAGTAATTAAATCTTTACACTTAGTAAAAGTGACAAAATGAGGCTGGAGAGAACTCAACTAGGCCTGGCTTTTTTCGGGGGGAGGGGGATACACCCATAAACTGTCACACAGGGGTTATTTCTGGCTTTGTGCTCAGAAATCACTCCTGGCAACCAAAAAATAGAGGGGAGGGGGCCGGAGAGATACCACAAGTGGTGGAGCATTTGCCAGGACAGACGGTGGTTCAATCCCAGTGATTTCTGAACACAGAGCAAGGAGTAACACCTGAGTGTCTCCGGGTGTGACCCAAAAACCAAAAGCAAACAAACAAAAATTGCTCCTGGTAGACTCGGGGACCATATGGGATGCCAGAGATTGAACCTGGGTTTGTCCCGGATCATCCGCATGCAAGGCAAATGCCCTACTGCTATTCTAGCACTCCAGCCCCAAAGCCTGGCTTTGATCTACTTGGTCCCCTAAGCACCACCAGGAGAGATGCCTGAGCACTTCTAGGTGAGGGTCCAAAAAAAAAAAGCAACGACAAAGATAAATCTATCCTGTCATGACTTGTTGTGTTGGGATTTATTTTAAAATTGATGTCCTCTAACTTATTGCCACTAATGTCTGTTTTTGCAGAGGCGAGCTAACATGTCCAGTCATCTGTATGCATTTCACAAGCAGAATATTGATTACTATTTATCACCGGCACTTTAATAGATTAGCAAATGAGAGTTTGGCCCGATGTTTAGAAAAAGCCATTGAGCTAAGAGGTAGGATATGTTGGCTCCCAACCAGATCTTTGTGCTCTTGAATTCTTCTGGGAGATAGGGTGGGGCAATAGTTAGGTGAGTTTGCCCTGATCCTTTGCCTGACCTTTCCCTCATCCGCACTGCTGAGCCCTTACCCCTGTTCTTACCGTTAAACCATTTATGATCCAACTGACTGAGGACTAGTCTGACCAGTGGTCTGAGTAGAGTTGGCCATGCCCCAACCCTCACCCTGAATGCAGTGGACAGTCTGAGTCGGTGCCTCGTTTCTATTTTCCCAAGGCTCCTCATGTGGGTCCTAAAATGTTCCTTCACTTTCCTTTAAGACTTCCTTGGCCTCCTTTCACCTCTACCTGTGTAGATTCTAAATTTTGTTCAAGTTGTGCAATCCATTTAGAAGTAGATTCCTTGGTATAACTTTGTACTAGTTTAGGCAAGTTGTTGGGTGCTGAGGAGGGAATGGCTAGGGAGATTGGAGGTTTTGGATAACCTCAAATCCCAATTACAGCAGGACTAGAGTGTGCTGAAATCATCATTACTCCATCAGTGCTGTGCAATACTGTAAGAAAGCCAAGCATAGATCACTATCTGCTATTTTTTTTTTCCTGCCAGACTGGTTGTGCTCTGGGCTTACTCATGGCTTTCTGCATAGTGTTCATTCATGGTGGTGCTCAGGGGACCTTATGTCGTGTTAAGGATTGAACTTGGGTCAGCAGCATGTGAGCCCTTAGCCCTTGTTCTATCACTCCAGCCCTAAATAGTTTCTTATTGCTTGGTACTCATTTCTTGGTACTCATTCTTATTTATTTTCGCACTAGAACTTTGCAGGCACATGCTTTCTTACTTCACCCTTTACTTTCAAGGTCCAAATCTGTCTGCAGTCCACAACAGCCTCTGTCCCATGGCTCTGTGCTTCCCAGTAAGGTTACAGCAGTCATACATAAAACTATGAAACTTTTGAAAGATGATACACGTCAAGTGTGGAATACATGCCATTTTTTGAGATTAAATAATAGAGAGAAAAACCAGTCAATTTCTTTTCTTTTTTTGGGGGGCGGGGTCATATCCAGCGTGCTCAGGGCATACTCCTGGTTTTGCTGTTGGGGATGCTCCTGGCAGGGCTGGGGCTACCGGTGATTGGTACCAGCAAGTGTCCTCAGGGAAGCCATGTTCAAAGCAAGCACTTTACACACAGTACTATTACCCTAGTTCCCAAACCAGTGTCTAGAGCAGGAGTCTCAAACTCAATTTATCTGGGGGCCATAGGAGGCAAAGTCGGAGTGATCCTTGAGTGCAAAGTCAGTAGTAAGCCTTGAACATTGGGGGGTGTGACCCAGACAACTAAAACAAAACAAAACAAAAAAAGATTCCTCTAGGGCAGGGCCACAAAATGTTGTACGGAGGGCTGCAAACGGCCTGTGGGCCGTGAGTTTGAGACCCCTGGTCTAGAGCATTGATTTTATGTTGAAATAACAATAATTATTGACTATTGTTGGTTAAGTAAGTTTTATATATATATATATATATTGGTTTTTGGGCCACACTCGGTGATGATCAGGGGTTACTCCTGCCTATGCGCTCAGAAGTCACTCCTGGCTTGGGGGGACCATATGGGATGCCGGTGGATCGAACCGAGGTCCGTCCTAGGCTAGCGCTGGCAAGGCAGACACCTTACCTCTAGCGCCACCACGCCGGCCCCAAATAAGTTATGTTACTACAGTTAATTTCACTTGTTGCTACTTTGGAAATACGTGCCTGCCAGACTGGGAGCACTCAAGCTTCATGGCTCACCTTTGTCCCTGGCATGCATGTGCCCCCTACCCCAGACTGTCTGGTATCTCCTTGGTGGCCCACAGATTATCTGAAATCATTGTGTGACTTCCATATTTTCTTTCCTTTTCTCCTTTTTATGGGGAGGGTCAGGGGTTCAGTGTTCAGGGTTTACACCTGGCTCAGTGCTCTGGGATCACTCCTACAGTTCTCAGGGGGAATCATATGTGGTGCAGGGAATCAACCTGGAATCGCTGCATACAAGACAAGTGCCTACCAGTTGTAGTATTGCTCTGGTCCCTTGACTTGCCTATGTCTTCGAAAAAGTTTGATGAGGTGGGGTATTCACAGCAATAAGAAGTCTTCATCTGATGAATTATTTTTTGGTTTTTGTCCTTTCAACATGTAGCTCCAGCTGGGGTGTGGATATGCCGGATGATTTTAGTGCTTCTGATCCCTCTCATGAAAGTGCTATTATTCACTGGAAGAATACCTTCATCTGAAAACCACTTCCAGATAATTACGTTAACGGCTATTGACTTAATATATTCAATGAATCATTTAAAATTAAAATAATAAAATGACATCTGTTGAGCCCATAATCCATTAAAAGAAAAGTTGAGCTAAGCATCATCAGCAGAATTTCCCCAAAGTTGGTTCACTGCTTATTGATTTTATAATGTGCCATTTTCAAAGAAGTAAGAAATATTTCTGGAAGAACTAGATATGGGTCTAATCAAGCGCACATCCCCCCTCTTGTGGGTTCTTCATTTTCTCCTCTGGCTTAAGCAGAAATAATCCTTTGATTCTAAGTGTGGAGCTCTTTGGATCAGCTCATAGGATAATTGTTCTTTAAAGCATAGTTGAGGAACCTTGGGCTTGTGGAATCAGATCAAATGTTCTTTTACATTCATATTAGAAAACATTTGTGGTGTAGCCTTAAGATGTCTTGCTTGGTTGCACATAGTGTGACGTGGTTTAGTATGTCAGAGTGTTAGCCCAGGGACAAAGCTTACTAGCTTCATAGCTCCATTGTGTGATCTTGGGCCCATTTCTTGCTGAAACCTTAGTTTACTGATTAAATCATTTAGTTTCGTTAATGCAGTTTGTTTTTGAGGGGTGGGGTGAGGTTTGGGCCTAGGTAGTGCAAGCAATCAAGGATTGAATTGAAATCAGCCACCTTAACCCAGTGTTCCTTCTCTGGCTCTATCTCTTCCCTTTCTCCAACCCACCTCGAGGGAGTGTCAGGGGCAGACTCTGCAATGCTTAGTCTTTAGTCTTGGTTCTGTGCTCAGAGATGACTCTGGGATCCTGGCAGTGCTTGGGGGACTATTCGTTGTGACAGGGATGGAACTGAGGCTGGAGAGGTGATAGTCACGTGCTAGGCAAGTGCCTTAGTGCCTGCACTATCTCCATTTTCAGTTTCTTCCTTTTTAATGGGGACCAGGATTGTGGCCATCTCAGACTACATGAGGACTCTTGTCCTCTTTCATCTCAATGGTATAGATGGCCCAGCGGTGTCCACAGTGACCAAATGCTCATAAGTTTGCACTGTGGAGGACCTTCCAGGTTCCCTTCACATGTTTGTGCCTTCACCTCTCCATTGCGTGTTGATACCCCAGAGCCCACCTTCTTCTTTCCCCTGTTTTTGCCCCCTTCAATCCATCTATTTTATTGGGGGAGTTTTGGGGGTTGTATTACGGACTGTAAAGTGTTTGGCTTTGTACTTGCTGCATTCCCTCCCCTCTGTCCCTTTGTGACTGTGTCCCAAGTCAGCTTATCTCATGGGCTCATGAATGTCTTTCGTGTCTTTTAATCATTTGAATCTAAAAGTCCTTGCCAGCTTGTGGATAGGTGCAGACAGGTGCAGGTTGCTTGGGGCTGCAGCTTGTTGGGCTGTGCCCTGTGAAGAGTGAAGGAGGCCACAGCCACTAGTGGCCTCTTCGTTTGTTTTTTTTGGGAGGCCACACCCAGCTGTGCTCAGGGGTTACATCTGGCTTTGTGCTAGGCAGTGACTCTTGCTGGTACTGGGGAACCCTATGTAGTGTTGGGATGGAGCTGGGGTGTACATAAATAGTTTGTGGGGGGTTCCAAGCATTGCTCAGGAATTCTGAGCACCACTAGCAATACTTGACTGGCTTTGTGAGGTAGTGATTTGGTGTTTGTGCTTGGTGGTGCTGGGGACCGTGCAGTGGCAGGACCTCACATTTGCTAGGCATGTGCCCTCCTGCTGAAGCATCTCCCTAATCCCTTAGTTTGCTTCTCAGTCTTTGGTCAGCTTTAGGGTTCCATCTATTTGAACAAAAGATGGTGTAATAGTACAGTGGGGAGGGCATTTGCCGTGTGGGCCAAGCCAGGTTGCACCCCTCGCACAAAATATGATGCCTTGAGCACAGAACCAAAAGTAAGTCCTGAGCACCACTAGCACTAAACCAAACCTACAAACTAAAGCAAACCAAAAAACCCCAAACCCATACTTTTCCTTATTTGACATCGACTAACATGTAATTACACTGTCTTTTCTTTCTTTGGGGGGGATTTTGGGCCAAACCCACAAGTGCCCAGGTGTTACTTCTGCTTCTGCACTCAGAAATTGTTCTTGGCAGGCTTGGGGGACCTTATAGGTTACTGGGGATCAAAACCTGGGTCTGTCTTGGGTTGGTCGCATGCAAGGCAAATTCCCTATTGCTGTGCTATCACTTTGGCCCCTGCTTTTTTTTTTTTCTACATAAGGCGCAGTCCTAGAGATATGACTAAGCAATTTTAAAGTTAAAGAACCCCTTTAAACTTTTTTTTAAAATTTATTAGCTTAATTTAATTAAATTCATTACAAATATCTTTTTTTTTGGGGGGGGGCACACCTGGCAGCACTCAGGGGTTACTCTTGGCTCTGCACTCATAAATCACTCCTGGCAGGCTTGGGGACTGTATGGGATGCCAGGGATCAAACCCAGGTCACCCTACAGCTGTGCTATTGCTCTAGCCCAATTTATTAATTTAAAAATGAAATCCTCTCCCCTTTCTGAGTTCACTTTTTTTTTTGGGGGGGGGTCCACACCCTGTGATGCTCAGGAGTTACTCCTGGCTATGTGCTCAGAAATTGCTCCTGGCTTGTGAAATCATATGGGACACCAGGGCATCGAACCATGGTTCGTCCTAGGTCAGATGCATGCAAGGCAAACACCCTACTGCTGTGTCACTGCTCTGGGTCCCTGAGTTCACTTTTTTGGTTTGTTTGTTCTTTTGTTTTTGGGCCACACCTGGTGACACTCAGTGGTTACTCCTAGCTATGTGCTCAGAAATCGCTCCTGGCTTGGGGGACCGTAAGGGATGCCGGGGGGATTGAACTGCAGTCCATCCTAGGCTAGCGCGGGCAAGGCAGATGCCTTATGCTTTCGCCATTACTCTGGCCCCATGTTTAAATATTTTAAATACTTGAACTTGAGTTGCAACTTAGGTTCCAAGCTTAAGTATAATATTATTCTTAATTGTTAATAAATCATATTAATAAGTAATATGTAAAATATTGATATTAATAAACCATAGTAAGAACACCCATTCTTTATTCTTATCTTGCATTGTGATTGTTCAGTCAGAGTTTCCAGTCAGAAGCATCTGGAGCCTCAATGCCAATCCACTATTAGTTGATTTAGTTCCTAATTTAAGAAAGAGATGGAGAGCTGTGACCCAAGAGCGTGGTGCTCTGGGGCACCATGACCAGAGGGCAGGTGTGGGCTGTGGGGTGGGGTTCCATTGTGAAGAGTCCTGGGCATCCATCCTTCATGCTCCCTGAGCTCCTTGTAATTCTTCTTAGCTCCACTTTAAACATTCCTGGAAGGGTGCAGGACAGGTCAAGTGGTGGCCACAAGAGAACCTACCTGATTGGCAAGGAAACTCACCTGGATTAGCAACTACCCATCTTCTCAGAATTCTAGATATAAACACTACCAACATAGTAGAGAAGCGGTAGATTGCATATTTGAAAGACATTTAAGGATTCTTTTTGTTTGTTTGTTTGTTTTTGGGACACACTCGGCGGTGCTAAGGGGTTACTTCTCGCTCTGTGCTCAGAAATCACTCCTGACAGCCTGGGGGATCATATGGATGCCAGGGATCAAACCCGCATCTGTCTTGGGTCGTCCACATACAAGGTAAATGCCCTACTGCTGTGCTATTGCTCTGGCCCCACATTTAAGGATTCTTCCTAAATTGTTATTTAGGAATAAAATAGACTTCTTGTGATGACTTAAAGCACTGAAAGTTTGTATATAAGTATCTGTATTTGTTTAGGGCAGTGGTCGGCAACCTGCGGCTTGAGAGCCACATGTGGCTCTTTACACTTTTAATTTGACTCTTCTGTGTGCCGGGCGGCTGCTCCAGGAGTCAGAACTCTGCTCCTAGCCTCTGTCAGTGCGCGCCCTGTGTGGCCCTCAAAATAAATTTCAGTCGTGGTTTTGGCGAGATTTGGCTCAGTTGAAAGAAAAGGTTGCCGACCACTGGTTTAGGGGGTTGGCTACATATGGCAGTGCTCAGGATCACTTTGCCAGGGCTTGAGGGACCATGTAGGTGTTTGGAAGTGAATCCAGGTCTGCTGCATGCAAGGCAGCACCCTCTCCACTGTACTATTGCTCCAGTTTCTCTTGTCTCTGAACTTTCTCAAGCAGTTTCATCATAAGTACTCTCAATTACATTTTTAGCGAGTAATTTATATATTCTCTATATACTTGTGCTATATAAAGAGTGATATTTTTGCTAAATTGCTTATTACACATTTTGTATTGATTAAAACTCATACATTTTAAAAACATTTTGGGGAGAGGTGATAAAGGACTTACTATAGGGCTTGAAGTGCTTGCCTTATATGCAGCTGCCTCCAGTTTGACTCTTGGTACCACATCTGCTTTTCTGCGGCTGGGTATGACCCATCTCCCCACGCCACCCACAAGCTAGTGTTTTGATTTTTAGGCTACTTGTGTATTTGTAAGTGCCTCCTGGTTCACTGTTCAGAGGTTGCTCCTGGAAGTGCTCAGGGGATCTTGCAGCACAGAGATCTCTCTTGGGCCTCCTATATCAAAAGCCTGTGCTCCAGCCCTTAGAGCTGTCTCCTTGGTCTTGAAAAAACTTCATCAGGTTGGACTGATAGTACAGTGTGTGGGGTGCTTGCTTTGCACATGGCCAACCTGGGTTTGACCCCTAGCTTCTCATATGGTCTCTGAGCACCTTTAGGGAGTGATTCTCGAGTGAAGAGCCTGGAGTCAGTCCTAAGCATTGTTGGGTGCAGCCCCAAAACACTAACAATGTGTGTGTGTGTGTGTGTGTGTGTGTGTGTGTGTGTGTAATTTATATAACATAAATTCACTAATTTAAAATGTCCAAGTTGATGGTTTTAGTATATATACAATGAGGCAGGTGTCATCAAAATCCATTTATTTGTTTTCATGTCCTATAAACAAATCTCACACCTTTAAGCTGTCACCACTTCCCCCTTTACTTCTCAGTCCCTAGCCACCAAACTTTCTTTGGTGTGGGGTGTCACTCTGGTGGTACTGAGGGGTTACTCCTGGCTTTGCTCAAGGGACCATATGGGATGCTGGGGATTGAACCTAGGGTGGCCATGCACAAGGCAAGAGCCCTACCTGCTGGGGTCATAACTCTGGCCTCACCATGGAACTTTATCTCTTTTGACCTGCCTCATACAGAGTCAGTCTGCAGTCTTTTTTTGTTTTTGTTTTTGTTTTTTTGTTTTGTTTTGTTTTTTGGGCCACACACGGTGACCCTCAGGGGTTACTCCTGGCTATGTGTTCAGAAATCACTCCTGGCTTGGGGGACCATATGGGATGCTGGGGGATTGAACCAAGGTCCATCCTAGATCAGCCACATGTAAGGCAAATGCCCTACTGCTGTGGTATCGCTCCAGCTAGATTGCTAGAACAGTGTCTGGGCTGGAGAGTGGTGCGGGAGGGACAGCACCTGCTGGGACCACAGCCCCTGAGCACAGCCAGCATTACTGGGTATGGGCCTATACCTCTCCACCCCAAAGCAAACCAAGGTGGGGACTTTTCAGAGTTTAACACATCATTGGCACCCCCAGTAGCTTTGCATTTGCAGAGACTGATCAGAGCAGTGCAGCCCATGGTGGCCATAAGCTGCTTGCTTCTTTCCTGTTACCATGTTGGCTTGAGCTCAGGGTTGCTTGGAATCTTTTGGTTGGTTGCACTCCAGCATTAGTTCTTTCCGCGTGTCTGCCTTCTCTCCACTGCAACTCACTACTGAGGTTTTGTAGTAAACATTGATAAAGAACCTGATAACTCAGATTCTTTGTGGGCTCCCACTAAAAATAGCAAATGGCACCACATTCCACACTGCAAGTTTCACATGCTCTGCTGCCATGAATCAGTTGCTCTCTGCCACATTCAACTCACACGCGCCCTGGAGTCTGTTTCTCCTCCTTCAACTGTTTCACTCCTTCAAAAGGCTTGTGACCCCTTTTTACCCTGTGCACACTAGCCTGCTTAATGTGCGGTATCTTGTTTTATGAGCATTGCTCTTTAGGAGATTTTTGTAAGTTACCACAGCACTCATTCAAGATTCAGTGGACAGTGGTGGCATGGCACTCCACATGCTCTAGTCAGCTGTGGGTGCTTTCATGCAGCTGTTTTGGCTGAGGGTTTGAGGCACTGCAGAGATCTCATGGCAAGTGGGAAGTGCCCTTCTGGGGAGGTGAAGAGACAGCAGCAGAGATAGGATGGGTGGAAATGCTGTGAGGAGAGAGCAAGTTGGGCAGATGGGAGCACAGCCAGGCAGGTTTTGATTTAGAAGAAACGAGGATCAGTGTAAGCAGGAGGAGAGAAGAGGTGCAGGAAGGCTGAGTAAGAGAGACCCATGGAGTGAGCAAGTGCAGTTGATGATAGATTTGTTTTGTCAATATGAGTTTCTCCCCTTGTTTTTGGGGAGCTACACCTGGCAATGTCCAGGGCCTTTTTATTCAGGAATTACTTCCGAAATTCTTGGGGGACCAAATGGGATGCTGGGTTTGAAACTAGGTTGCCCGCTTTCAAGGCAAATGCCTATCTCTGCAGTCCCTATTTTGTTTTATTGGGGCCACACCTGATGTGCTCAGGGGCTGGATCTCAGCTCTTGCTGGGAGGGTCACTCCCAGTGATGCATGGGAGGATGAAGCTGGGATTTGAACTGTGAAGTCTGGGCTCCCACCTTGAGTTGAGGTCCATCGTGATGGCTCTGGGGGCACCCTGATAAATGAAGTGTACAGTCTTGGAGAGGATGTGGAAGGAGGTGAATACAGTTGGTTCAAGGAAAAGTGTTGGGTATACCTTTGGTTGAAATACCTTGTTGAGAAAAGTGGGTACTCTTTTTTGGAGGCCACAACCTGAAAATGCTCAGGATTTACCCATTGCTCTGAGCTCAAGGGTCTCATTTGGCAGTGCTCAGGCACCATAATGCAGAACCAGGATTGTCCAAAGCAAGGGCAAATGCCATCCCCCAGTGCTGGCTCCCTGGCACAAAGGCGCCCACTTCAGCTGGAGTAGAGGAGGATAGTATTTTTTGTTTAATATTATCCTGTCTACTTGCTGATATGAGTACCCCACTAGGGAGGAAGCAGAGTCAAGGATGGGCTCCCAGGGACCGAGTGCAGAGAGAGGGTCTCTGCTGGGCTAGGTCCTGCTGCCATCGCGGTGCCATTGAAGAGATGTTTTAAATAATGTTTAGAGAAGTCCTGTTCATAAGGACCCTGTCTTTTCAGGTCCTGCTCATATTCTCACTACTTCCTGCTGGGCTCTTTGTGCTCTTTGAAAAAGAAATGGCACAATTTGTTTTAGGCTAGATCTGGAGCGATTCTGAGCCCAGAGCCAGGAGGAAACCCCCTAAGTACCACCAGGTGGGGCCCCAAAACTGGAGGGGTGGGGAAGTCAAGGCTGGAGAGACAATGTCAACCTTTGCACTTGCATGTGGCTAACCCTGGTGGTGATCCTTGGCACTGCCTAAAGTTCTCCCCATGTACTGCTTAGGAGTTAACCCTGAGCTCAGAGCCAGGAGTATGCCCTAAGCACTGCCAGGTATGGCCTAAAGTATCCCCCAGAATAGCTTCTGTTCCCCCACTCCCAGCCCTTTATGGTGGGGACTTTGAAACAGTTGACTCCTGGCCTAGAGGCTGACAGAGAGTAAAGAAGATAGAAATAAGGGGCTGGAGAGATAGCATAGTGGTAAGGTATTTGCCTTGCACACAGCCAACACGGGACAGACCCGGTTCAAATTCCTAGTATCACCATATGGTCCCCTGAGCTTGCCAGGAGCGATTTCTGAGCACAGAGCCAGGAAGTAACCCCTGAGCATCATCGGGTATGGCTCCAAAACCAATCAATCAATCAATCATATAATTATAATATAAATTATAATTATAACATGATAGTATAATATGATATAATTATGATAATATAATAAATAATAAATAAATAAACTGCTTAAAAAAGAAGGTAGAAATGAGCTCCAAGTTCCCTATAAAGTAGCTGATCCTCCCACCCCATGCATTAGAGCCCCATCAAGCCCTTTCAAAAGAATTCAAAAGAACTCACACCTTGCATGCACAGAAAAAGAAAAACGGGTGGGGTGGCTCACCTGACCACTTCTGCATGAAAATCTTTGAGAGGATCAAAAGGAACCAGCACTCAGTCCAACTTCTAAAAGTCAATCAACCAGCAGGAAGTGCGAGAATATGAGCAGGGACCTGAAAAGACAGGGTCCTTATGAACAGGGACTTCTCTAAACATTAATTTAAACATCTCTTCAATGGCACCGCGATGGCAGCAGGACCTAGCCCCAGCAGAGACCCTCTCTCTGCACTCGGTCCCTGGGGGAGCCATCCTTGACTCTGCTTCCTCCTAGTGGGGTTCTCATATCAGCAAGTAGACAGGATAATATTAAACAAAAGATACTATCTCTACTCCAGCTGAAGTGGGCGCTTTGTGCCAGGGAGCCAGCACTGGGGGGATGGCATTTGCCTTGCTTTGGACAATCCTGGTTCTGCATATGGTCCCTGAGCACTGCCAAATGAGACCCTTGAGCACAGAGGCAGAGTAAGTCCTGAGCATTTTCAGGAGGACAGGGAGAGAGGGTTTGACCACTTTTAGTTCTGGGAATTCGGGGAGGGAGTTCCCTAGGAACTCCCCAGGTATCCATTGCACTAACCACCGCCCCCCCAGCTTGGAAGCAGATGTAGATCTCAGCCAGGCCTCAGTCTGCAGGAGGAAGTGGAGGGTCACCATGAAGAGAATGGGGTGCTGGTGGGATGTGCACCTCAACTCACAAAAACTTAGCTGATATTATCCTACAGGTGAGGGAGAGATACATGTTCAACTCACTGGTGCTTTGCTGTGCCACTGGGACACTGCAGCTTTTAGAGGGAGGCAGCTGGATAGATTTTCTCTTTGAAGTCCTTCTCATCTGGCCAGCCACTACCCAGCTCTTTGTGAGAAAGAAATAGCAAACATAGAGTGATTGACTTTTAGAAGTTGGGCTGAGTGCTGGTTCCTTTTGATCCTCTCAAAGATTTTCATGCAGACCGGTCAGGTGAAGCCCATCCCACCCGTTTTCTTTTTCTTTGAATGAAAGGTGTGAGTTCTTTTGAATTCTTTTGAAGGGCTTGATGGGGCTCTAATGCATTCCTGACAAACTAGCAAATGGAGTGGGAGGATCAATCTTATGTACATGAAAAGTTCTGTAAACCAGGAAAAAAAAGTCTTGTAGGAGATGAAAGATTTGCTTGCATCTTTTGAGGTGTGAAGGAAGAAAGCAGTGTCATCTGAGCGAAAGGCTGGATGAGTGGAGGTGCTTTGCCTGGCAGTAGCAGACCCCAGTTTGATTCCTGCATTGTGTATGGTCCTCTGACCTCTAAGCACAGAGCTAGAAGTAAGCTTTGAGCATTGCAGGGTGTGACCTGAAACCCTCCCCCATTTTCACATCATTAGATCAGTAGATAGAGACAATGTGGTCTTGGGACTGGAGCAGCAGGTAAGGTGCTTGCCTTGCACATGACTTGTAAGGTAATAGCCAGCTATCAACCCTAAATGGGTTATTACTTTACAATGACTGGCCTGGGTTCAATCCCTGCTATCCTATATGTTCCCTGAGCATTTCCAGGAATGATTCCTGACTACATAGCCCTGTGCACTTCTGGGTGTGATAAAAAACAACAACAACAACAACACACACATATCAAAAAACAACACACACTCATATCAAAAAACAACACACATGCACACAGAGGAAAAATGAGATCCAACAACACACACACATATCAAAAACCAACACACATCACACAGAGGAAAAATGAGATCCTGCTATTTGCTGCAGTGTGCATGGAGTGGAGGGCATAAGCCTGAGTGAAATGAGTCAAGAGAGATACAGAATGACCTCCCATATGCGGAATATGAATAAACCTAGTGAAAGACTAACAAATGGTCAGAGCTAATAGAGGCCTCACAGAACTGAGCTTGCCAAGGGGTTGGGGAGACCTGGGGCAATCGGGAAAGGACAGTGACACTTGGAGGGAGGATGTGGGGGTTGAACTTATGAGCAAAGATGGAAGCAAACCAATACTATTCCCAGTGTTTGGGGTCATGTGGGCAAGGAAACAGCATAGATCCCACCCCTGGCCTGCCTTTATTCCTCACCCTGGTACCTACACCCTCTGGTGCACTCAGTCAAAGGCAGGTTTATCCTGTATTTTCCCCAGGAGGAAATCATATAGATGGTGGGTCTCAGACTTAGTTGGGCCCCTGAGTATTCCTTTAAGTCCAGTTAATAAGCTACTGGATTCCTACAAGTTAAACTTAAGTAAGGTGGTAAAAATGGGTTCTAGCCCTAGGAAGCAAAGCAAATCCCATTCTGGGAAGGGGGATATGCCACAGAAACGAAGAATTTCTGAGCAAGTAAGCCAGTAGGTACACCAGGCTTTCAACCATTCCAGAGAGATAATAACAAGACATGACTAGGTTTCAGATAGTGAAGAATTTTTATTTTGTTTTGTTTTTGGGCCACACTTGTCAGTGCTCAGGGCTTCTTCCTGACACTGCACTCAAGAATTGCTCCTAGCAGGTTTGGGGGACTATATGGGGAGCTAGCTTGGCCTTGTGGCAAGACAAACACCCTCTCCACTGTATTGTCTCTGGTTCTTTTTTTATTTTATTTGTTTGTTTTTGGGCCCACTCAGTGGTGTTCAGGGCTTACTTGGGCTGCTTGTGGGGGCTGTGCACCAGCTTACTGTTGATTCCACACATGGCCCTTTGGGATGGAAAATTCAGTCCTGCTGACTTTTCACTTCATGGCAAAACTGTTCAAGACATGCTAGACTAGAAGCTTCTACAGGCAAGGGTCAGTTCTTCATTTCATGCACTTCATGCTTTTCATGTTTAAACTGTAGGAAACAGTTCTGGGTACACATGAGCAGCTTAACTCATCTCCAAAAGTCATTACAGCGAGCACAGATGCACACACATGCCCTTTGCTGCCTCAAAACATGATTGTTGGTATTGAAGCTGGTAAGGGAGGAAGATAGTGACTGTTTGTGGACCAGGTGCAGTTTGCGGGCCTCTGGTTCTTTAGGGCTTTGGGAGAGGTAACAGGGAGAGAGATCCCTCCTGCTTAGAGCCGTCAGCACCTGCGTGGTGGACAGCGCTGGGCACTTGCTATTTAGCTTCCCAGCTGGGGAATCCAGTTGTAGCTCCTTCAGTTGAACTGCTTGAAAAACAAAAAGGAAAGTGCCAGAGAGATAGTATAGTGGTAGGGCGTTTGCCTTGCATGCAGCTGATCTATGATGTATGGTGGGGATTGGATGGTGGTTCGAATCCAGGCATCTCATGGTCCCCGAGCCTGCCAGGGGTGAATTCTGAGCTCCAGCGGGTGTGACCCCCCAAAACAAAAACAAAATAAAAAACAATAAAAAGGAAAATAGTCATGGGGGCTGGAGTGATAGCACAGCAGTAAGGCATTTGCTTTGCATGCGACCAACACAGGATGGGATGGACCCTGCTTCGAATTCCAGCATCCCATATGGTCCCCCGAGCCTGCCAGATTCAACTTCTGAGTGCAGAGCCAGAAGTAATCCCTGAGAGTCGCCAGATGTTACCCAAAAACAAAGAAAAAAAAAAAAAAGGAAAATAGTCACCACAGATCCCCTGAAAAGGAAGTTTATGTGCAGGACACTTTTTGATAACTTGCTAGGTTTTGTTTTGGTTTTGGCCACACCCACACATCCTGGCTCTGCTCTCAGAAATCACTTCTCACAGGCTTGGTGGACCATGTGGGATGCTGGCGATTGAACTTGAGTCAGCCATATGCAAGGCAAACGCTTTCTTGGTTGTGCTATCACTCCGGCCCACTAGTTTTAAAAAAGGAGGAATTGTTTGAAAAATGTTGAGGCTGATGTAACGTCTTTGAAGCATGAAAATAGATGTATTTGTTCATCTTCTTGTGCTTTATCTCATGACCTTCTGCATAAACTGTGTCACTTGCATAAACTTGAGGCAGTATTGATGATCTCAGCTCACATATCAATGACCTTGAGACTCAAAGTTGAAGTGACATAGCTAAGGAGAGACTTAGTAGGCAATGGGGCCAGGCTGAAAGCCAGGGCATGCTTTGGGGCCAGGGAACTAATGGGAGCATTGCTTTCCTTTTCCTGTTTTTGGGGGAGTCACACCCACCAGCGCCCAGGGGTCCTCCTGGCTCTACGCTCAGAAATCGTTCCTGGCAGGCTCAGGAGACCATATGGGATCCTGGGATTTGAACTACTGTCCTTCTGCATGCAAGGCCAACACCCTACCTCTATGCTATCTCTTCGGCTCAAGCATTGCTTTTTCTTGCTGAAGGCCTGGTTTGATCTCCACAGGGTCTTCTGAGCTCTGCCAGGTATGGCCCCCAAATCAGCGTTTAGTTTTCTACTCTGCTGTCTCCCATTTAAGTTAAGCCCAGAGTAGATGTTAGAAACCATTTATACTCTTCTTTTATGGGTGAGGGTGCTGATACTAGAATATCTGTATGTAGAGGATTAAATATATTTTGACTTAGGGCAGTCCAGGGGACATCTCTAACCCTGAATTGGAGCTCCTCCCATCTTTGCTGGGGGGACCTTGTTAGGGAATGAACATTGGTTGTCCTCATGCTCGGCAACAGCCTTAATCCCTATATCATCTCTGGCCCAGTACTAGAGGATTTAGTGTGACCCACTTAGTTGTGGAGTCATGCATAGAATCTTGTTTTCTTGAACAATTTATGAGGCAGCCAATTGCAGAATGACACAGTTTAGTAGTTATGGAAAATCTGTAGGTCTTTTTGTTTACATTTTGTTTGTGTCCCACATGCAGCAGTGCTCAGGGCTTACTTACTTAGGGATCATTTCTGTTGGGCTCAGGGGACCATATGGGATGCCAGAGATCTAACCTGAGTCAGTTGTATGCAAAGCACATACCCTACCTGCTAAGCTATAGCTCTGAGTGGAAACCATGGAGGTTTTTTTTTAATTAATTAATTATTTATTTTTGTTTTTAGGACCACACCCCGTGACACTCAGGGGTTACTCCTGGCTATGCACTCAGAAATCACTCCTAGCTTGGAGGATCATATGGGACACTGGGGATGAAACCAAGGTCCATCGTGGGTCAGCCACATTCAAGGCAAATGCCCTACCGCTGCACTATTATTGCTCCAGCACCAACTCTGGAGTTTTATTTTAAATAATGATATATTTAGGGGCCGGAGAGATAGCATGGAGGTAAGGCCTTTGCCTTTCATGCAGAAGGTCATCAGTTCGAATCCCAGTTTCCCATATGGTCCCCCGAGCCTGCCAGGAGCGATTTCTGAGTATAGAGCCAGGAGTAAACCCAGAGCTGACCAGGTGTGACCCAAAAACCAAAAAAAAAAAAAAAAAAATAGACTTTCTGGGGCCGGAAAGATAGCATGAAGGTAAGGTGTTTGCCTTTCATGCAGGAGGTCATTGGTTTGAATCCTGGCATCCCAAGTGGTCCCCTGAGCCTGCCAGGAGTGATTTCTGAGTGTGGAGCCAGGAGTAACCCCTGAGTGCTGCCGGATGTGACCCAAAACCAAAGGAAAAAAAAAAGAATAGATTTTCCTAGCTGGGCATTCAAAGCCATTTACTCCAGACACATTTGGAGAGAGAATTTGATGGTTCTAGACTTGCAACTAGTACTGAAAATTTATTGGGAACATCTATTGTTGACCAATTCACTTACTTCCTTACTTACCAGCTGGCAATCCTGGGTGTTGATGTTTCTTTCTACCCCCACCCAGGGTTTCTGTGTCTGTGCTGACCAGCTGGAACAGGAATCATTTTGCCTATGTACCATCTCCCATGGCCTTTCCAGTGTCCCTTTCGTCTCCCTCAGAAGGGAAGTTGCTGACCTGACCTTGAAATTACTATTTGGAAAAGGAGTAAGGCTTTAAGATGAAGATGGTGTGACTGTGGAGATTTAGAATTGCATTTGCAATCGTTCACTCATCTACCCTGTTGTGACTCAGATGGAAAATGGCGCTCGTGGTGGGATCTATCCCTCCAACCAGCCTTGTGCCCTGGCATAGCGAGTGTCATCATTGTTCTGTCCACTTGGTATGCAGGCATCTCAGCACAGCAGGCCGCTGTCACCCTTTGGGGAACTCCAGTCCTCCCTGTCTTATGCACCTGGGTCCTTGTGCCCACCAGGAGCACCGAGAGCTCTGCCTGTCCTGTGCAGGCACATAAGGCCTGTCTGGAGTTTGTGCCTCTTTGCTTAAGTGTGGGGCTTTGCAACTCCCACCTTGGGGGACATAACTGGCAGTGCTCAGGGCCTACTCCCAATTCAGTGCCTATGGGTCACTCCTGGTGGTGTTTGATGGGGGAGGCATTCTGGTGCTGGGATTTGAATCCTGGTGTCTCTTGTATGGAAATCCTGGATATGTGCTGTCTCTCTGGACCCCTGTGTGTGATCTTGAGCAAAACTAGTGGAGTCCCTTTTCCCTTCATTGTCATTGTTGATGCTGCTGCATTAATCATAGCTATACACACCCACCCACTCTTACCTCTGGTGCTCACTGGGGAGAGAATATGATATCATACTTGACTGTGGGAGGCTCCGAGGTTCACCATTCTTTAGCTGTGGTGCTTGCATGAGGCATCAGCCACAATGGGGCCTGCTCTCTTAGTTGTGACATACAAAGGCTAGTGTAGTTGCCAGAGGGCATTGCCCTGCCTGCCTTGTCCTCAGGGGCAGGAGAGGGGGTCATACCCATTTTTGTGATGGCTATGGAACAGGCGAATGCACTCGAGGTGCCTGGTTTCAGAGGCAGCAGCACCGTGAGGATCATGCTTGGTGCATGGAGACATTGGGGGTTGAATCCATGACGATTAGCTTGCAAAGGGGGTACTCTGAGCCCCTGCACTATTCCTTTAGGCCCTACAACCCCCACCCCTTTGTGGTTGGATCTATAATTAAAATTAGTCATTTAATGTCGTGGTCCTTTCTTTCTCCTCAGGCCTGTGGCAGAGAGGCACTGTGCTCTTTATGAACACATACATGGTGTACAGATGACAGGCCCCCACCTGGTGCTGTGCTAGGTCCAGGTGGTGGCCACCAGGAGGGAGGATGGACTCCAAAGATGAAAGTTCCCACGTGTGGACGGCATCCACAGAACACGAAGGCAGTACGACACAGGTGAGCTGGGCTTGCTCCTCTGGCTCCAGGCCCTGTTCCTGGGGGGTCACTGGGCTGAACCCTGAGTTAGCAGTGCCTGCAATGAGTGACAAGCAGGGCACCTGGGAGGACTGATGCAGGCTTGCAGCCTGTTAGATGCTCCATGTCAGCAGGTCAGTGTGAGTTAGTGGCATCGAGCTCCTGCAACCCCAGGCATCCCTACCTCTTCTTTGTTTGGCATCATAATCCTCCTGACCCAGTTTTCCTTGACGCTGCTGCTGGTGCTGAAAGCATCAGGACTGCTGTGTTTTTTAGTTTCTGTAGCCCAGGACATGTTTTTGCCTCTGTAAGTGTGTCAAGGGGGTGGGAGGCTTTTCCTTCTGATCTCAGTGCCAACTCCTCACTGAACTTTATCCTCTGAGTCTATAGCCTTGGAGTTTGGTCATGAATTTGAAGGCTGTTGTGGGCACCCTCTTCTGGAACCACTCAGACCCAGCCACATGGCGTCTAATTCCTCTTAGCAAAAATGCATTCCTATATTTGGGGTACAGATTTGAATTTTGGGATGTATGACAGTCATTTGGAGGTATTTTTCCCCCCATACCTGGTGGCTCTCAGAGGTTACTTCCTTGGTCTGTGTTTAGAAACCACTCCTGGCAGATTTGGGAGAAGCATATGGGATACCAGTGATTGAACCCGGGTTGGGCATTTGCAAGGCAGATGCCCAAGGCAGACTGTGCCACATCCCATGCACTGTGCTATTGCTTGGACCCGTGGAGTCGTTCTTTATAGGACCACACTTGATGCTGCTTTTTGAGTAGAGGGACAGGGCTTTGTACATGCAAAGTGCGGGCCTTACCAATAAGATCCCTGGCCCTAGCCTGTCATTTTTATCCTTATAGTATGTAACTTCAGTTTTCCATTTAATTATATATCCACAGTATTGACAAAACCAGGAAGTCAGTATTAGAACATTTTAATTTACGCTGATATAAGCAATATAATATTATAATAAATACAGTCTGATTTAAGTTTGAATCAGAACATATTAAAAAATACTAATGGTTATTTAAGCAGAATTGCAATGCATTTTTTTCCCCTGGGAACTGGTTTGAAACTATTTTCCCACAGCTTTACAACTTGGGTATATTTTGTTTATGATAACAGTGGAGTACATCAGTAAAAAGCAATATTCACCAGTGGAGGATCCCCAGACGGACACATTTCAGCATCTCTCCACATATCCCTCTCCCCTTTTCAGCTGTTTCTTATCAGAAACTCTGCTGGAGCAAGGCACTGAATGATGAGCACCAGGTTGAAAAATGTAGTAAGGGGCCCGGAGAGATAGCACAGCGGTTTTGCTTGCCTTGCAAGCAGCTGATCCAGAACCTAAGGTGGTTGGTTGGAATCCCGGTGTCCCATATGGTCCCCCGTGCCTGCCAGGAGCTATTTCTGAGCAGAGGGCCAGGAGTAACCCCTGAGCACCACCGGGTGTGGCCCCCCAAAAAACCAAAAAAAACAAAAAACAAAAAAAAAGAAAAATGTAGTAAGGGGCCGGAGAGATAGCACAGCGGTGTTTGCCTTGCAAGCATCCGATCCAGGACCTAAGGTGGTTGGTTTGAATCTCCGAGTCCCATATGGTCTCCTATGCCTGCCAGGAGCTATTTCTTTTTTTTTCCCCCTTCCTCCCCCCAGGAGCTATTTCTGAGCAGATAGCCAGGAGTAACCCCTGAGTGCTGCTGGGTGTGGCCCAAAAACAAACAAACAAAAAAACTCAAAAAAAAAAGAGAAAAGAAAAATGTAGTAAGTCTTCTTTATAGGAAAAAAAATTTTTTTTGAAGAGCTCTGAAGGTTGTATAAGATAAACAACTCAGAGTTACCTTGCTGCAATTTAAACTGTGCAAAAAGGTTATATGCCTCCTTGCAGTATATGAATTAAATCTTCTTGGACACATTTTTTTTTTTTTTTGGCTTTTTGGGCCACACCCGGCAGTGCTCAGGGGTTACTCCTGGCTGTCTGCTCAGAAATAGCTCCTAGCAGGCACGGGGGACCATATGGGACACCAGGATTCGGACAACCACCTTTGGTCCTGGATCAGCTGCTTGCAAGGCAAACCCCGCTGTGCTATCTCTCCGGGCCCTCTTGGACACATCTTATTTCTATAGATACTACACTGATTTCTTTTCTTTTCTTTTTTTTTTTTTTTTTTTTTTTTTTTTTTGTTGTTTTTTTTGGGTCACACCCTGCAGTCCTCAGGGGTTATTCCTGGCTCCAGGCTCAGAAATTGCTCCTGGCAGGCACGGGGGACCATATGGGACGCTGGGATTCGAACTGATGACCTCCTGCATGAAAGGCAAACGCCTTACCTCCATGCTATCTCTCTGGCCCCTATACTGATTTCTTGATCTAGAAGTGGAAGTTTTTTTGTGTCACATCCTGTGTGCTTGGGGCTAATCCTGGTCATGAGCTCAGGGTACATGAGGTGCTGGGAACTGACCATATTGGTCCTTTACATGCACTCATCCCACTGAGCTGTCTCTCTCTGGCACTGGTTTGTTTTGTCAGTGATGCCTGAGTGCACTTGGTCTTTAGATTTCTTTCGTCTGATTAAATTAGCTCCTATCATTTTGGGGATCTACTATTCTCCACTGGACAAAACGGAAATTAAAAAGTTAGGTCTGAAACCAAGAGAGGAGAAAAGAGTCCAAGATTCCCTATCAGCACATCATTTATTTCTTTCCCAAATGTGCGTTTGACCATCTGCTTCCACACGGTCAATATCCGGCCTTGGGCTCTGTGCCAAGTCCCAGCCATCAAGAACCCAAACCTCAGAGCTAACTGTCCAGAAAATAGCTTCCAGAATTCAGTTTCTGCCAGAGTTCTCTTAGATAGGAATTTCTTTCCTTAGTGACAACTGAAATAGTTGTTCAAAGATCCCTTAAAAGTGTTTTATTCTAATTTCCTATGCTTGGACCTAACTAGCAAGGATGAGCTCAGTTACCTTTGTTGTTGTGTTGGCAAGTACTCACTTATACATTGCCAGTACAGCCCTGGAATGTAAGAGGATTGA